>NC_063341.1:20140790-20180148 GCF_021869965.1 Rhincodon typus | reverse complement strand
TGGCTCCTTCTCCAAAGCATATGAGGAAATAAGCCTTTCACCCAACACTGGAAACTTACAGGCCTCTTCCAACTAGCTCCCACAACAAAACAGTACCTTTTAGTGACTAAGACCAACGGCAAGGCACTTAAAAACCTGGATCACCCTGGGAACCACATCTTGATGAAGGCAGACATCAGTAATTAAATTTGTTGGTGCCTTCAAATGTGCCAGCTCAGCCTTTGACTATCTGAGGAGACAAGTATCGCAAAACTGAGACTAAAGATCATGGTTTGGGCAGCAGTGAGCCTTGCACTCCTACATACTTTGGAGGCTACAACTGCAGGCACTATAAAAGTATTACAGAAGTACCACCAGCACAGCCTCTGCAAGATCCTCCAAATCTAGTGGTCAGCAGAGTAATCCAAAAGCAATATACTCTCCCAATCTGAATTACCCTCCATGGAGGTGTTAATCACTTAAAGCCTGCCCCATTTTGCAGGGCATGTTATTCATATGCTGGACACCAGACTTCTCAAGCAACTAATCTAGACAGAGCTAGGATACAACAGAACAGTTCCAGGAGCAGAACAGAAAAACTTCAGATAAAAACAAATTACTGCAGATCCTGGAGAGCTTAAGTGAAACCAGAATATGCTGGAGAAATACAGCAGGTCTGGCAGCATACATGGACAGAGAAAACACAGTTAACATTTTGGATCCAATATGACTCTTATTTGGAACTGAGCTAAAATTTGCTTCTCTCTCCACAGATGCTGCCAGGCCTAGAAAATCTTTAGGGAAGTCCTCAAAGCATCTTGAAGAGGTCAATCATTCACTCTGACTCGTGTGTCTATGCCTTGTGACCAACCAAGATAAAGAAAGCTCTTTCAAGATGGCACCCAACATACAGAGACTTTGTTGGAAATACGCAGAGGTAGAGGGAGTGCACAAATGCCCAAATAACCCATCTTCACAACTTTCTAATAGCCACATGCCCCACATTTGACTAAGTCTATAGATCACACTCTGGACTTCTTAGCCATCTCAAAACCACTCTAACCAGACTGGAAGCATGGCTTTCTCGATCCCAAGGGATGGCCAAAGGAGAAAAAAAGATGTCTCCTGGTTACTGAATCACAGGCCAGTGACAACATTTTTCTCGACAGAGTCAAAACTTTTTAGTATCTTGAGCAGCTCATTCAAACCCACTCTGAACCTTGTCTTCTTCAATGTAAATGAAAGAATCCAGTCTGTCCTGTTGACTAAAGCTTCTCATCCCAGATGTCACCTTGGTGAATCACTCCTGCATTTTCTCCATGACTTGACACCCTTTCCAAGTCGGCCATGTAAAACAAACTAATTTTCTGAGTAGAACAATGAATTCCACAGAAACAACGTTATCTAATCTTGCATCCAATGACCAAGTTAATTAAATGCTATGATCTAATTTCTATAGAATCACATAGTTAAATAATGCACATAAATAAGATAAACATGTCAAACATTTTTTCTTGTTATTAAGCAGACAATGATAGAACTCAACATACTATGTGAAGTATTGCAATGAACTGTAAACGTACTGGAAAGTTTCATAAAAAATGGTGAACACAGGAGATCAAGAGGAAGTTTCAAAGTTTCGTGAATCACAAATTAACAGCTTCATTCACCCTTTTTGGGAAAGGAAGGTTAAGCGCAGCTCCAACTTTTAAAATACGCTTAAAACAGCCAATTCTGCTCCATCTTCACAGCGTTTGTAACTCCAAACTACTGAAGCCTTTATGTAAAAATAAAATTTCCTCAACCTTGGTTTGTAAACTTGGGCACTGCATCATATTTTGAGATATCGAACACATACAACCTGATTCCAGATCCATTGGAAGATCACAAATGAAAACCCCAGAAGTCTTATTGAAAACAGAATGCAATTCATTTTACAGAAACAATATATTTTCCAATTACGACAAAGCAATTGATCTAAGCCATATTACTCACTGCTTTGCTTGATAGTGTCATATTCCATTTCTGTATGGTTGGAAAATGTGGTTAGAAAATTCTTCTGAGAATCATTTCAGTCAAGCTCAGTTCCTCAAAAGAACTGATATGTAATGCAATTTTTGGCCAAAAGCAAATATTGCACATACTTGAATATACACTGTGTGCGTATACACCAGAATGATATTCAGAAGTAAGACCACAGCAGCATCATACTATAGAGCGAAATAATTACAGTTAAATTGTACAAAAATCAGAACAACTGCCATCTTGCAACAGTGATGCATGAAAGCTGTCCCAATTGTTTCCGAGTACTGCTCTTTCTTCTAGGCGTTACACATATCCCCAATCGTGAGCTTGTTATTTCCATCAATTAACTTTCCAAATTACAACTACATATGACCAACTAAGAGATTTGCAGTATTTATTTAATTTCAATGCAACAACAAAATAATAATCTATGCAATCTACACATTTTACATGGGCTGGAATTTGATACAAACTTCTTTGCCACAATAAAGTCTATAGAGAATTGTCATCAACTAGAATCTTCCAGAATGTCATATTTTAATTGGATATATTAAACCTTCTAAATATCACTCAGTTCAATTTTCCAATTTTTAATTAACCTACTTTTTCAAAGAGTCAAATTCTTGCATATCCTCCTTACTACAAATGGAATTTTGTCTGCCATTGCTAGAGGGATGGAGTTTAAAAACAGGGAGACTATGCTGCAGCTGTATAGGGTCCTGGTGAGGCCACACCTGGAGTACTGTCTGCAGTTTTGGTCTCCTTACTTGAGAAGAAACATACTAGCATTGGAGGGGGTGCAGAGGAGATTCACTCGGTTGATTCCAGAGTTGAGAGGGTTGGATTATGAGGAGAGACTGAGTAGACTGGGATTATACTCATTGGAATTCAGAAGAATGAGGGGAGGTCTTATAGAAACATATAAGATTATGAAGGGCATAGATAAGGTGGAGGCAGGGAGGTTGTTTCCGCTAGCAGGTGAAACTAGGACTAGAGAGCATCGCCTCAAAATAAAGGGAAGCAGATGTAGGACTGAGGTCAGGAGGAACTTCTTCACCCAAAGGGTTGTGAATCTGTGGAATTCCCTGCCCAGTGAAGCGGTTGAAGCTACCTCGCTGAATGTTTTTAAGGCAAGGCTAGATAAATTTTTGAACAGTAAAGGAATTAATGGTTATGGTGAGTGGGCGGGTAAGTGGAGCGGAGTCTCAAAAAGATCAGCCATGATCTTATTAAATGGCGGGGCAGGTTCGAGGGGCCAGATGGCCTACTCCTGCTCCTAGTTCTTATGTTCTTATGTCTATTTCCTTCCCTGGCAATTTTGCTGGACCACACTAACTACAATTAAGAGATCAACAAAGGGCATGAATTACAAAACGTCACTTAGCCTTTTTAAGCTTCTTGTTCCTCAATTCTAACTCTCCCATCATAGCATCCAGCTGACCTTAAAATATTTTTACAAGTTTTTGTTTCCAAAATTACATGATACTAACTAATTTTTGGGAGAAGAGGCCTCATTAGCACACCTACTTTAAAATGTATTCTCTCTGGTTTCACCTCAATAACACATTTCAGGTAACAATTTCATCCTGGTGATTTCCAGAAGAGGACATGAGCTTTGCATGACACAAGCTCATGCCTTCAAATTTCTCTCGCTTCATCAGGATGGACACCTTGCAATTGCTGTCCCCTTCCCTCGGTATTGGGAAGAAACCAAGTCCATCAATGTAGAAAAAAGATCAACCTACCAGGCACTAGTGGCAATGTTAAGCGAGCCTCTCATGCCCTATTCAACTATGGTTAATTTGGTCATTTGTTTTCTCTTGTTGGACAAGTCATGTTCTTTTATAAGTAGGGGCAGAGTGCTAGTGTCAATTATCTTGCTAAACTCATTTGAAATCAATACTGAAAAGCTTCCTTTAACAGCGAATCAACATAGTTTGTTACTTTTGGAGCCGGAACATGAAAAGTAAATGCATGAGGTTTAAATTCCAATAGAAAACTTTTAAGACAGGAAAAATGAAAAGCTGAAGGTCTTCCCATCAAAATGTGAATGAACACTGTTATTCTCAAATAAATAAACTGTATATATTTCATTCATTAAAAGAAATGTCACTGCTGAAAACAGAAAGCTCTTCTGGTTTGGTTCCAACTTTCAACATCAATTCCTGATCAGTTATAACATACATATAGAGTAAAGTTTTGACCAGTGTAACTTAATATTATGCTGAGAAGAAAAATTAAAATTTTCATTCTTTTCCTCATTTACATTTTAAAAGTGCAATGAAGTAATTTATTTTTACAGGAGGCACCAGCTATGGCTCAGTGACACCACTCTGATTTGAGTCAGAAGGTTATGAGTTCAAGTACCATTCCTTAGACTTCAGCAAACAGTCTAAGTTGATGTTCAGTGCAATTACTAAAGAAATGTTGCACTATTAGACATCCTGTCTTTTGAACAAGATAAAGATACCATAACAAAAAGAACAAAAGAGAAGTACAGCACAGGAACAGGCCCTTCGGCCCTCCAAGCCCATGCCAATCATCATGCCCTGACTAAACTAAAAAACAAATCTTCTGCCCTTATGTGATTCGAATCACTCTATTCGCTCCCTATTCATGTAACCATCCAGATGCCTCTTAAATGTGGCCAATGTGCCAGCTTCCACCACCTTCTCAGGCAATGCATTCCAGGCTCCTACCACTCTGTGTGAAAAACTTTCCTCACACATCTCCCTTAAATATTTGCCCTCTCACCTTGAACATGTACCCCCTTGTAATTGAAACTTCAACTCTGAGAAAAAGCCTCTGACTATCCACCCTAACTATGCCTGTCTTATTTTTCTGGACCTCTATCAGGTCTCCTCTCAGCTGCCATCTATCCAGTGAAAACAATCCTAGTCTTTTTAACCTTTCTTCATAGCCAATGCCCTCGAGACCAGGCAACATCCTGGTGAACCTTCTCTGCACTCTCTCCAAAGCTTTCACGTCCTTTTGGTAGTGTGGCGACCAAAACTGTACACAATGCTCCAAATACAGCCTAACATGGATTTTATATACCTGCACCATGTTTTGCCAACTCTTTTACTCCATGCCCCAGCCAATGAAAGCAAGCATGCCATATGCCTTCTTAATCACCCTGGCCACAAGTGTTGCCACGTTTAGGGAACTGTGGACCTGCACGCCCAGATCCATCTGTCCTCTTCTATCCCAGTAGCTGGTGAAGACAACATATCACGACCTGCATAGTGAGAGGATTTGAATATAGTAACAGGGATGTCTTGATGCAGTTGTACAAGGTCATGATCTGACCACACCTGGAATACTTTGTCGAGCTTTGGTCTCCTTATCTGAGAAAGGATGTTCTGACTACGAAGACAGTTTCTCAAAGGTTTACCAGATTCCTGGCATGGCAGGACTGATGGACGAAGAGAGATTGGATTGGTTAAGACTATATTCACTGCAGTTTAGAAAAATTAGGGGCCATCTCATGGAAACCTATAAAATTCTAACAGGACTAGACAGAGCAAACACAGGAAGCATGATTCCAATGACCATGGGGTCCAGAACCAAGGCTGACAGTCCAAGGATATGGAAAAATCATTTTAGGAATGAGATGAGGAGAAATTTCTTCACCAAGAGAATAGTAAGCCTGTGGAATTCTCTACCACAAAAAGCAGTTGAGACCAAAATATTGGATGTTTTCAAGAGGGAGTTACACATAGGTCTTAGGGCCATATGCATGAAAGGGTATGAGGAGAAAGAGGGAACAGGGACTGAACAGGATGGTCAGCCATGGTTATATCGAATGGTGGAGCAGACCCAAAAGGTCAGAATGGCTTACTCCTGCTCCTATTTTCCATGTTTCTATAGCACTACTTGAAGCACAGCAATCAAGTGTTCCTGACATCATAACTGACATTTATCTATTAGTTTACAATTCTAAAACAGATGATCTGTCCAGTAATTTAATTATTTATGGGATTTAGCATTGTGCAGATCAACTATAACATTTATTATCTATATTATAACAATAAATAAACTTCAAATTTCATTCTGTTAGCTGCAAAGCACTTTGGGTCACCTTCACGTCAAGAAAGGTGCTGTAAAATTACAAGCTTTTTTCTTTGCATCAACACAAGTTTAAACGTTGGTGCAAAACAGTTTTCCTTCACGTCACTGATATCCTATCTCTTATATAACTGGATACTATGGCCTCCAATGATTCCGAAGACAACTGCTTCACATCAATGCAATGGTTAGAGAATGAGTAAGTATATAAGAAATAGCAACAAGAGGAGGCCATATTGGCCCGAGCCCACCCAATTGTTCTAGATACATGCCTGATCTTCATTTCAATACACTTTCCCATCCGCTCTCCATATGCCTCGATCCCATGAAATATTTAAAATAACTAAGTATACCCAGCTTTGAATCTACTCAACAACGATCTACTCAATAACTCTCTGGGCTGGACAATTCCAAAGTTTCACAACTGCCTGAATAAAAAAAATTCTCTTCATTTCAGCTGTCAAAGACCAACCCCTTTTCAGGAGACAGTGCCTTGTGTGCTAGGTTGCCTAGTCAGCAGCAACAGTTTCACGATATCTATCTTGTGAAGCCCTTTCAGAATTTTGTACACTTCAATGAGATCTCCTCTCATTCCAGCAAACTTCGAAAAGCACAGCCCCAACTTACCCTGCCTCCTGTCATGCATCAACCCTCTCGTCCTAATAATCAATTGACTGGGCATTCGTTGCACCAGCTTCAAAGCAAGTAAATGCTTCCTTTAGTTATGGAGCTCAAAACGGTATGCACAGTACTTCAAGTGTGGTCTCAGAGCAAAGAGCTGTGTCATTTTAGCAAGACTTCCTTGTTTTTGTAATCGAGACCCTTTGCAAAAAAAAGCTAGCATGTCATTTACCTTCCCAACTGCTTGGTGCAGTGTGCTATATTTTATGTTCGTTGCATGAGTATACCAAAGTTTCTCTAAACATCAACATTTAAAATTTCATGCCTTTTCAAAGACATTCTGCTTCCTTATTCTAGTTGTCAGATTATTCAGTTTGATAACTTCACATATTATACTTCACCTGCCTATATCACACTGCAATCTGTCATCCTCACAGCTGCATTCCCGGACAGAGTTTTCAGTTTTTGTGCTCCCAGTCTTCTCATTTCAGTGATTAATAAGGATTGTAAATACCTAACGCTTCAGCACTCCGCTAGCCACTCTGCAACTTGAAATCAACCATTTATCCCTGCACTCTGTTTACTATCTCTTAAACAGTTGTCTTCTTCCAGCTCTCATCTTACTCGGGGTCACCGCAATGTTGATCTGTCACCCTTTTCCACTTCCTCTTCTCACTCACTCATTCCTCTTCCAATCATGCTAACTTAAGTCTCCCATCATCATATCTTTGCATCTAATCTCAGGTCTTCTTTTTCCCATTCTATCTCGCAGTCCAATGTCCATCTCTCACCTTGCTACATTTCTACTTACCAACCCATGTTATTATATTACCCCCAATTCACGGATTTACCTTTTTGGAACACTGGCGTAGTAATGGGCCATTCAGCCAATCAAGCATGCTCCACTATTCAAAATGACCATCACTGATTATCCACTGAATTGAGTTGTTCCCATACTACTTACATCTTGACAGTTGGATATCTGTCGATCTCTACTTTAAACATGACGGAGCTTCCATAATCCTCTAGGGTAGAAAATTCTGAAGATTCACAACACTCCAAGTGAAACAAACTTCTCCTCATCTCTGCACGAAGTGGTTTACCCCTAATTTTGAAACTGTCTTCCCTTGTTTTATATTCTCCAACAGGGGAAATACCTTATCTGCAACTTCCCCAACTATCACTTTAAGTAATTCATAAGTTTCAATTAGACCATTCTCATTCTTCAAAGTTCTAAATAATACGGACTCAGTTTTTCCAATCTCTCTTTGGAGGACAGTACCCACCATAAGAACTAGAACATAAGAACTAGGAGCAGGAGTAGGCCGTCTGGCCCTTCGAGCCTGCTCCGCCATTCAGTAAGATCATGGCTGATCCTTTCATGGACTCAGATCCACTTATCCGCGTTCTCACCGTATCCCTTAATTCCTTTATTGTTCAAACAAAATCTACCTTTTTTAAAAAAAAACATTTACTGAAGTAGCGTCAACTACTTCACTGGGTAAGGAATTCCACAGATTAACAACCCTCTGGGTGAAGAAATTCCTTCTTAGTTCAGTCCTAAATCTGCTCCCTCTAATCTTGAGGCTATGCCCTCTTGTCCTAGCTTCACCTGTCAGTGGAAACATCCTCTCTACTTCTATCTTATCTATTCCCTTCATAATTTTATATGTTTCTATAAGATCCCCCCTCAATCTTCTCAATTCCAATGAATATAATCCCAATCTACTCAGTCTCTCCTCATAAGCCAACCCCCTCAACTCCGGAATCAACCTAGTGAACCTCCTTTGCACCCCCTCCAGTGCCAGTACATCCTTCCTCAAGTAAGGAGACCAAAACTGCACACAGTACTCCAGGTGTGGCCTCACCACCATCTTGTGCAACAGCTGCAACATAACCTCTCTGCTTTTTATTTCAATCCCTTTAGCAATGAAGGACAAAATTCCATTTGCCTTCCTAACTATTTGTTGTACCTGCAGACCTACCTTCTGTGATTCATGCACAAGGACACCCAGGTCCCTCTGCATAGCAGCATGCTGCAACTTTTTACCATTCAAGTAATAATCCTTTTTACTATTACTCCTACCAAAATGTATGACTTCACATTTATTTACATTGTACTCCATCTGCCAGACCTTTGCCCACTCACTCAATGTATCTATGTTCCTCTGCAAAGTTTCACAGTCCTCTGCACACTTTGCTCTGCCACTCATCTTAGTGTCATCTGCAAACTTTGACACCCTACACATGGTCCCCAACTCCAAATCATCTATATAAATTGTAAATAATTGCGGTCCCAACACCGATCCCTGAGGCACACCACTAGTCACTGACTGCCAGCTAGAATAGCACTCATTTATCCCCACTCGTTGCTTCCTGTTAGTCAACCAATCCTCTATCCATGCTAATACTTTACCCTTAATGCCATGCATCCTTATCTTATGCAGTAGCCTCTTGGGCGGCACCTTGTCAAAGGCCTTTTGGAAGTCTAGGTACACCACATCCACTGGGTCCCCATTGTCCACCTCGCTCGTAATGTCTTCATAGAATTCCAAAAGATTTGTCAAGCATGACCTGCCCTTCATGAACCCATGCTGCGTCTGCCCAACGGGACAATTTCTATCAAGATGCCTTGCTATTTCTTCCTTGATAACAGACTCAAGCATCTTCCCCACTACAGAGGTTAAGCTAACCGGTCTATAATTCCCCATCTTTTGTCTACTTCCCTTTTTAAACAGTGGCGTCACATTTGCTGTTTTCCAATCTGCTGGGACTGCCCCAGAGTCCAGCGAATTTTGGAAAATTACCGCCAGTGCACCTGCTATTTCTCCCGCCATCTCTTTTAGTACCCCGGGATGCATTCCATCAGGGCCAGGAGACTTATCAATCCTTAGCTCCATTAGCTTGCCCAACACTCCCTCTTCCGTAATTATGATTGTTTCCAAGTCCTCACCTACCTTCGTCTCTTTGTCAATTACTGGCACGTTATTAGCGTCCTCCACTGTGAAGACCGATACAAAATACCTGTTCAATGCCTCGGCCATTTCATCATATCCCATAACTAAATTCCCCTTCTCATGCTCTGAAGGGCCGTTTACTTTAGCCACTTTTTCGTTTTATATATTTATAGAAACTTTTCCTATCTGTCTTTATATTCTGTGCTAGTTTTTTTCTCATGTTCTATCTTACTTTTCCTTATAGCTCTTTTTGTGGCTTTCTGTTGACCTTTAAGGTTTTCCCAATCTTCTAGTTTCATGTTGTTTTTGGCCACTTTGTATGCCTTCTCTTTCAATTTGATAGCCTCCCTTATTTCTTTAGACACTCATGGCAGATTACCCCTTTTCTTACAGTCCTTCCTTTTCATTAGAATATACTTTTGCTGAGCACTTTGAAAGATTGCTTTGAAAGTCCTCCACTGCTCGTCAACTGTCCAACCATAAAATCTTTGTTTCCAGTCTACTTTAGCCAAGTCCTCCCTCATTCTATTGTAGTTCCCCTTGTTCAAGCACAGGACCCTGGTATTGGATTTTATCTTCACACTCTCCATCTGTATTCTAAATTCAACCATACTGTGATCACTCCTTCCAAGAGGATCCCTAACTACGAGGTCATTAATTATTCCTGTCTCATTACATAGGACCAGATCTAGGATAGCTTGCTCCCGCGTTGGTTCCATTACATACGGTTCAAGAAAACTATCACGGATACACTCAACGAACTCCTCCTCAAGGCTACCTTGACCGAGCCGGTTCGACCAATCTACATGTAGGTTAAAATCCCCCATGATAATTGCCGTACCATTTTTACAGGCATTAGTTATTTCTTTGTTTATTGCCCGCCCCAATGTGATGTTATTATTTGGTGGCCTATAGACTACGCCTATCAGTGACTTTTCCTCTTAGAATTTCTAATTTCCACCCAAATGGATTCAACCTCATTCTCCATAGAACCTATATCATCTCTCAGCACCGCCCTGATGGCGTCCTTGAATATCAGAGCGACACCACCTCCCTTACCTTCCTGTCTGTCCTTCCGAATAGTCTGGTACCCTTGGCTATTTAACTCCCAGTCGTGACCATCCTATAACCATGTCTCCGTAATGGCTACCAAATCATATTCATTCACGATGATTTGTGCCGTTAACTCATCAACCTTGCTACGAATGCTACAAGCATTCAGGTAAAGTGCCTTTATGCTAGCTTTCTTACCCTCATGATTTCCAACATCTCTAATAATATCTCCTGAGTTATCCTTCCTTTTTGCTTCTTTCAACTTAAACCCTCCTGCACACATGCTAACCTGCTGCTTACCTTTTTATTTACCATCATACTCCCTGTCGTTTTCCCTTCCCCTTCCCCCCAACTCACTAGTTTAAAGTCCTAGTGACCACCCTATTTATCCTTTTCGCAAGAAAACTGGTTCCAGATCGGTTCAGGTGGAGACCGTCCCATCGGTACAGATCCCTCTGGTTCCAAAACTGATGGCAATGCCCCATGAAATGGAACCCCTCCTTCCCACACCACTCCCTTAGCCACGTGTTTACTTCCCTAATTTTCTTATCCCTAAGCCAATTTGCACGTGGCACCATCCCAAGAACAAGTCTGGTGTATCTTCCTTGCACTTCCTCTATGGCAATAATATCCTTGTTCAGGTAAAGAGACCTAAACAGAGTACAGTACTCCAAGTGTAATCTAAACAACATTCGATACTAATGAAGCAAGAATTCACTATCCTTGTACACATATATTTTGTGATCACCACTGGCCTTCCCAATTGCCTGCTGCACTTGCATGTTATCCTTCAATAACTTACTGACAAGGTCACCCAGGTCTCTATGTACATACACTTCATTTACTCTTACCATTTAAGCTTAATCTGCACATTGTAAAGACCACATATTTTTAATTTCCTTTATTTTGGATTATGCACGAACATAGGAAAAGGACTACTCTAATCCAAAGGCTGTGGATGACTTTTAAAACCAAGTTCATGGAGTTGATTGAGAGTTGTATAAACATTGTTGTTTTGCTCAAGCATGTCTCACCTGGAGACATACTGTTGATTGGGTTTTCAAGTAGGACCAGATGTTTGGATCTAGAGTCATCAGCACGACAAGAACTCTCTGATGGTTCCTTGTTAGGTAGACAGTTTGTGCATGAACAATTCAGAGGCAAAGCCCCCAGACAGTGAAAGATAGCTCGCTATTCTTTTTACCCACTGTTTGTTATAAGCATGTTGTCTTCACAAATGACTGAGAAACTGAACAATTAAAGTATCAACCTCTCCTCACCCATACCTTCAGCTAGGACTTGGATACAAAGATCTAAAATCAGAAGGACTTGGAAGAAGCAAACAGGACACCTCACTGAATCCTGTGGATTGGTGCTATCGAACTGTGTTTCCCCTAACAGTCATATTTGTTTGTTTATCTGTGACTGTGCAGGGGTTTAAGAAGGTGGAATTGCAGCTTCAGAGTTATACATTGTCCATTCATATTTTTGTTTACCAGCAGTTAGAAGGTGATTTATTTGTAATAAGTAGTAGTTCATGTTGAGTTTGGACAATTAGTCAACGATTTCTGTTAACCTGAGTCCATCAGGCAAATAAATTGGAGGCGTTGGCTCATTTGATTAAATTGTTTTTCATGACAACCTTTCCTCAGTTGGTTATGGTAACGTTTGCTTTTCCCACCAAAGTGGATAACCTCACATTTTTCCACGTTATCTGCCATATTCATGGCTATTTCTGTCCAAATCCTCTTGAAGCGTCTTTGCATCTTTCTCACTGCACACATTCCCAGTTGGCTTTGTGTCATTTGTGAACTTGGAAATATTATATTTGGTTCCTACATTCACATCAATGACACACTGTGAACTGATGTGGCACTTATCAAATTCTTTTTCAAACTTCCAGTATACTACATCTACTGACTCCCCTTTATCCACCCGACTAGTTATATCCTGAAAAGACCAACTATTTTTTAAAGCACAATTTCCTTTGCTGACAACCATGGGGCGAAATCTAATCATACCATAATTTTCTAACTGTGTTGCTAAAACTTCCTTAAAATTAGATTCCATCATTTTTCCAATGAACACAGTCAGTTGAACTGGCCTGTAGTTTCCTGCTTTCCTCCCTACTTTCTTGAATAGCAGAAATATATCTGCTAACTTCCAATCCACTAGTTGGATTCAATTGTTACCACATAGCCTGCCATTACTTACTCCCTGTTGTTAGTCACTAACAGTCCCCATTAACAACTACTCACCCTCCCAGCCTGATCATTAGCAACTCCTTTGTCTGTCCAACTGTCTTTCTCTCTCTTTGGCTTCTATCCTATCGTTTACTTCCTACCCCACCAACCTCCCTGTTTTCTGCATATAAACTGTCTTTTTCCCAGCCACCATCAGTTCTGAGGAAGGGTCACCAGACACGAAACGTTAACTCTGCTTTTTCCTTCACAGATGCTGCCAGACCTGCTGAGCTTTTCCAGCAACTTTGTTTTTGTTCCAATCCACTGGGACTGTTCTAGAACAAAAGAATTTTGGCAAATTATAATTAATGCATCCCTTATCTTGTTTGTCTTTCAGAACCTAAGAATGGGGCCATCAAGGGCATGGTCTATTGTTCGCTTTTTATTCGTTAGCTTTTGCTATGTTTCCTCTACCGCCATTAATGACCCTCATCCTTCAATCATATTGGTCCCTTAGTTACCCTCTTTTTCGAGGTAATGTGTGTTTTTGACTGTAAAGACAGATAGAATAATTGTTAAACATCACTGCCATTTCCACATGCCCCATGATAATTTCTTCTGTTTCTGCCTCTAAGGGACTAATGTTCATTTTAGCTAGTTCCCTTTCATAGACCTGTAAACAGAATAGAATCGAATCCCTCCAGTGTGGAAACAGTCCCTTCGACCCAACAAGTCCATACCGAACCTCAGAGCATCCCACCCAGACCATCCCGCTATAACCCACCTAATCTACACATCCCTGAACACTATGGGCAATTTAGCACGGCCAATCCAGCCAGCCCGCACATCTTTGGACTGTGGGAGAAAACTGGAGCACCCGGAGGAAACCTACGCAGACATGGGGAGAACGTGCAAACTCCACACAGACAGACACCGGAGGCTGGGATCGAACCCGGGTCCCTGGTACTGTGAGGCAGCAGTGCTAACCATTGTGCCACCATGCCGCCCCTAATGTTTCTACAATCCTTGCTATTTACTCCCATTTTGATTTTTCCATTTCAATCAACCTTTTTGTTCCCCTTTGCTAGTTTCTGAAACTTTCAACATGTTAAGTGTGCCAACAACTTTCATGACATTTTATCACTCTTCCACTACTCTCACACTACCATTAACTTCTCTAAGTCGCAAAGGATCCTTCGTGCTTTTCTTAAACGGAATAAGTTGGTTGGATATTTAGGTTAATACTTGAATGTTTCTCACAATTTATTTTCGACCGTACCTTTCAGAGTATTTCCCCTAAGGACTTTATCTCCCTTTAATCCCAATTTAAGTAGTTTAAGCTCCCTTTAAGAATTCATTTGTATCACAATTACTTTCCCGTAAAGGATATTTAATGGTGAGATTACAAATTATACTACCTGCCCATCACAAAATAATAAATCTAAAATTGCTTTATTCCTAATTCGATCCACCAATGCATTGCTCCCAGAAGCAGTCACAAAGACATTCTACCAATTCATAAGACCCTTAGCTATCACAGCAGAATTAGGCCATTCAGCCCATCATGTCTGCTCCACCATTCAATCATGGCTTATGTAGGGATTCGATTTTATTCTGTTTACAGGTCTATAAAGGTGAACGAGCTAAAATGAGTCCCTTAGAGGCAGAGACAGAAGAAATTATCATGGGGCATGTGGAAATGGCAGTGATGTTTAACAATTATTTTATCTCTCTTTACATGTTTTTCAACCCCATTTTCCTGTAATACTTGATCCCCTTTGCAATATTACAAATTTCAAAGTTTTAATAACTGTTCATGGATTGAAAGAATGAGAAAAGATAAACTGTTACACACAAAAGCAGCAGCAATAACTCTGCAATAAACTATTAAGGGACATGGACAAACCTATATAGGAATTGAAAGCATTAAGCCATGTATGGGGAAAGGAGTCGTCAAAGCAACATGAACAAAACTGTTTTGACTTTTTAAAATTAATTTGTGGGATGTGGGCATGGCTGACTGGTCAGCATTTATTGCCCGTCCCTAGCTGCCCTTGAGGAGGTGGTGGTGAGCTGCCTTCTCGAACTGCTGGAGTCCATCTGCTGTGGATTGACCCACAATGCCATTAGGGAGGGAATTCTAGGACTTTGACCCAGTCACAGTGAAGGAACAGCGATATATTTCCAAGTCAGGATGGTGAGTGGCTTGGAGGGGAACTTGAGGGTAGTAGTGTCCCCATATTCGCTTTATTGTCATTTTATAAAAAAGACTCTTGCAATCTTATATTATATTATTAGCTAGCTTACCCTCGTATTTCATCTCTTCCTCCCTTATGGCTTATTTAGTTGTCCTCTATTGGTTTTAAAAGGCTTCCCACCAATCTTCACCAGATGGTACGCTTTTTCGTTTGCTTTGATGCTGTTCCTGACTTCTCTTGTCAACCATGATTGCGTTGCTCTCCCTTCATATGTTTCTTTTTCCTGAGAATGGATTTCTGCTGTGCCTCCTGAATTACCCCCAGAAACTTCTGCCATTGCTGCTCCAATGCCTTCCCAACTAGGCTTGCCTTCCAATGGCCAGCTCCTCCCTCATATCTTTCTATTTACCTTTACTCAATTGTAATACCATTACATCTGGTTCCACCTTCTCCTGCCCCCTAGGCGTTCCTTCACCTTAAGCTCCCTAATCAACTCTGCCTCATCTTCCACACCACCTTTGTCAATTAGATTTGTCTAGACCATACCAGATCCAAGTGCCCATAATTACAGCACTGTCTTTGGGTGGAATTTTATGTGCTTCTCACCTCATGACTACCCTTTGCCATTGGGCTTGTACTAAAAGTGGAGGCGGTGCCAGGCAGCCACATTAAGTGACTCCTCCTGATTCTGCTGACAAAACTGGGAGTCAACTTGAGCTGCAAAATTAGAATTGCCTCTGTCTGGGATCAGCTGAAATAATGAGCCTTCATGATGCAGCAGTGAATAACTAAGACAAAATATCTCCAATTGATATTAAATATCTGACTCACCTTCTCCCCCATTACTTTGTATCAGAAGTACTTCCTATTACATTAACCTCCAGAAAAGCACACATACCAAAGTGATTCCAACAGCAATCATTTTTACAGTGTGTACAATGAGGATTTAGTGCCAATTGACAAGTTGCTTTTTTGTTATACTGCACAATGACTAGAACTAGGCTGAGTATATAAACTTAGTTTCACACAGTGAATGGAAAACAGAAACATCCCAGCAAATGCAAACTTAGGCCCCAGGAAGGAAAGGAATCATGAATTTAGTACTTGAGCATTTAAAGCAGAGGGAGTGTGTTTTTTCTCTGCTCACAAGTGATAAGCAACCATGGGTTGACCTGAAATGGGGCCAAGTGACTTGCTTATCAGAATTGAAATTTTCAAAGTATTTAACAAAATATGAAGTGTCAATAAAACGAGGTGACTTAATTTTTTTTAAATTTATCCATGGGATGAAGGCATCACTGGCTGGGCCAGCATTTATTGCCCATCCCTAATTACCCAGAGTTAAGAGTTAACAGTCAACCACATTGCTGTGGATCTGGTGTCACATGTAGGCCAGACCAGGTAAGGATGGCACTTTCCTTCCCCAAAACCAAAGAGTGAACCACATGCATTGTTCCAATAATTGATTCATACTGACACAGAAAACTAAAATATCACTTTGTTTTATTTGCATTTTACTAAATGGGTTCACCTACAATCTCACTAGTTTACTAATAAGAGGCACTTTTAATTGTGATAGGTTTCAGATTGGCCATAAGTGGGAATCGGGCTTAAGGGATTGAAAGATCATTTCATTTCTATTTCACTAGTTAAATCTTGCTAAAGATGTTTGGTTGATAATTGTTTTTTGAAAAACTGGAGCAAATAGATTAGTTAGACTCTAAAATTTTGACTCTGAAGTTTCTGTCTGAGCAAGCACCTTTGTATTCGGTGTACAAAGAATACACTCTAGATTCAATGATTCTATGCCCAAGCAGTGGGTTTCACACTAAAAACATGACCAAACTAAATTTTGATAATTGCTAAAGACAGTATTGTTTCGAGGGTAAAGTTAACCAACTATTCAATTGCATCAAATTAGTTCCAACCGGATGACAGAAAGTCGATTGGTTAGAATTCATAAAGGTTTTTAAATCACAAAAAAATTGAGGAAAAGATTCAACATTACATATAGAAACTACATTGTATTTTACCAACTTATAAGCGAGAAGTAATTTTATAACAAATTTGAACTAATGCAAAAAAGCTCCCCGTTTGACTTTTTAAAACAACTAAATGCAACACATTTCAATCTTGATGACTTGGAAAATCATGTGAATTTTAAAATATCATGGGACACTCTTCCAAATTTGATTCTACAAGAAAGCAGTATGCAAATATATCTTTGACAGACTGAAATTTCCTGTCAAATTATCATGCCTTCACATTCTTCCTAGCCACAAGAAACATATGCTTCTGAGTAGCAAAGGAAATTCCTGTTATCACCATGAAATCAGCTTCAAAAACCAATTGCTGGAAGACTGAATCAAATTAATGTATTTATAACAATTTATGTCTCCACTGCATTAAACTGATAAGATTTATAGATCAACCGATCAAAGCAAGTGATTATGTTTACTAAACTCCTGGTCAATTATGTCAACTTATCACCTGGCTCTATTTCACTTGAAATTTCAAAATAATGCAGCTTTGTACATTTTAAACCAACCAATCAGCACAATTAATGCTGAGAAACATCGTGCAAAGTGAAAAGCCAATTCCCACCCCCCAGCTGCTCTGAACCCACAGATGAGGCTGGATTCAAATGCTACAATTGCCGATTGCAGATCATAGAAAATCACTGGGACATCTCTCCTTGACCTGATCTTGCAACGTTGAGGCAAAACCAATGCTTCAAAATAGATGCACATAAAAAGAGTACTATGAAATATATTTACAATATATTAATCAGTGAATTGAGGAAAATGCATTTAATGATTGTTTTAGCAGGAAAATTTTGCAAACAACCTGCTGTTTGAACTGTAAATATACAAATAAATACATGTATAGGACATGCTTGAAAATCCTTACATCAACACAATAATCTACTGTAGTTTTTCGGTAATGGAGAATGACGATGGGAGGAAATTGGTGTTTTTCGCCCTGTGTCAGGCCATAAATATAATTTCTGTTGCTGTTAAAAATTGAGAGATAGGGATTCAGACTCCTTGTCTTCCTTCTGGGGAAGAAACCAGTGAACTTCGTGTACTTTAATCTGAATTCGGATTCAATTGGTAAACGAGAATAAAATCTGAAAAAGTGTGCTCTTTTAACAGAAAAATTGAATGGGGCTATTTGATGGAGGAAGGGGACTGTACTTTACGATGGTATTCAAAAGGCCGAGCAGCTTGTAGGCTGTTCTGGGAGGGAATGGAAAGAAAGGGTGGAAAGGAAAGGAAAGGAAAGGGAAGGGGAGGGCCGGGCCGGGCTGACTCTTTGCTGCATTCCCCGCCACTGACTGTGCAAATTCCCGCATCCAACAGCCGGGACACGGGGAGGCTTCCGCGGCCGCCACCGGCCACCTACCTGTCCCGAAAGCCTTGGCCACCAGCCACGAGAGGCTACAAGCGATTTTAGCTCTGGAGAAATCATAGTGATCAAAAGCTTTGATGGCAGGGACAATGAAGGTCTTCTTCATCTCCCTGACCGCTTCTGTCGCGTCGCCCATCATCAAGCTGGTGCTGAGTGTCTTGTTTTCCTCTCTGTCTCTCCTGCTCTTTCACTCAGCCTGCATGATCCTTACAAAATTGCCCGACTCTCCTTTTCAAATCATCCACGAGTTCGAGGGAAGGGTGTTGATCCTGCTTTTGCCCTGTGTCAGGTTATTTTTAAAAGAAAATCCTTTTTGTTGTTGTTTAAAAATGGTTCAGATTGCTTGTCTCGTTCTTTGCAGTCACATCCCCCTCATCGCCTCTTCTCTCCCACCCCCCTCCCCCGGTCAGGTCGAGGGGACTCTGTCTCCAGTTGCTTTTCCCCCAGCTCTCAGCGCTGCTTCACAATAACAAGCCGGGACTCGCTGCTCCAGCTCGCAGCCGCTCCCATCTTCACTCTCCCTGTCACTGTGTTGCTGCTACTGCACAGCACGGGCACCCGCTGCGCGCTCCAGTTCCCTGGAGCACGCGCGCGCGCTCCTGCTGCAGTTTTGTCGGTCATCCTTCCCAGACCCACGCCGGATAATCTTTCACATGGGGAGGAGTGGGGGTAGAGGGTAGGTCCCATCTCTTGCATTTCCAGGGCTCCTTTTCCGTGGCCACTTTTCATCAATATATTTCTACACCAGTCAACATAAACAAGTATTTGCTGTAAACATGACCACATTTCAGTTTCATTCATTGCCTGCAACATGGATTGGGTCGCCACCCTCACCGCTCCGCAACTTTTCCTTTGACAAACTCTTAACGACTGGAATAAATTATACACATACAAACACACACAAAAGTGGCTTTCTTTTTCCCCGAGTGAGCTTATGTCACATTTTTTGGACGTGCTCGGTCGTTTCACCTCGGGTGATGTTGCATTCGCTTGAAAGAAACCAACCAATCCTATTCGGAGCTGCGTGAAAAGTACATACGGCGCTGTCACAACTCAGGTATTTCTGCGGTACTATCGACATCAATACACCAAGAACGAGTGAAACACTACATCGAATGTGCGTCATGCACGTCACATTGAACTAAATTTAGCTTTTTTAAAATCCAATCCTAATGCAGATTTTCTAATTTTCATCTAATTTATCCAAAGTGGCAGATCTTGGTTCAAATTGTTACTGTAAATATTTCAGCCATGCGAGACGATTCAAGCTTACTTCAGTTAGCAATAGTTATGGATGGGGAGAATGAGCAACATAAAACATTAACTTTAATTAATTTTCCGCCTAAGTTTACATTTTTGTCCTGCTCTGGCAAAATGACAATAATAGCTTTAGCGAATGTGACACGAAGCACAGAACAATTTATAAACACCTGGCGCCTTTATAGTTTGATATTGTGACCTACTAAGTCATAGTGACAAACTTGTGAACTAATGTCCGATGGCGAATAGTTCACATCCCATATATCATTGTTCTAGTCTGCATATACCATGCACTAAAATCAGTTAATGTCAATTAGGTAAAGATGTAAATTGAATTAGTTTAATGGACCATTGTATTCAACTGTGGTTTGTTCCCAGGGCACCTGGTGCCATTATGATTACACATTGGTTATAGCTGTTTATTGTAGGTTTATAATGTCTATGGATTAAATATTTTCAGCATGTGATAAAAAATTCAGAAAAAGACTATTTCATAAAATATTTTATTCAATGAATTTTTACATACATTTTTAACTTTAAAATATGAAGAACACAGGGGTTTAGAAATTGTACCTTAGACAAGAATGAATGACTTTTCAGCACTCCCTTTCAGAAACCCAGCAAAATGGATGTTCTTTTCAGAAAGATTTTTTTTAAAAAATCATATCTATTTTGATTAAAGGAAACGATAATCAACATAATTGTGCAATTCAGTGTGTGTTCAAACAACTCTTTCCTCTTAAAATTAAAAATGGTTTTGTTTTCAAGGAATAATTCAAATGTAATACACTGATATAATATAAACTTATATTAAAGTTGTAGGACCAATAATCTGCTGTCAGATTCTTGTAATCATCATTTTATTGATAATGAAGAGAGTTTGTAAACAAAATTTGTTTGCAAATGGTTTCTTACAATATCCCCAATGTAATAAAATGTTTATAAGTACATGGAAGGACACGAGTGTGTTTCCTGGTACCTGATTCACATTCACATTGTGCACAATATAATGAGGCCAATATATGCCGTTAAAATAAAAAAAAGGAAGATGTCGCATAGAAGGCAACTATGTAATGTTGAAACTAAATTTTGTAAAGTACTTAAATGGGAAGGAAAGTCAAATTCATTTCTCTATTCAATGTATTCCCCTCAACTGAGCTTGAGAAAATATGGCATCAACAAAATATTGGCTTTCATCAAGTATTATTAGTCTTCTAGCTACTTAGAAACAAAACATGAGCATCTATTTCTTGTATTGTTCTGGTGATGTAAGTTCTGGGGAAAGTCCAAATGCTCTATTTTCTACAAGGGAGACCAAAATCTTCAACCAATTTTGCGCCATTAAATCTACTTTGAGAAAAATAATAATTCAATTATTGTTTAATGATGCTTACAGTTACAAAAGTGCACAAAGTTACGCCAAGTTTCAATTACATTTTTATTATTAACAATTGCATCTGCAATGTGAGAGTAAAAGATAGCTTGTACTTTCAGTTCCATTCAATGAACTCTAACCATCCTAGATGAAGCTTATCATGGTGACATAAGATTATTGAATTACCTCAACACAGTTCCTCTCTTAATGGTCTGGAATATACTGCATGAAGAAACACAGATCAAGAATTTCATCTTAACAATGAGATCACACTGGGAACTCAGCACCTTCAGTGCCTTTTTTGGGGGGGAGGGGTAATTTTAACTTTTGGCATAGTACAAAATGAACCATATAGGACGAGCTGTCCATTATATACTGAACACTATACAGTCCAATTCTCTCTTCCACCAAAGTCAATTGATAGGAAAATTGGAGAGATGTGTTTTGGGAATTTGATTTGAGACAGTCTGCTTTACAGTTTTGACCAAAAGATAAATATGTGTAACTCCTCACTCATCAGAATAAAGAAATAAATTTCCAACCTGGATATTGTTGAAGAAGAAAGTACACCTTGAGGAAAGATCTGAAAGTGGGGAAGAAAACGAAGAAGTAAAGCTCTGGGATGAGAAATTAAAAGAATAGAAGATACGATTGCCAGTGGTGGAAGAAAGTGTGGTGAACGTCGTGAGGTCAGTGTTAAAAACTAGAGTTCATATGGAAGGTTGTAGAGCAGGAAAAGCTGTGGTATCAAGGACATGAAGAATATAAAGGGACTTGAAGCAGGTATCATGATGGCTCAGTGGTTAGCACTGCTGCCTCACAGTGTCAAGGACCAGGGTCCAATTCCATCCTTGGTTGACTGTTTGTGTGGCATTTGCACGTTCTCCCTGATAGAACATGGAACAGTACAGCACAGTACAGGCCCTTCGGCCCACAATGTTGTGCTGAACTTTTACCCTAAACCTAAGGTCTATCTAACCTCCACCCATACCTTATACTATCATCAAATGTCTATGTGGGTTTCCTCTGGTGCTCTGGTTTCCTCCCACAGTCCAAAGATGTGCAGGTTAGATGAATTGGCAAAGCTAAATAGCCCACAGTGTCCAGGGATATGCAGGCTATGTGGATTAGCCATAGGACTTACAGGGATGGGGTGGGTCTGGATAGGATGCTCTTTGGAGTGTTGGTGTGCACTCAAATGAGCTGCTTCCACTCTGTAGGGACGCAAAAGATTCTTTATACTTGAGGCATTGGCAAACTAGGTGCCAGTGTAAGTCAGCGATGACAGGGGAATAAACAAGTGGAACCTGATGCAGTGTGGGTTAAAACAGTGGAATTTGGATGAACCAGCATTTGTGAAAGTTGATGGATGGGAGTCCAATCGAGAGAGCATTAAAGAAATGAGATCCAGAGATGATGACAGTTCAAATGGTAGGGGATGAGATGAGATAATAACAGCAACAACACAGCATTAAAAGTATTTAAAAACTGAAAGAACTGCCAGTACTGCAAATCAGAAACAACAACAAAAACTGCTGGAAAAGTTCAGCAGGTCTGGCAGCATGTGTGAAGAGAAATCAGAGTTAACATTTTGGGTCCGGTGAGGAAGGATCACCAGACCCAAAATGTTAATTCTGATTTCCCTTCACAGATGCTATCAAAAGTATTTAATTGGCTATAAAATGCCTTGGAATGTACTTGGAAGGTACTGCATAAATGCAAGTCTTTATATTTGTAAATTGTAATATTAAGGATGGATATAAGTAGCTACTATGATGGAGATGACATGGGGCACTTTTTGTATTGCGTACAGTTCTGGGCACCACATTACAGAAAGGATGTAAGTGCTCTGGAGAGAGTGCAGAAGCAATTTACAAGAACGGTTCTATGAATCAGAAACTTCAGTCATGAGGATAAATTGAAGAAGTTGGGATGGTTCTCCTTACACAGTAAAAGGCTATAAGGAGATCTAATAAAAGTTTTCAAAATCATGAGTGGGTTGATAGAGCAGATAAGGAGAAACTGTTCTCGCTTGTAAAAAGATCAAGAACCAGAAGGTACACAAAAGGAGCAGATATTATGTGAGAAAAAATATTTTCACACAATGAGTAATTAGAGTATGGAATATACTGGCTGGAAGTGATTAGTTCAATCATACAAGAGGACATTGGATGATTATTTGCATATAAATAACGTGCAAGGGTATGGGGAAAATGCAGGAAACTGGCAGTAGATAATGATACTTACTTGAAGAGTAGGTGCAGACACAATGGGCTGGATGGCCTCCTTCTGCAATGTAACAGTTCTGTGATTCTGTGACTGATTCTTGACCAGAGTTGAATGGTACTCTTGAGGTGTTAACAGTGATACAGCCTATGGCTGGACAGCTAAATGGAGTCAGTAGCAAGGGAGCACAATCTATTGTGCAGGGTGATGGCAATAGTATTCTGTCTTTAGAGGAAGTTAAGCTTACTTATTGGTGCAGGCTTGGAGGGCCGAAGGGCCTGTTCCTGTGCTGTAATTTTGTTTGTTCTTTTGTTTTGTTTTATCCAAACCAAATACTGGATAAGCAGTCTAACAGCAGAGTATTTGAAGCTTCAAGGGTGTTGATGGAGAGGCAAACAGGTTAACATTTCATAAATACTGATCTTTAATACTGTGACATCCTAAAATTAGAATGCAAACTTAGATTAAACTCTATATTTTATCTAGGTTAAAGTGATTGGAAGTGATATTTTGGCTTGCGCAGACTCAGGAAATTTGCAACTTCCCTGCTTTCATTCATCATTCGGGCACCAGAGGAGGTAAGAAGAAAGGAAGAATAGGAGTTCAGGAAGAGGTGTGGTTCCTGATGAACTGCACAGCTTCTATTCTAATTGCAAATCTCTTTTTTTTTGCTAAAGTTTAAAGATGACAGACAGAAACTGCAGCCTTGTGCACCATGCCAAAGACATCCTCACTCTGGAGAATGTGTTTTATGTTATCCTGGAGGACTTCTCCAGGAATGAACGTCGCGGACTGGCTGTTGTTGTTTTATACATTATTTTGCTAAGTAAATTTTCAGTTTAATTCTTTAAAACCCGAGGAATTCAACAGAGTTTTGTTCATCTGACCTCCTACTGATGTCAATTGTGGATCAGTTAGTGGCACTGTCGGAGGGTTCTGAGTTCAAGGCCAACTTGGGAATCTTGAGCACAAAAATCTGAACACTCCCACGTTGCACTGAGGAAGTGCTGCAGTTTGGAGGTGCTAACTTTCAGCTGAGATGCTAAACAGAAGTTAAAAATAAATGTTGACATTTTGAAGCAAATTGTATTGGCACAAGCTTTTAAAAAGTACCCAGATGTAAGTTGATTATAATGTTAATGAAAACCGAAAGAACTGCAGATGCTGTAAATCAGAAACAAAAATAGAAATCGCTGGAAAAGCTCAGCAGATCTGGCAGAACTCAGGGTCCTGAGGAAAGTCACTTGACCCAAAACGTTAGCTCTGATATCTCTCCACAGATGCTGCCAGACCTGCTGAGTTTTTCAAGTAGTTTCTATTTTTGTTTTTGTTGATAATGTTAATGAACTAGTTTCCACCCAAAGACTAAAGACAATCGCATTTCCTTACTTGTGTCATTATCATCATTATTTACCTCAGCCCATAGCTCTGGAATTCACTTCCTAAATCTCTCTCCTGGCTCCCTCTCTTTTCTCCTCTAAGTCACTCTTTAAGACAAACCATTTTGAGCAACTTTTATGTTTATTCACCCTCGTATTTCCTGCTGTAGCTTGGTGCCAAATATTGCTTTCCCGTGATAGTAGGAACTGCAGATGCTGGAGAATCTGAGATAACAAGTTGTAGAGCTGGATGAACACAGCAGGCCAAGCAGCATCAGAGAAGCAGGAAGGCTGACGTTTCGGGCCTAGACCCTTCATCAGAAATGGGGGAGGGGAAGGGGTTTCTGAAATAAATAGGGAGAGAGGGGGAGGCGGATAGAAGATGGATAGAGGAGAAGATAGGTGGAGAGGAGACAGACAGGTCAAGGAGGCGGGGTTAGAGCCAGTAAAGATGAGTGTAGGTGGGGAGTTAGGGAGGAGATAGGTCAGTCCAGGGAGGACGGGCTGGTCAAGGGGGCGGGATGAGGTTAGTAGGTAGGAGATGGGGTTGGGGCTTGAGGTGGGAGGAGGGGATAGGTGGGAGGAAGGACAGGTTAGGGAGGCGGAGATAAGCTGGGCTGGTTTTGGGATGCAGTAGGGGATGGGGAGATTTTGAAGCTTGTGAAGTCCACACTGATACCATTGGGCTGCAGGGTTCCCAAGCGGAATATGAGGTGCTGTTCCTGCAACCTTCGGGTGGCATTGTTGTGGCACTGCAGGAAGCCCAGGATGGACATGTCGTCTGAGGAATGGGAGGGAGAGTTGAAATGGTTCGCGACTGGGAGGGACTGCTTTGCAGAACACCTACGCTCGGTTCGCACTAAACAACTGCAACTCCCAGTCACGAACCATTTCAACTCCCCATCCCATTCTGCAGACGACATGTCCATCCTAGGCCTCCTGCAGTGCCAAAACGATGCCACCCGAAGGTTGCAGGTACAGCACCTCATATTCCGTTTGGGAACCCTGCAGCCCAATGGTATCAATGTGGACTTCACAAGCTTCAAAATCTCCCCTCCCCCTACCGCATCCCAAAACCAGCCCAGCTTGTCCCCGCCTCCCTAACCTGTCCTTCTTCCCACCTATTCCCTCCTCTCACCTCAAGCCCCAACCCCATCTCCTACCTACGAACCTCATCCTGCCCCCTTGACCTGTCCGTCCTCCCTGGACTGACTTATCTCCTCCCTAACTCCCCACCTACACTCACCTTTACTGGCTCCATTCCCGCCTCCTTGACCTGTCTGTCTCCTCTCCACCTATCTTCTCCTCTATCCATCTTCTATCCGCCTCACCCTCTCTCCCTATTTATTTCAGAATCCCCTTCCCCTCCCCCATTTCTGAAGAAGGGTCCAGGCCCGAAACGTCAGCCTTCCTGCTCCTCTGATGCTGCTTGGCCTGCTGTGTTCATCCAGTTCTACACCTTATTATCTCTTGCTTTCCTGTGAAGTGTCTTTGGTTGTTTTTATTACTTTAAAGGTACACTATAAATAGGAGTGTAGTGAAAATTTGAGATGCCAGAGCAGCTTAAACTTTGAGCTGTCACAAGTTGGAAGTTGGAGGTGCGACTGGTGTGTTCCAGGGGCAATACACTCCAACCATAAATACAAACTGCTGCTGTTGCTTTTATCTTTGTAATCATTGAGGTCCCAGCAGGAGTTCCAATGCACATCCTTCCTTCACATTGTGAACACAAGGAGATAAGACAGAGACACACAACTGTGTCACTGATATACAAAAACAAGAAATGCCAATTAAAATAAGCGAAAGAAAAGGTAAGATATACATGCAAATCGACATAAACATTTTTTATGTTTAATTGCTGCCCAAGAAATGAATCAGTTACAATTTTGATCTTACCTTCTCTTTATAGTTTCTAGACAGAGTAGGAGACGCAGATGCTGGAAAATCTGCAATAACAAGGTGTAGAGCTGGATGACCACAGCAGGCCAAGCAGCATCAGAGGAGCAGGAAAGCTGACGTTTCGGGTCTAGACCCTTCTTCAGAAATGAGGGAGGGGAAGGGGATTCTGAAATAAATAGGGAGAGAGGGGGAGGCAGATAGAAGATGGATAAAGGTGGATGGATTTCTAGACCTGCTTTTAAAATGATTGGATGCAATACAAATAAAGTAAATATCTAGATCCAAATGCAAAAGTGCAAGTGGCCAGTGAGCATATTGTTCCAGTCCTGGGCTATTACTTTATTTTTTTAATTCATTCACAGAATGTTGGTGTCACTGGCTGGGCCAGCATTTAATGTCTATCTCTAATAGACCAGAGGACAATTAAAAGTGTTCTGGTTCTGGAGTCACATGTTGGCCATACCAGGGATGGATGGCAGATTTCCCTCCCTGAAGGACATCAGTGAACCAGACAGATTTTTGTGATGTGGTCACAATTAGGTTAGCTTTTTATTCCAAATTTTTATTTAATTGTCCCTGCAGCATTAAGCTGGAGTTTTGGAATATTAGTCCAGCGACATTACCACTACTCAATCTGAAATCCCTATTATATATATAATATTATTAGAAAGGGTAGTATATATTATGTTGAGGGGTGAAAAATACCCCTCAACATAATACGCTAAGACTCTTTGCAAGCAAGATTATCACTAATATCCTGAGAGATTATTTAGGGTAGGGGTTCCCAGACTGTGGGCTGTGCCAAATGTTTAGAGTCATGAGCTCTGAGACAGAGCAAACACCTACTTGGTCCTTTAAATTCTAGCATTTTCTAACAGTGAGCATGGCCTACTTGGCTGATCTTTGAGGCCTGATTTCTGTCCTGAAAAACCCAACAAAAAGATAGATGCTTTTTATTTAAATTCCCCATAGTCTAAACAGTTTCCCTCCCAAAGATCTCTCCACACCCAACCATGCTCCTTCCCCCTTCCTCACACTCTCAGTTCTGGGGTTGTGGGAATTTTCAATCCTCAAAATGGGGTCACAATGGGAAAACGTTTGGGCAAGGTCCAAATATGTCGCACAAAACTACGAATAAATACAACATTCAACATGATTTTGAATAGTTACCATGTTCTTGCCTGGTAACACTTTGAAACAATGATCAGTTTTTTGCAGAGGCTGGCAAAGCAAGGGGGCTTGCTACTGATCTCAAAGAAAGCTAGGATCTAACAATTTGTGTAATGGGAATTTCCCCTTTCCCAACAATTGTTTAAAACTTACACCAAGTCAAAGAAATTTCTTTGAGCACAGCAGCAGTCATGTCAAAAAGTAGGCAAAAAGAAAATCAAATTGCTATTCACAAAAAATCCAAAAAGTTAAAAGCACTTAATATTTTTCAATTATATTTTAAATTTCTAAATACTGAAATAAGTAATTATACCTAAAATTTAAAAAAATGTTCAAAAAGATAAATGAAGATATGTGGTAATACATAAATATTAAATTTGTTTTTCAAGTCAAGTAAGCGTGCTAAGCAACAATTCTGAAGTTAATACATTAGTAAAAATCAGTTATGGCTCATTCAAAAAGATGCAGCATAGAATTATAAAGGTGGAAGCCTTCTTCAGATCATGATAAGAAGAATTTACATTCTGTGGGAAACTCCGCATTGCACCTTATGGAAGAACATTAAATCACTGACAGCTTATGGATCTCCACATTATTCAGTGCATGGATAGGCTCAGAAGTTGCTGTTAGCTTCAGTGCTGTAACGACTTCAGAAGGTGAGAGATCACGGTCTCTACTTCCTCAAAATACAGGCATTAAGCAGTATTTGTTCATTCATTACCTGAAATCTGATGGAAGGCATTATGTTTGCAATTTAATCCTCCAGTTATTTTCAATTTGAAACACTTTGGACCAAATCTTCTGGTCTCCAGATCATCGGAGGCTGATGAAAATGTGCTTTGGCAGCCGGTGGACATCCAGACCTAAGTGGGAAATGCGAGGCAAGTTTAAACTTCTGATAGGTAACTCCCCAATAGCTTTGGATGCTGTACAATTGTCTGTGACGCTTAGTCTGGAGACTTCAGACAGTTCTGTGGCACTTATGTAAATAATTACCCATGGAATGTTAGACAGATTAGGATTTGTTTAACATCTGAGTAGCTCCACAACTGATCTCTCCTGATTCCCAACTGAACACTTGATAAAATCCCAAGATTTTCCAAAAAACAGACCTGACCAGATTCCCCGACCCAACTACCATCCTAATCTGATCACCTGTCCTGATCATCATGACAAAATTACTGCACAACCTGACTACATTCGCGATCTGACCCAAATATCCACTCACTCACCTACCAACCTCACACATCCATACAGTTGGTCACCTGGCCATTCATTCACTAACATTCAGACAGGATATTTAAATGAATAATATGGCTGTAAAGGTTGTAAAAGTTGGGTATGTTCTGCCTTCCTCCAACTCAACTGTTTCCAGTGGAAATCCCCAGGGGACGGGATGTTGCAGATTTCTCCAACAGGTGGAGTAAGAAGATCCTGGAAGAAATGCACACTAGTATTGAGTCATTATCAAACACAGTAGCAACATGACCATTACAATCTGCTCAGAAGATACAGCCAGTGAAACTCTCATTGTGAAGTGGCCACACAGTTTTCAAGCGCAGATGCTGCCAGATCTGCTGAGCTTTTCCAGCAATTTCTGATTTCATTTCTGATTTACAGCATCCGCAGTTCTTTCAGTTTTTACACTGTTTTCAACCCCTGGCAAAAAGCACAAATAGCCAAGCCTAATTGATATTTGTCTTTACGATTCATTGATTTGTCATTATTTTTATGTTATATGCCTTACAGATTTGGAAGTGCTGTTGTTACATTGGTACCAGACTGGAACACCAAAATCAAATACTGGAACATGAGACATGTGAAAATTAATTAGTACAAGAATATTAATTTAATCTGTAATATGATTCCTTTAAGTTCTACTAAAGCAAAATAATACATCTCTAATTGGCCAACAAAGACAAAGTTGATGAGCACTGGCTTGGTCACCTGCTCTCAGCCTTATTTTTAGCCAATCCTCTTAGAATTCAAAGCTGAATCCAGGAAATATCCAACAAAACAGTAATACTTTAGTTTTCAGGTCCAAATCTAGTGACACTACTTGCAAATAAAGTGTTAGTGTGGAATACGATTTAGCTCAGGTGCAGGTTTTTTTTCTGTCATTCTTCAAAAATATACATTCAATGGCAATTTAATTAAAAACCGTTTGAAAACCATCAGATGCAGAAGCAAAATTTACATCAACATTATATCATTTTCAATACCTGAAAGAGTCATTATATATGAAATACTGATATGTAATGAAATCACGACCTATTTGATTCTGCTTTGCATACTGCATTAATTGATTAGTCAAAGTGTGAAGCAGCCCTACAGCCCTCCACAGCTTGAGCGTACAAATACAACAATAAGCATTGCTATGTCATTTCCTTTCTATATGTCAACACAGGCACTTATAATAGAAACACTGACACAAGTGTGATAAAAAATGAGAACAAAATCAGTTGCTGGAGAAATAAACTGATATTTTAATATTTTATACTTTATAGCTTGTGCATGTTATTTGTCCACTGTATCAATAAGAAATATTTTCAGTTAAAATATAAATTTTTAAATTAGTTTTTGCCCTTCAATTTATTTCACTGTTTAACTGAAATTAATTTTGATTATCTGAATCTTTATTTTGCTCTCCGTTGCTCTAAATTTGTTCTAAATTTTCAAATAATACATAATAATATAATAAACTAATAAAAATATTTGACAACACTGTTCAAATGTGAAGTTTGCAAAATATGTAGGTCAGCCTGAAACTTGGGTCTTAAATCTAAACAAGGGTTAATTACATAGGTAAAAATACAAAGTTAGCTGTGGTGGATTGGAAAATATGTTAAGAGAATTGACAAGACATAGGGCAATCGATATATATAAAGAAGCAATGTTTGGTTTTCAAAGAACATACATTTCTTTAATACAAAAATATTTAGGAGGTCATGGCCTAGTGGTATTATCATTGCAGTCTTAATCCAGAGACCCACGTAATCTCAGGGACCAAGGTTTCAAATCCCACAACAGCAGATGATGGAATTTGAATTCATTAAAAGTATGAAAATGACCACAAAACCATTGCCAATTGCTGGGGGGGAAATCCCATCTAGTTCACAAATGTCCTTTGGGAAGGAATTTGTCATCCTTATCAGGTCTGGCTTACATATGACTCCAGATCTACGGCAATGTGTTTGACTCTTCGCTGCCTTCTGGGCAATTAGGGATGGGCAATAAATGTTGGCCTAGCCAATGACAATCTCATCCAGTGAATAAAAGAAAGTCAGGAAAAACAAGAGAGTTATAGCTAACAAAATAAAATTGTAAGCTTGAGGATTGAGAGAATTTTGTAATTCAGCAGGATCAAGAAACTGATAAAAAGTGAAATAGCAGATGTAGAATATGAAGGTAAAATTTCAAAAACACAAAAACAACTTGAAAAAGCTTCTACAGGTATGTAAAAATTAGACTATCAAAAACAATGTGGGTCTAATACAGGCAGAAACAGCAGATCTTATAACATGAAAGAACTGAAGTGGCAGAGAAACTAATCAACCGCTTTGTGTCTGTCTTCATAGAAGACACAAGAAATAATTAAGATCCAAAGGTTTACTCATATTGTGGAATTGAAACAAATTAGTACAGGCAGTTTCTGATTTATGAACTGACTTATGAATGCTTGTATTGACAAACAAGATTTCATCTTAAAGACCCAACAAGTGAACGTTTGCTTGTATCTATTTTATATTGTACTGTATTGTACAAATTGACTTACGTGCTCAGGAACAGAGATAATAGATGCACTAGTGATCATCTTTCAAATTCTATTAATTCTTTAATACTGCCTACAGATTGGATGGTTATAAATATAAAGTCACTATTTAAAAAAGGACAGGAGAGAATAAAAGGGACTACAGACCTGTTATCTCAATGTCAGTAGTAGAGAAAATACTAAAATCCATTATAAAGGATGTGATTATTTGATATTTTAAAAATATTGAACAAAAACAGAAGTTGCTGGAAAAGCTCAGCAGGCCTGGCAGCATCTGTGAAGAAAAAGCTTGAATTTTGGAAGCCAAATTGTATGTTGGTGTTTATTGCAAGAAAATTTAAGTATAGAAGCAAAGAAGTCTTGGCTCAATTCCATGGGATGATGGAGAGACTGTACTTGGGAGTATTGTGTGTGGCCTCTATGGAAGTCCAATCTGTCTACATGTTATCCCTCACAAAGATGGCATAGCTGCTCACAATGTAGTCACCTTCACACTGGGGAGAGGAAACGCATACTAGGTGACCACTTTACAGAACGCCTACGTTCTGGCTGACTGCCACTTCAACACATCACTGTTCCCTGGCCAACATCTCCATTTCAGGCTGTTGCAGTGCTCTAGTGAAGCTTAGCGTAAGCTGGAAGAACAGCAGCTCATTTTCCACTTGGGGATCCTGCAGCCTTCAATACTGAATATCGAGTTCCATAATTTCAGGGCCTGAGCACCTTCTTCCATGTCCTTCTCCCAAACCCCATACACCAGGCCTTGTCATCACAACCAATCCATTGTCAGCTATGGTCCCCATTAGCAGCTACTCATTCTCCCAGGCTGAACATTACCCAATCCTTTGCTTGCTCAACTGCTGTTTTCTCTGTCTGGGCTCCACCCCACTTATTGTTTAGTCCTCATCCCCTTCCCGTCTTCAGCACATGTACCAACCTTTTCCTAGCTACAATCAGTTCTGAAGAAGGGTCATCGGACTTGAAACGTTACTTTACTTTGTCTCCACAGATGCTGCCTGACGTGCTGAGTTTCTCGAGCAATTTCTGTTCTTGTTTCGGATTTCCATCATCCACATTCTTTTTTTTGGAACAGAGGCCTGAATAATCCCCAACCACCGCCAGTCTCCACTGCCTGACAGAGCTTGTACCGTCATTGTATAATTTATTCTTCAACTCATTTCACATCCTCTAAGTGGCTATGAGTACAGTACTTGCAGGGGTCCTAGTTATGCCTGCAATTTTGTGGGGTACATGGTACAGTCTTATTCCAGTCCCACTCCAAATCCCTTTCTCCGGTAAAAAGTGATGACTGTACTGGTGCCACTCTGGCTGATCTGGATTAAAACATTCAATTTGCTTGCAATTTCCATCTTGATTTATCTTTGACACTTCCCTTCCCTTCCTCCAGTCCTCCATCTCCATTTCTGAGGATGCACTGTCTTATAAAATAAATTACATACCCTAACCCAAACTCCCATAGCTTCCTTGATTACACTTCCACACACCCTGCTTTCTGAAAGACCTCCAGTCCATTCTCCGTGATTGACATCTGTCCTGATGGTGCTATCTTCCACGGTGAAGTTTCTGACATGTCTTCCTTTTCCAACTGAGGACTCCTGGCCACTATGGTTATTTGGGATTCTATTTTTATGTTAGCCATCCATCCCTTTACTTTTCTCATTTCCTGTTTCAATTTACAACACTGGGTGGTAATGCTCAGCAGGTCTGGCAGCATTTGAGAAGGAAAAAACAGAGTTAATGTTTCAGGTCCGGTGACCCTTCCTCAGAACTGCTGCCAGACCTGCTGAGCTTTTCCAGCAACTTTGTTTTTGTTCCTGATTTACAGCATCCGCAGTTCTTTCGGTTTTTTCTGTGTGGTAATACAGCTCCTCACACAGCAAGACTGGCAGATCAAAGAGCCTCTTTCATCAGTTTGCAAAGCTACATTCTTTCATTTTGAATCTAGAAATATTTCAGGATTTTAAGCTCATCCACCTACTTCCTACGCTTTCCGGTTATAATGTGAACAAATTGGAATAAAAAGGTATTTCCTCTCCAAATAATCTCTTTGAGACAAGAATATCCGCAACTGAGGGCGGGGACAAGGGGAGGATAGGCCTAAACAAGCAGCGCGCGGCTTTAGGGGCGGGGCCACATGGAAAGAGCGTGGCTCCAGGGGCGCGGTCACGTCCGACAGAGTCCGGGGACAGAGAGAGAATCCGCAGAGAAGAGGGGAGGGCTCACTACTGGTCGGTTTGACCAATGGGTGAAAGGCAGGGATCCCGCGAGCTGCGTCGCGTCACAGCGCATAACGTCTTGTCGCGGGGCCGGGCGGGGAAGGGAGCGGAATGGGCCAATCAGACGGGATTTGGGAAATTTGAATGCGCGAGGCGAGCTCGTGGAGGGGGGAAGCTGGTGTTTTGGGTCGCGCGGAGGTGAGTCTTGTGAGTGAGATCGGGTTACCCTCTACCCGGGAGGAAACTCCCTTCCTGCACCCTGGGACCGGGACCAGGACCACCTTCTCTGTGTCACCCCCTTCCCGGCTCCGGGGGCTATGGGGGACCAGCCTCTATCTCCCTGGCCTCGGGATACTACCCCCGCATTTCACTGTCCTCCCGGCCCGAGGTCCTTATTATCAACCACCCCCAATCCTGAGCCCATTTCCTTGGTGAATGTTTCTGATGTTTTCTTCTTTTCCCGAGGTGTTGATTATGTCATTCTTTACCTGTGCTGCGATCTCTGATACACCCGGGAGGCTGTTGTCATTGTGAATTTCAGAGACCGCTTGGTACGAGCATTTACTTCCGACTTCGCCTGGAGTGAGGGAGTACGATCTGGTCCGGTGTCCTTTTCGCTGGTGTATTTGCATACTGGATGAAAACACTGCTTCAGCCATCTGTGTCCTCAATGATTTAAATTTTATTTAGGTTTATGATGGTTTCTGGTCCCCAACATCCCGTATAAAATTATGATCCTTATCTTGGACTCACTTTATACCCCTTTCAATTTCATCAGGTTCAAGAAGCTAGAGTTGGTGGAATGCAGAGTAGTTGGGTTGTAGTACTGAGTAATATTAGCCATAGAATGGTTCAAGGAGAAAATGTGTGCATTTCACATTTCGAGATATAAGATATTGTAAGCCAATGTGAATCATTTAGCACAGGGTAATGGGTGAACATGATATGGTGTGGCATGATTTACAGACAACCATTTAGATATGCTGGGGCATGGGAAATGTGACGAACAGGAGAGCATTGGAAATAGTTGAATTTAAAGTTGGTTGATATATATGGTTGATTATTTTAATGTTAGAGCTGGAAGTAACCAGTCTTGGTGATGGCAAAGATATAAGAGCAGAGGCTTGGTATTAAAATAGGATGTTGAGTTGTAGATAGTCTGGTTCAACTTGAACAAAAACAAAGTTGCTGGAAAAGCTCAGCAGGTCTGGCAACATCTTTGAAGGAAAAAACAGTGTTAACGTTTCGGGACCGGTGACAGTTCCTCAGAACTGGTTCAACTTGAGCCAGTTTAGGAGATGAAATCATTAGCAGGGGGTTGGAAGATTTAGTTATTTCCATGTTTAACTGGAAAAACATGCACTTTTTCCATGTTCAGCAAATAGTCCTATAGAAATGAGATAGACTGACAATCAACCTTGAGATAAGAGAAATGATGAAGTTTTTGTTGGAGGTGTTATGGCTATATTTGAATAGGTAAGAGTTAAAACAATTAGGGAAAATCCCACCTAGCTGGTAATGGAGGAGAAAGAAAGGCTTTGAAGAATGATAAGATATAAATGTAATACATTCACAGGATAGTGTATCTAGGATTGGGACCATTTCTGAACTGTGCTGGTGGAGTACAAATCCTGCCAGATTTAAATGTTGACAGAGAAAAGGAGGGTACAAATCTTGGAGGTGACAATACATCAGTGGAGATGGAGAGGGAACAGGGAAGTTGGGTAGTTTGCAAGGATAGAGAAGCTGAAGGCTTTTTTTTGAAGGGGGGTTTTGATGGCAACCTTGAAGTTAAAAAGACAGTACCATTTAGATTGTTAGCTAGCATTGGATCAAGAATCAAAGTTAGGAGCTCGACACTCTAGTGGGAAGTGAGGGCACAAGAGGTGGGAGAATCATCTAATGATTTCTGAGAGGTCATGATGAGAAATGAGAGTGAGAGAGAAAAGTGGATGTTCAGTGCAGGGCAGGAGAAATGTTACGTGATTGGCTTATTGGGCAAAAAGAGGGTTACATAGCCGAAGTGATTGGTGTTCCGAAGCTTTATAGAACAGTTTGGAATGTATTGTCAACTTATGTCGGCATCCCTGGCTGTGTCAACATTTAGTGCTCAACCCTGACTGTCCAGAGGGCATTTAAGAGTTAACATCTGGAGTTGCAGATAGGCCAGACCAGGAAATGATTGCAGTTACCTTCCCTAAAGGACATCAGCAAAGCAGATAGGTTTTTGGCAATTGACAATGGTTTCATGGTCATCCTTAAACTATTAATTCCACCATCTGTGACAGGTTTTAAGAGGAGCAGAAAAATACACTTTTGACATTTCTATTACAACTTTTTAAAAATTGCCACCTTAATTGGCATATTCACTTCATTGAAACAGTTTCTTTATTTTAGTTATACAGCATTGAATAAAGTCACAACAGACCCAGAGGACCGTTGGGCTTCTTTCTCATCAGAGGGAGGCAACTGGTCATGGTTTAACCTGAGGCTCCCCATACATGAGACAAGGCATGAGGTTGAGAAGGTGGGACCTTTGAGGTGACCTCCCTTGGTATGGGAATTGAACCCACGCTGTTTGGTGTCACTCTGCATCGCAAGCCAGCCAACTGACTTAATAGACTCTATTAGAGAAAATTTAAATGGTTTAAATTAAATGGTTTTATTTTGTAAACTGTTTCACTTCCTTATTTTTCAAGTGTAAACAGTGACAAAATGTTAGAATATCTAGTATAAAATATACATGTATCATTTGCTTATTTAATACTCTTGGAGTATTAAATTCTGAAAAACAAAAATAAACCTAAATATTTACATTGCATATGGCTGGTAATGTAGTATTCACCTCCAACAATTTTCTAGAAATGTTGAAAATATTTGTTTAATTCAGTTCCTGAATTTTATATTCTTTTAAAAAACTTAGTTTGTGAGAGAGTCTAACATGAAAGATTATTGGCTTTTGAGATTATTTTTGTTTTTTTTTTAAACTTTTATACAGAAGTGTCCTTACACACAACTGAACATTTTTTTTTCCCATCACCAAAATACCTGTGTTTTTGTTGTAATCTATTAATCACCAGCAGTAAATCACTTCCTTTTCTAGTTGAATAATTTATATGCAAAGCCTTTAAGAGCAAAGCAAACAAAGGTGAGGGAGAGGGCTAAATGAAAATGGAATTGGCATTATTTCTGCTATCTTTTATATACAGAAGTGCCCTGACAAGCAACTGAATGGATCCTCCCTCACTATTTCATTTCTGTTCGACTATAGATCTTTTAATTCAAAACAAATGTTACTTTTTGGTGGCTTTTAACAAAATAATTGTAAATAAAATGCCTGCTTACACCACAGCTTCAAAGATCAAACTATGGTCATTGGTGCTCTACGTTCAGTGCAGAACAATCCAGCCAATATCTTGGAGAAAGGGAGCAAACAGATCGACAGAGAACCTACGTCCCAAGTGCAACACCATGACTCACAGGGACAGCCAATGTTGCCCCTGGATAAAAGCAATGAGTTTAATAAGACTTACATCGTGTCAGCTAGTAAAAGAACTCTAGGACCTTCTATACCATCCAAATCTGAATGTAGATTAACCCTGCAGAGAAGAAAAACTGTTGATAGAGGAAATCCTAGTGTTCATGATGCTGTTAATAGAAATGCTGATTCAAGTGAAGGAGAAAGAAGACTTGCGTTGCAACGCCGTACCAAGGGAGGTAACTCCGAAAGAGGAATTAGTATTTTAAAAGAAAATGCAGATAGCCTGACGCAAAATATCACAATCCAGGCAACAAATAACCTTTTGCAAACCAAAGGCACCAATTCCACAGGTTTTGTATCTTCCAGTCTATCATTAATACAAAATGTTGGAAATGCCAGAAGCAACCTTTCTGCAACTGCAAAGCCAACTTCAATTGGCAGGAAAAAGGAAAATCCAGTAACTTCTTCCTATCGGTCAAATTCAGTCATGACTATTAACAAAGTGCAAACCCTAAGCAATCCATCAATAACGCCTGTTAAAAGGATGGTATCTGGTAAATCTGATGACAGTCAAGAAAAGGCAGAGGCAATACCTTTCAAAATATCCTCCGAACAGAATTTAGATAGAAATGAAACATTAAGAACAGATGGAAACAAAATAACGAAGCCTGTTAATCAGCAGGAAACTAAAAATCAAAGTCATTTTGTTAAATCAATGGCCAGAGACTTCCAAAAAAAACAACCGACAATGGAATCTGGGATCAATAACTTAAAATATTCCACAAATGCAGTCGCAAATTGTGGAGATGGAAAACTACCAAGAAGTGGAATGGTTACAAGAGGAACTCTGAGGCAAGCGGAGATATCATCACCGAGCCCATGTGCTGGGAATGAATGTTTAAATGGAGTAGACAGTGCCGTGACCGTGGCTGTTCGAGTGAGACCTTTCAGCAAGAGGTAAGTGCATGAAACAAACGCATTAAAATATTGGATTGGTTGACTCAGATTCTCAGGACTTAGTATAGTTTGGGAATTCTTTATCAAAAGCCTCAATTTTCAGACCGTTGAGAAAATGCCCTTATTCTCCCCCATATTGATTAAGAAAAAGATGAGATTTGCAATTGTATAGTGCTTTTTATGGCCTCCAAACCAACGTGCTTTACAGCCAACTAAACACTTTTTTTGAAGTACCTTCATTGTTATGCGGGCACCACAGCAGTTAATTTCTGCACAGCAACTGTTACCAAAAGCATTGTAACCAAGTATTTTATTTATACCTTGTTTATTGACCAATATTTATTCCTTAGGACACTGAGGATATCTCCTGTTCTCTTCAAAATGATGCCAGGGACTTTAATGCCCACGTAAGGACAGCTGGAGCTTCAGTTTAATGTTGCAAGGGAAGCCAACAACTTTAATAGTGCAGCAGTTCTACTGTACTTAAATGGGTTGCCAATTTAGTTTTTTGTTATGTTTTGGTGGCTTTTAACAAAATAATTGTAAATAAAATGCCTGTTTACATCACAGCTTCAAAGATCAAACTATGGTCATTGGTGCTGTACGTTCAGTGCAGAACAATCCAGCCAATATCCTGGAGAAAGGAAGCAAACGGATCGACAGAGAACCTACATCCCAAGTGCAACACCATGTTGTGACTTGAAAGCTCAAACTTTTGATTCTAAGAATGCTATGAACAGTGTGCTGGCTGGCATTTTATAGCATAGATTGAAACTGTTTCCTTTTTATGCTGACACTAATGCTGTATTTGAATGCTAAATTTCAAGATCAATCTGAACCTGGAGTGAGGTGGAATGATACTTATTCTCGATTTGCACTATAGCTTCTTAGCATTAGTGCAAAACAAAACCATTGAAGACTGAATTTGCAGCACAACAGTAACAACAATGTAAATTAGTTGTGTAGTTTTTTTTAAACAAAAAGCAATCATTCATAATCCAATTATACAGAAGACAAAAGCAGGGAAGATAAGACTCATAGACAGTAGGAACTGCAGATGCTGGAGAATCTGAGATAACAAGGTGTAGAGCTGGATGAACACAGCAG
>NC_063341.1:20105148-20140690 GCF_021869965.1 Rhincodon typus | reverse complement strand
CTGGAGAATCTGAGATAACAAGGTGTAGAGCTGGATGAACACAGCAGCCAAGCAGCATCAGAGGAGCAGGAAAGCTGACGTTTCGGGCCTAGACTCTTATTCAGAAATGAAGAAGGGTCTAGGCCCGAAACGTCAGCTTTCCTGGTCCTCTGATGCTGCTTGGCCTGCTGTGTTCATCCAGCTCTACACCTTGTTATCTAAGATAAGATTCATAACTGATCTAACCATTTTAGCAGATCTAAATAGACTTAAACTGTATTAAGCACACAGACTATTTTAATAAGTACATTACTTGCTGGATGAGCAACTAGTGATAATTGCTGCGTGATTTGTCAGGAGTATCAGATCAAGAAGAATGATTGTCTCTATGCCTGGGTGAATTTGAGTGTTTTGAGTTGCCCAAAAAAAATCTTCAATACAGTCAGGTTAGCCTAAAAACAAAAGAAGTCTGATTTGAAATATTTTTCAGAAAGCAAACCATCTACTGCACTTGCCCACAACACACTTTTTTCTCTCTGGTTTTGTTAAACATAAGTTTTTATTTAAATGCTCAAGCTTCAACTCTGAAACTTTTTTAAAAAAAATTTGCTTCAATTTCTATTGTCCATTTTTACTTTACAGCTTATGACCAAATCAAACCCCTTCAAAATATATCAAGTAGATAGCTTAGACCCTAACTTTTTATCTTATTTACAAGCAAGTGTGAGGTGCTGTAATTCAATTGGCCACGCGACTAAACTTTAAGCAAAACATACTTTGTTCTTACAATATAGTTAAACTACAAACAAAAGAAAGAATCAGTATAATTTTAACTCTATTGAACAACTTAACAGAATAATAGATGATTTAATTACTAAACAGCAACTGTTCCAATGTAATAATATCCCATAAACACCCCCTTGGCAAAGGCAAATTCAGTAAAATAGATTGTCTTACAATTTCTCCAGTCCAGGAGGAAAGAACACCAGAAGAAAATTCTGGCAGATGTATGGATGGTAGCTTCCACAAACAACTTAAATCCCAACAATTGAAAAGTAAACTAAAACCCTGCTTCTGTGGGAGCCGGCATCTACCCATTCATGATGCTTCTCTTGTTCTAACTTTATCTAAACAAAACCCAGGCCTCTCAAACTGCTTACCTTATTGGGTCAAAGAGAGAGCTCAGTACCACTGTCTTAAAATCTCTCTCCAAACAAAAGGACAAAATACACTTCTAAAAGCTCTTGTATTGTCACAAGCAGTGTTATTCAATGAAAAAATGCCTTGACTTTTCTTTGGTAATCAATCAAGAATGATCTGGTGTGTTGTTGCACAGAATATAGAATTGCTTGTTCCACAGATACTTGGTAAATGCAGAGGAAACTTAATGCAATTTATGAAATAATACAATTCTGATTATTACTTTCACAAGCAACTAAAAAGTTTGAGTTTTCTCAGCTTGACTGCTTTTGAAAATTTTGAATACTTAAGTGATAATAAGGGGAGATTAATCTCCCTACAATCTGGGAAAAGTCAGATGGGCAAACTTTGCCCTGGATGTCTGAGGGATCCATCAATAAAGGGGATCTTGCCTGACTAGTCAAGCGGAAGGAGCGTGTCAAGGTCACACCTTTGTCTCTTTAGGGACCAGTCCAGTGTGGAAGACTGCCATAGTCAGGGACGTTTGTGTCCACCAGCTCAGGGTCTGCCCCTCACCAAATCCAACCTATCTCCCTTGCAGAGGGTGAGCACCAACTCTCTGATACCTCCTCCTACCTTCCCCTGGACCATGACACATCAGGCCATTGTATCCACTATGGTAACTGATCTAATTTAATCCGATGTTTGCACCTCGCCCCCCCCACCCCGCTTCCAAGCTTATAGTCCCCCAACCCCGCTCAGCTCGTTTCTACCTCCTGCCAAAAATCCACAAACAGGACTATTGGGCAAACTCATTGTTTCAGCCTGCTCGTGCTCCACAGAACTCATCTCTTCCTACCTTGACTCAGTCTTCTTCCCCCCACCCCGGTCCAATCCCTGCCTATATATATCCATGATTCCTCTGACGCCTTGCATCAGTTTCAAAACTTCCAGTTTGCCAGTTCCAGCTGCCACCTCTTTACCATGGACATGCAATCCTCTTACGCGTCCATTCCCCACCAGGAGGGTCTTAGGGCTCTCTGCTTCTTCCAGGAGCAAAGACCTGAACCATCACCACCCTCCTCCGCTTGGCCAAGCTTGTCCTCCCCCTCAACAACTTCCCTTTCAACTCCTCTCATTTTCTTCAGGTAAGAGGGGTTGCTATGGGTACCCACATGAGCCCGAGTTATCCCTGCCTCTTCAAATGTCCGTGGAACATTCCTTGTTCCAGTCCTATTCTGGCCCCCATCCACAACTCTTTCTCCGATACATCGATGATATCATCGGTGCTGCTTCCCTCTCTCGTCTGGAATTGGAAAACTTCATCAATTTCGCCTCCAATTTCCACCCTGCCATCATGTTCACTTGTTCTATCTCTGACTCCTCCCTTCCCTTTCTTGACATTTCTGTTTCCATTTCTGGGGATAGACTGGCTACTAATATCCACTATAAACCCACTGACTCCCACAGCTATCTGGACTATACATCCTCACACCCTGCTTCCTGTAAAGACTCCATCCCATTCTCTCAGTTCCTCCATCTCCATCGCATGTGTTCAGATGAGGCCAACTTTGACAAGGGTGCCTCTGAAATGTCCACTTTCTTCCTCAGCCAAGGATTCCCCACCTCCATTGTTGACAGGGCCCTCAATCAGATCTGACCCATCTCCCGCACTTCTGCCCTCACCCCTTCTGTTCCCTCCCGCAACAGCGATAGGGTTCTCCTTATCCTCACCTATCGTCACACCAGCATCTACATCCAGAAGATCATCAGACACCCTTTCCCCCACCTCCAGCGAGATGCCACCACCAGACACACATTCCCCTCCCTTGTCCGCCTTCCACAGGGACTGTTCCCTCTGGGATACCCTGGTCCACACTTCCTTCACCCCCAACACCTCCCCACAGCCCTACGACACCTTCCCCTGTAACTGGCGAAGGTGCAACTCCTGCCCATTTACCTTCTGCAACCCCCAGTATCCAAGGGCCCAAACGTACCTTCCAGGTGAAGCAGCACTTCATCTGCACTTCCCAGAATATAATGTACTGCATTCGCTGCTCACAATGTGGTCTCCTCTATACTGGGGAAATGAAGCGTAGGCTTGGTGACAGCTTCGCAGAACGTTTACATTCTGCTCGCAAAAAAGACCCTGAACTACCTGTTGCCTGCCACTTTAACACACCACCCTGTTCCCTAGCCAACATCTGTCTCTGGCTTGCTGCAGTGTTCCAGCAAAGCCCAACGCAAGCTGGAGGAACAACACCTCATTTGCCACTTGGGGACCCTACAGCCCTCCAGACTCAATATTGAGTTCAATAATTTTAGAGCCTAAACTCTCCCCTCTCCCAGACCCCTACCCCAAACATCAGGCCTTGTTACCACATAGCCTGCCATTACACACCCCCTCTTGTTAGTCACTAACAGCCCCCATTAACAACTATTCACCCTCCCAGCCTGATCGTTAGCAACTCCTTTGTCTGTCCAACTGTCTTTCTCTCCCTTTGGGCTCTATCCTATTGTTTTACTCCCTACCCCACCCACCACCCTATTTTCTGCATATAAAGTGACATTTTCCCAGCCATTATCAGTTCTGAGGAAGGGTCACCGGACCCAAAACATTAACTCTGATTTTTCCTTCACAGATGCTGCCAGACCTGCTGAGCTTTTCCAGCAACTTTGTTTTTATCTGAAGGCAGCCAAGTCACCCAGGGGCTGGGTCACAGTCATCCCATTGTCCCTATTTGCAGAAATTAAGGGGGAAGAGGGGCTTGGTGAAGATTGGACAGGTAGGCAGTTGTATTGGCATGTACGTGGCATGGTGAAGTGTAAAGTCTGGAGAGGAGAGCATGCTGTTTGGGATCTCAGCTGAGGCTGAGCGATATTGACAAAGGACCACTTGCTTATCTGTGTTCTTCACAAATGGAAAGGCAGCAAGCAATGTTGAGAAGAACCGTTGCAAAGAGGCTCTCTGTGGGTGAGATAAGTGAAACAACTCGAGAGGGAGAAGCCTGCAGCTGGTCATTGGGCCTTCACATGGGGTCAATATTGTCCTGCAGCACATTAATGGCAACGCAGACATGCAGGGTGCCTACACGCTGGCCATTGTGCAACATTGACCATCTCTTTGTACTGCACCTCACTGTCACTGCTTAAAGAAAAAGCTTCCTGAGATGGAAACTTCTGTACCCATGGGCATGATGAGGAGAAGGGTTGGGCAATTCCAAGCTACCCTGCTTCCGCATGATGTATTTGTGATCCATAGTACATCCCCAACTGTTGAGTTTTTTACACTTTGTTAATGGGCAAGGAGTAATGTCACAGGGTTTAATCAAGCACCTACAGGTAAAACCAATCAAGGGATAACCACATGAATGGTGAAACGCTAGGGTTTATGAAATGTAATAACCATTGAAGTAACACTGTTTGTTTGTAAACCAAACTTTCAACATCGCATTGTCTGCAAAACAAATTATGTATATCATATTGTCACAATATGTCTTTGTGTAGAACTTCTGTGTGACATGAAACATGAATGCCAAACTGTGCATATGCACAGAAGCATCATGCTTTTGAGGTGGGGAGTGAGGCTGGGTGGGGGAAGGGTTCTAAGGATTGTGGGGAAGTGTAGTGGGAGCCTAGGAGACAAGGGCAGATCTCCCTTCATGAGCTGGTCTGTTTCTGTGCTGTATGACTCTGTCTCTATGACATTCTTCTGAATTACAATAAGTACAGGCCCACCTTACTCGGTCTCTAATCATGAGACTATCCGTCCATGTCCCTGATATCAGACAAGTGAACTTTCTCTGAGCTGAGGAAGGGACACTCAACCTGAAATGTTAACTCTGATTTCTCTCCACAGGTGCTACCGGATTTGCTGAGCTTTTCTAGCTATTTCTGTTTTTGCCTCTCCGAGCTGGAACCATTGATAACATACTTTTGGGCATAATTTGGCTGAGCAGACTTTGTTTCAATTTTGTGGGCATATTTGTGTTCAGATTCAATTTTAGTCAATGCAACATCTATTCAAATGTGAGCTAATGGTGTAAAATGCAAGGAAATTTACTTAAAATTTCTAAATGAATGGCACCCTTAAATTGAAGGCATAGATCTCATAGATAATCTACTGAAAATCTACTTTTGAGAGAAATGTAAAAACCATAAGCAATGTAGGCTAAGGTGGTGACAAACATTTCTGCATGATGTTTCAGCTTTTTGCATGGCTGTCTTTCCAGACTTCAAAGGCAGCAGTAACTGGTTCAGATGGTATGATCAAGTGATCAAAAATAGGAAACTGAGTATGGAATCGTATTTCAGACCCAAAGGAACTTTCTTAGATTTTCTGAATGTATTCACCATTGAATAAAACCTATGTTTTGAGTTTCATACCATGCGTTCAATTATTGATCAAAATGTTTTATAGAATGAGTCATAAAACAGGGAGGCTATGCTGCAGCTGTATAGGGTCCTGGTGAAGCCACACCTGGAGTACTGTGTGCGGTTTTGGTCTCCTTACTTGAGAAGAGATATACTAGCATTGGAGGGGGTGCAGAGGAGATTCACTCGGTTGATTCCAGAGTTGAGAGGGTTGGATTATGAGGAGAGACTGATTAGACTGGGATTATACTCATTGGAATTCAGAAGAATGAGGGGAGATCTTATAGAAACAGAAGATTATGAAGGGAATAGATAAAGTGGAGGCAGGGAGGTTGTTTCCGCTAGCAGGTGAAACTAGGACTAGAGGGCAAAGCCTCAAAATAAAGGGAAGCAGATGTAGGTCTGAGGTCAGGAGGAACTTCTTCACCCAAAGGGTTGTGAATCTGTGGAATTCCCTGCCCAGTGAAGCGGTTGAAGCTACCTCGCTGAATGTTTTTAAGGCAAGGCTAGATAAATTTTTGAACAGTAAAGGTATTAAGGGTTATGGTGAGCGGGCAGGTAAGTGGAGCGGAGTCTCAAAAAGATCAACCATGATCTTATTAAATGGCGGGGCAGGCTCGAGGGGCCAGATGACCTACTCGTGCTCCTAGTTCTTATGTTCTTATAAAACTAAAGCAATAGTTCAGACACAGACCAAATGTTGTCTGTGCTGATTTTTGTTGTAAGAATTTAGAACTATTTCTAGTGTAAAATTAAAAGACTGTTAGCATACAGTTAAAGAAACAAAACAACTTCTCGAATTAAAATAGTTTCCATCTGAGATATGACTTTTTCATGGTTAGTGTACAAAACAACTCCCACGGTTATGTCACGTACCTGGGTGGCTTATTGGAGAGAGGGTGAGAGATTCAAGAATGCTTTACACAAACCCAGTGTCTGAGTTGGTTTGGATGACAGCATGGACTACTTTATTCAACATGCATACTATTTAAAAAAAAATCCAGTTTCTTTGTACTCAGCAAGATAAGCATCTAATTTTTCTCACAGTTAAGTTGTGCACAGTTGTGAAAACATAATACATTTGTCATTTGAATTATAAAGTTAATCAGGTAAAAAAAATCTTTTTGTAGCCACTAGTTGCCAAATGGAGATCAAATGTCTCCTTGCAAGAAGGTACAAATTTTTGGACGACTCTTGGTAGACAGCAAAATGTTGCAATTGCATTGTCATTGTGCAGATCCCCTACCTCTGCTGAAAAATGCTGATGGACAAAAAGGAACCTGAAAATCATTGGGAAATAATTGTTAATGTTAGACAGAGCAGAGTTAGTCTCTAAATTTGGTGTAATATTGACTTAGCTAGTATAGTTAAATCTGAGTTGATTCTGCAGTTACCTATCTCTGAAAATGCACTTGAAGTTTGGTTTCACCTTCATGAAGAGCCTGCCTTAGTTCAGTTGATCGAGGCATGTTTGAAGGAGAAGTTAGTAGATGTAGGTTCATGTTCCGCTTCTGGGACTTCACCACATTAATCCAGACTGTTGAGGAAGTTTTGCATGAGAAATGCTGTGACCCTTTCTGCCTCCTGACAGGAGGGTGTAAGAAGTCCCAAGGCAGAAAATGAAAGAAGAAAATGCAAATTATGCTCTCATTTGTCCTGACTAATATCTTTCTGCATAATTACTAAAACAAGTTACCACATCATTGGCCTCCTGCATTTCCTAAGTTATGTTGGTGATATATTTCTCAATCTTTCAGGCATTAAGACATAATACCAAAAGCTTAGAAAGCTAAGCCATGCATTGTAACAGTAAAAAGGTAATCTAATGGAAGCTGTGAAAATCTAGAGGAAGTGAAGTTGAAGTTTACATGACAATGGAGATAGAGCAATCTTTCCTGGGCAAATAGAAAAGATTGCTATGTATATCTCCTTACAACCCTGCATTTTTTTGAAAGACTACTTTATATAAATTGAAGTAAATAGATTATTACGTTGATTGTTATGTATATTTAGGTTGGCTAAGTGTCATTTTTTTCACAAGCACTTGTTAAAAATTAAAGTATGAAGTACTCTGCTGAAATATTCAATTAGACTTGAAGAATTTTTGTTACTTTAATGATTTGCGGGACAAAAGCATTGCTGGCCAGACCAGAATTTACTGCCAATCCTAATTGCCCTGCGAAGGTCATGTTCAACTATCACCTTGAACTGCTGCTGGTCACGTCTTGTGGGCACATCTGAGGGCTGTTCAATGGGAATTCCAGGATTTTGACCTAGTGAATTTGAAGGAACAGCAATATAGTTTCAAGCCAGGCAAGTTTGTAGCTGAGACAAAACTTGCAGATGGTGATGTTCTCATGTATCTGTTGGTCTTCTCAGTGGTAGAGGTCACAAGTTTGGATGGTGCATTCAGAAGAGCCTTGGTGAGTTGCTGCACAGTCTTGTAAATGGTACAAACTTCTACTGATGTGCGGCAATAACGAGAAGTGACAGTTGAAGGTGGTGGATAGGTGCCAATCAAGTAGGTTGCTTTGTCCTGAATGGTTTTGAGTTGCTTAATTGTTGTTGGATCTCCACTCATCCCGACCAGCAGAGAGTGTGGAGAATATTAATTTGTGCCTTGTAGATGGTGGCCAGGCTTTAAGGAGTTAGGAGGTAACCTGCTTTCATAGCCATACTATTTAAATGACTGGTCCAGTTCAATTTCTGGAAAATGGTAACTCTCAAGATATTCATAGTCAGAGGATTCAGTGATTGTAATGCCACTGAATGTCAAGGCAAAATGTTTAGATTCTCTCTTTGTTGGAGTGTGGAGTAAATTTATGTGTCGTTGTCCTTGTTTAGACAAGTCTGTAATGAGGTCAGAAACTGGCTCTGGCGACACAAATTGAGCATCAGTGATAATGTTATTGCTGAGTAGACGTTGCTTGATTGCACTGTCCCCAGTCTGATCAAGAATAGAGTGATGGGACAGTAATTGGTTAAGTCAGATTTGTTGTGCTTTTTGTGGTCTGAATGTACTTGAGTGATTTTCCACATCGCAGGTTAAATGTCTGTTCTGTAGCTATAATGGAACAGCAAAGCTAGAGGTGCAGGTATTTCTGGAGCACAAAGGGTGAAGTGAATTGACTGAAGATAAGCAGTGAGATTACAGAATTCGGTGCTTGGAGTACTTGGGTGGAGTTTGTTTTTGTTTAGAGATGGAAGATGGGTTATACTACGTTTCTTGAATAGTATCAAATATGAAAAATGATAATTGGATGTAGGCCATTTACCCCCTTGGATCTGTTCTACCATTCAGTAGAATCGTGATTGATCTGATCGCCACCAGTCCACTTTCCATTGCCCCCTATACTTTTTGGAGTTCTTCTGTCAAACAAAAATCTGACTAACTCTGCCTTGATTATATTCAATCACATAGCCTCTGTTGCTCTGTGGGACAGAGAATTCTGAAGTCCAAAGATGGGAAACTGTAACTTGGTTATTTTTCGGATCTTGTCAAGTCTGTCTGCATAATATTGACTAGAAAAGTAACCATTAATTGTAAAACACAGTGCAAAGTTCTGAGGTGCTATTTGAAATGCATTTGTCCTTTCTCCAAGAAATTCTGTCGACTATGGCTCTTCACATGATACTACCTTGCTGATTATAACGTCTATGAATTCAGATTCATAGAATCCCTACAGTGTGGAAACAGGCCATTCGGCCCAACAAGTCCACAGCGACCCTTGGAGCATCCCACCCAGACCCATCCCCCTATAACCCATTTAAGCTACACATCCCTGGACACTATGGGCAACTTAGCATGGCCAATCCACCTAGCCTGCAAATCTTTGGACTGTGGGAGGAAACCCACGCAGACACGGGGAGAATGTGCAAACTCCACACGGCCATTGCCCAAGGGTGGAATTGAACCTGGGTCACTGGCACTGTGAGGCAGCAGTGCTAACCACTGAGCCACTGTGCTGCCCCATTGATTTTATATTGAATTGATTTTATATACACTATCTACTTAGTATTAAAATTGCCTATGCTTTGAGAGCCCACATCATAAAGAATGAGCAGGCCTACAGCGCAGTCCTCCAAACCTGTTCTTGTGTTCAATAAGATTATGGCTTCATTTCTGCACCAACAGCAGTTCTTCTTCTGATTCCTTGATTGAAGGCAGAGATCAATGAAGTTCTTGGGCTTCCACAAACCTTCTAGATAGAGAATTCCAAAGATCTAGAATCTCATTGAGCAGAAATTTCTCCTCACCACAGTCCTAAATGATTGACTCATCTATTGAGAAATTGACCCCTGAGTTCCATACTCTGCAGCCCAAGAAAACAGCCTTTTGCCATCAATCCTGTCAAGCTGTGTGTTCTTCTAAGCTCTGTAGGATAAATGGTGACCTAATATCAAGTCCCAATCATGTTACTTTAGAAATTTAGTGAAATGAGTCAGCAAAGGCTTTCATTTTTATTTTTGCTTTCACACTTTTTATTTTGCCTTCTAATAAAGAACTAGACTGAGAATCTTAGAAATCCCCGCAGTGTGGAGACAGGATGTTCGGGCCATCAGGTCCACACCAACCCTTGGAAGAGCATCCCACCCAGACCGACCCTTTCCCTGTAATCCTGCATTTTCTGTGGCTAAACCACCTGGCCTACATATCCCTGGACACTAGGTAATTTGCATGGCCAATCCACCTAACCTGCACATCTTGGGACTGAGAGGAAACTGGAGCTCTCTGAGGAAATGCATACAGACATGGGAAACATGTACAAACTCCACACAGACAGTCGCCTGAGGGTGGAATCAAACCTGAGCCCCTGTGCCAACATTTCTTGGAATGACAATTATATGGAAATTCTTTGTGTCCAGAAGCCATGCAATCATGGAGTGGGTTACAGTGGAGCCCAAACCTGTTTGTGCAGATGTATAAAACAGAATAAATTAATGTAAACATTTAAAGATGCATGCTTACATTTCTGGGATATCATTGTCTGCATTAGGGATCGGAAGTCTGGATTTCAACCAGGCATCACCATTCTAGTTTTTAATGTTGCTTCGTTTTATCTAATGATCTTATTTATTTATCATGGGAATTGTTTTAAAAAATGTGCTTCTGGCAATGAATCAATTTCTTGTGTTCTTACATGTTTTTGCAAGCTACCTGTCATCTTCAAAATTTATCTTCCATTTTCTCAAACTTGTATGTAAGACTCCCTTCATTTGATTTCTCATTTGTTGCACCATATTCCCACTCTACCTGAGAAGATGGAAAGCTTCCTATTCTTGGATGTATATGAAGGCAATTGATGTAATGTGGCACCCCATTGTACATCTTTAACACCGTGGGAGTCTCCTTCCATAAGTACAATTTCCTGGAGGATAAATGGATATTTTTAGCACTAAGACATGCACTGTGGTATAGGTATATCAAGACAGCATAATGAAATGTGGGTGAGAAACCTTATCATAGAAACCATTTCTCAGCATGTGCAAAATTAATTTAGTCACTGATATTGAAAAATATCATAATGCCAATCCCCTAACGGTGTGACATAGAGACTAATGGACAATATGCATTTTTCTTTGTCTTCACATGAATTATTGTTATCATGATCATTTTCTCTACATTTCTGTTTATGTTTATGTTTCGCTCAATTTTATTTAGGGAAAAAACTGAAAATGCACAGCAAATAATTTTCATGAGAGGACAAGACACAATTGTGCAACATCCAGAAACAAATCGCACTTACTCTTTTACTTATGACTTTTCCTTTTGGTCATTTGATGAGTTACATCCTGAATTTTCAAACCAGGAAACTGTATATAAGAACATAGGATTCCCACTGCTAGAAAAAGCCTTTGAGGGATACAACACGTGTCTGTTTGCATATGGCCAGACTGGTTCTGGAAAATCATACACGTAAGTTTGGACAAAATTTATTATGTTTGGTTGTACCAGTAAAGTGTTGCATAAAATTCCGCACTATTACTGATCTGAATATCATTCTGCTATGAATTTTCACTAACTTTGTTGGATAATGGTTTAGTGAAAGCCGTGTTCCAAAATCCAATTCTTCTTTGAGAATAATTTAGCTCAAAATTATTTATTTAGATGGCGATATCATTAATTCTGTTGTGTCAGGCTAATTCGAGTGCTGTATTGAATTCCTTCTTTTGTGGTAACCATGATATCCTTGTTTTATAAATCAAATCCATCACTTTCATACAAAAGCAAAATACTGTGGATGCTACAGTTATAAAATAAAATGTCAAAAAAATACATCTCTGTAATCCGATCCTCTCCATAGCCATTTTTTAAGTTGCTCTTGTAAAACTACCTCAAAAATTAGGAACTTTGTTGCAACATAGTGATATATTTCTATTGTTTATGTTGCTTAATGTGACCAATCTGCTAACTGCCATATTTAGTGCAAGGCAATAACTTCAGATTAAAATAAGTTTCAGTTATGGTAATGATAAGCCACATATATGCTACTATAACAAGAATCTCGAGTACTCTCTGTCCCAGTGATCAAAAAACTTACTGGTATCTTGTTTAGGTCAACAAACAGAAATTGAAGTAAAATATCAAGTGAGTAATCATTTCTGTTCAATGGTAGCTAAATATTGCTTTTAATCCCAAGCTAAACTGATGCAAAGTTTCACTGATGCACTTTGATCAGAAACACTACATTACCCAATTGGAATATTTTCTCAACATTTAACTTGTACAACAATTAAATGTATATGCTAAATTTTTTTCGATATAATTTATTTCCACCAAGTTTGGTCCTGATGCTTAATTGTTGCTTTCTTTTCTTGAAAGGATGATGGGCTTCAGTGATGAGGGGATCATTCCCAGGTTCTGTGAACAGTTGTTTACCAAAATAGCAAAACCTGAATTGCAACAGGTAATATTTTTAAGGGAAAATTTTGTATGTAGTAACAAGGAATGACCGCTGAAAGAAGACTGCTGACTGGGACATAAAGTATGGGTCCTGGCCCTGGAATAAGTCACAAAAGATGGGAGTTTGAAGCTAAACTTGTGATCAGAAGAATAGAGGGAATGAGAGTCTAAATTTTCTTTATAGGGACATTCACTTGATCCTGGCTTCTCATCTTGCCATGTTAGCTAATGAGAATCAGAACTATTTCTCCTGTTTGGGCTATTGATCAAGATGGAACTCAATCTATATTATATCAACAGAACTCAATTTGCATGTCTATAAAAAAGAACTTGGCAAGTTTTGGTTGCGCATATTTGCCATCTGCTCATAGAAACGTAGTAGATAGGAGTAGAAGTAGGCCATTTGGCCTCTTGAATCTGCTCCATCAATCGATTATGATCATAGCTGATCATCGAGCTTAATAACCCAGAGCTGCCCTCCCCCATTTCCCTTGATACCTTTCGCCACAAGAGCTATGTCTTTATCCTTCTTGAAAGCACACAATGCTTTGGCCTCAGCCACTTTCTTTGGTGGTGAATTCCAAAGGCTGACCACTCTGGGTAAAGAAATCTCTTCTCATCTTAGTCCTTAAAATATTCCCCTATAGTCTTAAACTATAACCCCTGGTTCTGGACTCCCCCCACCATCGGGAACATCCTTCCTGCATCTGACTGGTCTAGTCCTGTTAGAATTCTATAGGTTTCTGAGATTCCCCTGCAAGCCCCTCCATTTTTTATAAATTTCAGTGAATACAATCCCAACTGACTCAATCCTCCTCATACGTCAGACCTACTCTCCGAGGAATCAAATTGGTAAACCTTCACTGCACTCCCTCTATAACAAGAACATTCTTCCTCAAATAAGGAGTTGAAAACTGCACAGAATATTCCAGGTGTGGCCTCACCAGTGTCCTGTATAATTGCAGTAAGGCATCTTTGTTCTTGTACTCAAATCCTCTTGCTTTGCCTCCTTTATGTCTGCTGCACCTGTGTGCTTGCTTTCAGCACTGGTATACAAAGACACCCAGGTCTCGGTAAACATTCCCCTCTCTTAGTTTACAGCCATTCAAATAATAACTCCCCTTTCCGTTTTTTGCTACTGATGTGGATAACCTCACATATATCCATGTTATACTACATCCGCCATACATTTGCCCAGTTAGCCTATCCAAATCACACTGCAACATCTCTGCATCCTCCTCACAGCTCACCCTTCCATCCAACTTTGTCATCTGCAAATTTTGAGTTATTGTATTTAGTTTCCTCATCTAAATCATTAACAGGTATTGTGAATAGATGGGGTGCTAATACTAATCCCTGTGGTACCCCACTAGTCACTGCCTGCCATTCAGAAAAAGACCCATTTATTCCTATTCTTTGTCTCCTGTCTGCTAACCAATTTTCTATTTATCTCATACCCTACCCTAAATCACATAGGAACATAAGAACATAAGAACTAGGAGCAGGAGTAGGCCATCTGGCCCCTCGAGCCTGCCCCGCCATTTAATAAGATCATGGCTGATCTTTGAGACTCAGCTCCACTTACCCGCCCGCTCACCATAACCCTTAATTCCTTGACTGTTCAAAAATTTATCTAGCCTTGCCTTAAAAACATTCAGTGAGGTAGCTTCAACCGCTTCACTGGGCAGGGAATTCCACAGATTCACAACCCTTTGGGTGAAGAAGTTCCTCCTGACCTCAGTCCTACATCTGCTTCCCTTTATTTTGAGGCTTTGCCCTCTAGTCCTAGTTTCACCTGCTAGCGGAAACAACCTCCCTGCCTCCACCTTATCTATTCCCTTCATAATCTTATATGTTTCTAGAAGATCTCCCCTCATTCTTCTGAATTCTAATGAGTATAATCCCAGTCTAATCAGTCTCTCCTCATAATCCAACCATCTCAACTCTGGAATCAACCGAGTGAATCTCCTCTGCACCCCCTCCAATGCTAGTATATCTCTTCTCAAGTAAGGAGACCAAAACTGCACACAGTACTCCAGGTGTGGCCTCACCAGGACTCTATACAGCTGCAGCATAGCCTCCCTGTTTTTAAACTCCATCCCTCGAGCAACAGCAGACAAAATTCCATTTGCCTTTTTAATCACCTGCAATTCCACCTTCAGCGATTTATGCACAAGGACACCCAAGTCCCTTTGCACAGCAGCATGCTGCAATTTTTTACCATTTAAAACATAGTCCATTTTGCTGTTGTTCCTACCAAAATGGATGACCTCACACTTATCAACGTTGCACTCCATCTGCCATCAACATTGTATTCCATCTGCATTTTAATTTTACGCATTAATCTCTTTATGTAGACATTGTCAAAAGCCTTCTGAAAGTCAAATAAGCACCATCCACTGTCTCCCCCGATCAACTCTAGTAGTTACATCCTGAAAGAATTATAATAGATTTGTCAAATGTGATTTCCCTTCTGTAAATTCATGCTGACTGTGCCTGATTCTACCACTATTCTCGAAGTAGTCTACTGTAAAATCTTTACTAATGGACTCTTAGCATCTTCCCAACCACCAACGTCAAATAGTTGGTCTATAATTCTCTATTTTCTCTCCACCTCCCTTTTAAAATAGCGAGGTAATGTTAGCAATCCTTCACTCTGTAATACTGTTCCTAAATCTAAAGAATCTTGGAAGTTGACCATTAATGCACTCACTATTTCTAGGGCCACTTCTTTAAGTACTCTTGGGGGATATAGATTAACAGAGTCTGGGGATTTATCAGCCTTCAATCCCATCAATTTCTCCAACACCATCTTGTGACTAATACAAATTTGCTTCAGTTCCTACTTGTCACTAAACCCTGTATTCACCATCATTGCCAGTACATTATTTGTGTCCTTTGTGAAGACAAGCAAAGTATGAATTTGGTTTGTCAGTCGTTTCTTCATTCTCAATTATAACTTGCCCTGTTCTGACTATAAGGGGCTTGCATTACTTTTCACTAATCTTTCTCTTTACGTATCTATAGAAACTTTTACAGTCAGATCTTGTGTTCCCTGTAATCTTACACTCAGTCTCTCTTTTCCAATTCTTAATCAATCCCTTGATCCTCCTTTGCTTTCTTCTGAACTGTTCCCAATCCTCAGGTCCATTTTTTTTCTTGCCAATTTGTCCACCTCTTTTGTTTTTTGCATTTGATACTATCTCTGACTTCCCTCGTAAGCCATGGTTTGGCCACTATTTTCTTGCAGTTATGACAGGCAGTAGTTCACCCATTCTGTCTTTGAAGGTTTGCCATTGCCTAACCACTCATTCCTTTCAGCAACATTTCCTAATCCATCATAGCCAAATCATGCCTTCAGCCATTGTTCCTTTAAGATTCAGGACCCTATTTTCTGAATCAACTGTGCCATTCTCCATCTTAATGGAGAGTTGTAGTGATATTATAGTCATTTATCATTAAGGAGTCTTACATTACCAGTTACTTTATTCCAAACGAGGAGTGTACATTATCAATTATTCCTTCCTTATTGTATAATACTTTAGTCTACGATGGCTTGTTTTCCAGTTGGTTCCTCAACATATTTGTCCAGAAAACTATCCCTTATACTTTCTAGGAATTGATCCGCCAATGTATGTGCACGTTAAAGTACCCCATAATTACAGATTTTCCTTTGTAGGCATCTCTGATTTCCTGTTTAATGCCATTCCCAACATGATTACAGTTTGGTGGTCTATAATATAACCCCTGCTTGTTGCCCTTTGGCATTTTTCACTTCTACCCACACCGATTCTACGATGTCTGAACTCATATCTTTCCTTAAGATTGTGTTTATATCTTCTTTAACCAGTACTGCAACTCTGCCTTTTTTGTCTAACCTTCCTAAATATTAAATACCCCTGGATGTTCAGTTTCCACCCCTGATCACCCTGCAGCCATGCCTCCTGTAATCCCAACTATATCATACTCATTTACGTATATTTGCATGATTAATTCATCTGTTTTATTTTGAATGCTCTAAGCATTCAAGCAAAAAGCCTGAAGGCTTGTCGTTTTAATGTTCCTTGTCCCATTACCACTATTTCTTTTACTGTGGCCTTTTTTGATTCTGGCGTTTGATTCCTCTGCCTATCACTTCTCTTAGAGTCATAGAGATATACAGTGCAGAAACAGATCCTTCAGGCCAACTCATCTGTGCCGAGCAGATATCCTAAATAAATCTTGTCCCGTTTGCCAGCATTTGGCCCATATCCCTCTTAAACCCTTCCTATTCATATATCCAATGTTATAATTGGACCAGCCTCCACCATTTTTTCTAGCAGCTCATTCCATAAGTGCAACACCATCTGCATGAAAACATTGCCCCTTAGGTCCCTTTTAAATCTTTCCCCTCTCACCTTAAACCTATGCCGTCTAGTTTTGGACTCCCCCACCCCAGGGAAAAGACCTTGTCTATTTAAGCTATTCATGCCCCTCATAATTTTATAAGCCTCTATAAGGTCACCCCTCAGCCTCTGACGCTGCAGTGAAAATAGCCCCAGCTATTCAGCTTCTCCCTGTAGCTCAATATCTCCAACCCTGGTAACATCCTTGTAAATCTTTTCTTAACCCTTTCAAGTTTCACAACATCCTTCCGAGCGCAGGGAGATGAGAATCGAACACAGTATTCGAATAGTGGCCTAACCAGTGTCTTGTAAACTGAAACATGACGTCCCAACTCCTATACTTGATACGCTGACCAATAAAGGCAAGCATACCAAACACCACCTTCAATATCCTATCTACCTGTGACTCCACTTTCAAGGAACTATGAGCCTGCACTCTAAGGTCTCTTTGTTCAGCAACACTCCCGACTTATATTTACCATTAAGTGTATAAGTCCTGCCCTGATTTGCCTTTCCAAAATGCAGCACCTCACATCTAAATGAAGCTCCACCTGCCACTTCTTGGCCCATTGGCTCATCTGATCAGGATCCAGTTGTACTCAACAGTAACTTTTGCTGTCCACTACACCTCCAATTTTGGTGTCATCTGCTAACTTATTAACCATACCTCCTATGTTCGCATCCAATCTTATTTCCCATTTCTGTCGTTTGTTCTTGTCCTGGATTTCCCCTTCCTCTGATTCTTTGCTTAAGTTGCACCCAATTTAGTTTGAACCCTCCCCAGCTACTTTAGCAAGTACTCCCCCAAGGGCATCAGTCCCAGTCCTGTCCATGTATAACTTACCCATTTTGTCTCACCTCCCCCAGAACTGATCCCACTGCCCCAGGAGCCTGACACCTGTCCCCTCACACCAGCTCTTTAGTAACGTATTCATCTGATATATCATGCTATTTCTACTCTGACTAGCATGTGGCACTGGCAGTGATTCTGAGGTCGTCCTGCTCAAGAATTCAGATTAAGATTCCAGACTAAAATGAAACCAGCCAAAGAGGAAATCATCAGCTAATTAGGTAGCTTCTCTGAAGAGATGAGCTAACATCTCCAGTTGATGTCTTGTCATTTGAACTGGAAAATGTTTATGATGTAACAAGCTTGAAATGCTCTCAAAAAGGGAAACGGCAGGAGCTGGGGAACTTAGAAAGAAAAGGAAGGTCTCTGTTAGAGTCGAAGGCTGGAGTGAATAAATTGCAAAAGGAATAATGGACTAAATGAAGTGGTGCATATGTGAATTGTAGAAATATCAACGCTATCATGTAGAAAAATGGAGACAGAGCATGCGACCTAAAATTGTTGAACTCTGTAAGAACCGAAAGAACTGCAGATGCTGGAAATTAGAAACAAAAGCAGATATTGCTGGAAAAGCTCAGCAGGTCTGGCAGCATCTGTGGAGAGAGAAACAGAGTTAATGTTTCAGGTCCAGTGACCTTTCCTCAGAACTGGTCAGTGGCAGACATCAGGATGTGGGAAACAAAATCTATCAGGAGATAGAGAAAGCATGTTGAAAGGCACAGTAAATCGTGGGAAACTTCAATATGCAGGTGGTCTGGGAAAATCAGGCTGGTAGCTGATCTCCAGGAAAGTAATTCATGGAATTTCTACGCAATGGTGCCTTGTGGTAGAGCCCATTAGGGAACAGCCAATTCTGGATCTGTCTTGAGGCAGGGATCAGAGAGCTTAAGGTGAAGGAACCCCGGGGGCAGTGATCATAATACAGTAAAATTCACCCTGCAGTTTGAGAGAGAGAAGCTGGAATCAGGTGTAACAGTATTACATGTGAGCAAAAGTATCTATAAAGGTATGAAGGAGGAGCTGCCTCGAGTTGCTTGGAAGGGGACTCTAGCAGGGAAGACAGTAGAGCAGCAATGGCAGGAGTTTCTGGTGGTAATTTGGGAGGCACAGCAGAAATTCATCCGAAGGAAGAAGAAACATACTGAGGGGATGATGAGGTGCCCGTGGCTGACAAGGAAAGTCACAGACAGCATAAAAGTAAAAGAGAAAGCATATAATGTGGTGAAGATTAATGGAAAGCCAGAGGTTTGGGAAGCATTTATAAACCAAAAGATAACTAAAAATGCAATAAGAGGGTAAGCTACCTAGTTAATATTAGAGTTTTTTTTTAGACATATATAAAAGGTAAGAGAGGCAAGAGTGGACATTGTATGTCTGGAGAATGAGGCTCGAAGTAGTAATAGGGAACAAAGGAATTGGGGAGGTAGTGGGGTCATGGTAATGTCATTGGACCAGCAATCCAGAAACCCAGGCCAATGTTCTGGAGATGTGGGTTCAAAATCCACCAGGCTGATGGTAAGATATGAATGCAGTAAGTGTTTGAATTTAAAAAGCTGGCCTACTTTTGACCATATAACTACCGTCAATTATCGGCATTAGGCATTTTATAACTTACCACTTGGTGGAAAGGGTTAAAATTCCCCTCAAAATATTTCAGACTGAAATTACAACTTTAAATGCAGCAATATTCTGATGTGTTTACTCAGCTACTTCATTCAGATCATAGATCATGTATTTTTATTACAGCAGCATTTGCAATAAATCTGACCTTTAATGTGAAAGGTCTTTTCTTTTCATGAGTCGCAAATAGAATATTATTTTGATTATATTTCTCTTGATTTTTCAAAGATCACATACCATATTGAAATGAGCTTTTTTGAAGTCTACAATGAGAAAATTCATGACTTATTGGTTGGTGGAAATGGAAAGATGCAAGCAAAGCAATCTGTGAGTATGAAGTAAATCGTTCATTTCACCAATGTTTATTTTATATTTTCCAACTTAAGTTTGATCATGTTAAAAGCTTGAGTTGGATATAACACCCAGAGATGAGCGTGCTGCTGTTAGACCAAAGGCTCACTCTACCTCTCCATTGCTATTTTAAATGTAATTCTTTATGATTTATGATATTCCAAGGCTGAGTGGGAAGGTAAGAGGCTTTGGTTTCTGCTGGTGTCAGTCTTGATTGTCTGCCAAGGCAGATGGAAGAGATTTACCAACTTACTTTTTTTTGTTTACCTTCTGCTCCTAACCTTGTACTTCGAAAGGTCCTTGGTGCCCTGAACAGTGGGAAATGAGGAGTTAAATAGGTGGATGTTGCATTTCCTACATTTTAACGCGTTGGGTTGTTCCTAACTTTATTTTGTTAACCCTGCCATGCCACATATTGGAAACTTGTAGAAGGTACATCCTGGACTTGGGTCCTTAATTCACTATTCCACCGTAGTAAAATAAATTTTGGTACTGCAAAGTTTGAGACAGCCTCTTTCTTAGTTACTAACCTATTCCTAAACTGGAAACTATTGTATATCATTAAGCAGATATGGAAAATTACTACAGTCTCTAAAAATTCATGTTTCAGTTAAGTTAGTGAGCCAATCTGAAATGTTACCAATTCTTCTTTTCCCTTCACATTAACCTGGGAATCAAAGCCAGTTGTCATGCTTAATTCAATGCCCTGCCTGAAACTAGTCCTCTGAATGCAGAATAAAAATTAAGTTTGAAAACATCTTGACTTATGTGGCTCTGTCAGACCAAGCACTGTGAGCTGAACTGCAGGAAGAGCCTTCTTCTATTAAAATGTCAAACTGTGGAGCTGTTGGCCAGAGTTGTTGGATTAACATAGATAGAGTTGTGCATTGGGAACCACAAATAGAATCCCTGACACTGCCTGGGAAATTGACCTTTCTGCTGGTCATTTCTCCTCCATCTGTAATCCTCCAAAACAGCCGTTGAAGTCAAAGAATTTAGAGAGTTACAACTCACTTAGTTCAGTAATTATCCAGGAAATTCTGGAGGATAAAAATTTGTGTGTAAACTTCTGTGTAACTATTAAACTAACCATCCAAGCTCATTGCCAAGTACCCCACACCCCACCCCCATTCCTTTTCTACCCAGTCCCACTGTCCTGGTTGATTGTGTTCACACAGACAACCTGGCCTCTCCTTTCCCACCTGACCTTGCTGGGGCTGATTCCTCCCATCTCTCCTGGCCTGACCCCCTCAAGCCCATCTATTGCCAGTCTGAATGTTCTCGGACGTACAAACCTGTCCCAGTTGTCGGGCTGAACACCCCTTACCACCTGCCTGACATTTCCTCACACCCATTGACTTATTCATCTGGACTCAACAGCCTCTCCCACTTGTCAAAACTGACACCCCCCTGACCTTTGACCTAACCTAAGTACTCAGTCACTTGCCTGGCACCCGACCCACCTCCCTCACCTAGAATCCAACCTACCTTGCTACTGACATCCCCTTTCCTGGCATACAAGCCACCTGCCCTTGCATTTTTACCGTTTCACAGTAGTTGTCAGTGCTGCTGAACATTTAGTTCAAGAACATGGCATCAGACTACTGCAGAAGGGAATGTGGTTTCTGCAAAAATATTCTTCGCTGCTGGTTTTATGGATTCCTGGTCAGGATTGCAACAGGAGGCTCCTGTCCAGAAATCTCCATGTAAAGAAGATATCTGAAGGTAAGTGTGTAATTTTTAATCTAATCACGTTTGAAATAAGGGTTTCTGACTCTGATTGAAATATTTGGGTCAATGACTTTAGTCTCCAAAGTTTAAACAGTTGGTTTGGTGCTAATGCTTTGTATTACATGCATTATAAATTATATTGTAATACTATTCAAATGATTAATCAAACACTACTTTGTTGTTTTGTAGCTCCGAGTAAGGGAACATCCAGTCTTTGGACCCTATGTCGCTGATCTTTCATTGTAAGTTATGGGTAATTAATTTATGCTGTGGGTAGTGTACTTTGCCATCCTTCACATCTTTTTTTAAATGTAATGGAGGTATTAAAGAAATGTTTTCTTCGTTTTTTTTCGTTCTTGTTGAATAATGAATTTATTTTGCATGGAGTGCAAAATCATTGAGGAAATTTTCCTTTTGAGTCAAATATTAACATTTTGTTCAGATGGTTTTCTCCCATTCTCCACATTTTAGATAACTTGAATTGTTTTGAGTCATGCTTTTAGCTGTTTCTTTGTTTTATTTGTTCTTAAATGGGATATGTGCATCACTGGCTTGGCCAGCATTTGTGCCCATTCCTAATTAACCTTGCTGCAGTCCATATAGAGTCATAGAACTGTACAGCATGGGTCCCATAGGATGTAGGTACCTTCATAATGCAGAAACGACAGAAGTTTGAACCAGTGATGGTGAAGGAATAGTGATACAGTTCCAAGTTGGGATGGCACATTTTGGAGGGTGACTTGTAGATGATGGAGTTCCCGTGCATCTGTTGCCTTTCTCCCTTTTAGTTGGTAGAAACTGCGGATTTAGAAGCCGCTGTTGAAGGAACTGTGGGCGAGTAGTTACGATGCATCTTGTGGTTTGTACTTATTGCTGACACTTTGACACCTAATCCATCAATTTAAATACTAACAATCAAGTAGATTCTTTTGTCCAGGGTGGTGTTAAACTTCTTAAGTGTTGTTGAATCTGCACTCATCCAAGCCACTGGAAAATATTCCACCAAATTCCTGACATTGGCAGGACTAGGGAGTCCAGCAGGGAGGTACTTGCAGCAGAATCCCAAACCTCTGACCTGCTCTTGTATCCACAATATTTATACGGCTAGTGCAATTCAGCTTCTGGTCAACGGTAACCCCCAAGATGCTTATATTGTGAGAGGGTGTGGGAATCCAGCAATGGTGATGCCAATGAATGTCATGGAGAGATGGCTAGATTCTCTCTTGTTGGAAATGGCCATTGTCTGGCACTTGATGGCGTGAATATTACTTGCTGCTCGTCGGCCTCAATATTGTTGCTGCATATTAGTAAGTAATTTAGAGTTTTAAATTCAGTTTAAAACTTTTGTGAATGCTTTCCTCATTTTTAGATAAATAATCATATTTCCAGATAGAGATCATTTTCTTCAAAGAAATGGTGGAAAATAAAATAATAAATGAGAAGGTTGACTTTGCATCTGTGCTTAATGTGATTAATATTTGGGACCAAAGGAGCGTAATATTTAACTTGTATCCTCTGTTTTTGAGGCATTAAACATTGATATATCAGTACCACTGAGAAGTTTTAGAATGGAAATTTCTATTTGTGTATGTAGAACCAAACCGAGGTTTTTTTATTGTGCAAAATTGAGCATTTGCCCATTTGTAACCTGAAACAGTGTTAATTTATTACACTGTTAACAAATGCTAAGATTTAAATCATTCTTTTCATTGTCTGGAAGAGATTCCAAAGATTGAACTAAATATCCTACAGTCCAAATGTTCTACTTTTCTCAATTACGTACTTGTTACTTTGCAGGAATGTTGTTACCTCTTATGCAGATATTCAGGTAAGCATTACATCTGTTCTTGAGAATCAAAATAAAGTAGTCTTTCTTTGTAGTGCGTAAACGGTTGGCTTTCGACAGTCTAATTTGTTGTATTTTGCAGAGAACTGTCATAATTACAGGTACTTACTTTCTAAAATAATAATTTCTGCTTTAGGGTTGGCTGGAGCTAGGGAACAAGCAGAGAGCTACTGCAGCCACAGGCATGAATGAAAAGAGTTCCCGGTCTCACTCAGTTTTCACACTCATTATGACCCAGACCAAGGTGCAAAATCATTATAGTAAACTTAAAATTATTTTGTGTGAATTTTACATTTACTTTTGCTTTTGGAAATTTTATTTTCAATACCAATGTGTGAAGAACATTTCTTAAAATGAGAACAAAATAAAGTACAGAGTTGGCATTCTGGAAATGATGTTCAAGTATAACCTGAGCAGCTCTGTTAAAATTAATAATTGAATGCAGCAGTTTGATAACCTTTGAGTAAATGTGATTGTCCTTGGTATTTGAACAACTCCACCATGATTAGTAATGCTATAAATGCTTTGTTCAACCAATTAATGGACTTCTCAAATTTTTGTGTGTTTGGCCTGTAGACAGAATTTGTTGAAGAGGAGGAACATGAACACTGCGTGATGAGCAAAATAAATCTAGTGGATCTTGCAGGAAGTGAACGTTGCTTTACATCTCAGACCAGTGGTGATAGACTAAAGGTACGCACTTTGCAAAGATTAATTATCTGCAAATGGTTATTTCTCTATACATTCATGTGTTGGGGGAGTGGTTGGACAGGACAGCAATTATATCCCTCATTGTTCTTCAGAAGGTGATGGTGAGTTGCCTTCTGAAATGACTGTAGTCTGTGGGGGCCAGGAAGGGCTACACTGTTGCTAGAAAGGAAGTTCGAGGATTTTGGCCCAGTGACTGTGAAGGATTAGCAATATAGTTCCAAGTGCCCTCAGGCATCAGGCACCATTATCCTTTTAAGTTGTAGAGGTAGCATTGTGGGAGGTGCTGCTGAAGGAACTTTGGTGAGTTGTTACACTGTGTTTCTTGTAAGTCGGATAGACTGCTCCAATTGTGCATCAATGGAGGAGGGAGTGCCAATCATATAGGTTGCTGGATCCTGGCTTCTTCAAGCTTCTTGAGTATTGTCACAGCTGCACTCATCCAGGCAATTCTAAAGTATTCTACCACACTCCTGACTTGTGCATTGTAGATAGTGGGCTGGTTTCAGAGAATCAGGACGTGAGTTACTTGCTGCAGAGTTCCCAGACTCCGACTTGCTCTTGTAGCCGCAGTATTTTAATGGCTGAATCAAAGCTGCCTCTGGTAATGAAGATTCATTCATGGTCATGCCATTGAATGTCACAGGGATATGGCTAGTTTTTTGTTGGAGATGGCCATTGCCTAACACTTTTGTGGCGCAAATGTTATTTGTGCAATTAATATTTTCTATTGGCAGGCTGCTCTCTTTCAATAAGATTTACAAATATTATTTATATTTTGCTAAGGCCTTTCAAAAAATTGCACACCAATAAAAATATAGCTACTGGATACTCAGCCCAAACATTATCTGGTGTCTATCACATAAGTGTGGTACCTTAATGCTGCATTATTTCCATAACCTTTAAATTTATTTTGAACCACTCACCTGATTTTAGTCCTAATTATTGAGATGTTAACTGCATATTCCACACCACCTAACTCTGTGGAAAAGTAAATTCTCTCGCTCTGTCTTAAATCATTTGCAGTTAATCTTACATAAATTTGTTCTTCACAGTGAAATTTTTGGACACAATGCACAAATCTAATTAGCTAGAGATTGTATCACTCATCCACTACAGCACAATCTGAATACAGTGTTATTAGTTTGATTTGAAATGTAGGACTACGGAAGCAGTGAAGCAAAATGCACCATTTGTTTAGTTACTGTCAGTTTTGCTCACTTCTTGATTTCTCCTCTCTATTGGATTGCTTTTGATTTGTATCCCAAATCTATACTTCACAACTAAAAATCACCTCCAATTTTTCCTCCAATCCACACGTGATCCCTCTTTGGACATGTGCTTCTCATCCTCCTTCATTGAAATCCTCAAATAGCATTGTGAGAGCACTTTCATCACACTAACTACAACACTTCTAGAAAGCAGCCTGTCATCACTCACTTTATCAAGGCATGCTAGGGATGGGAATCAATGCCAGATTTGCCGCCATATCTATATCTCAAGAATGAAATGTAGGTGTCTTGTTTCCTGGCCTTTTGCTTGTGAATTCTTGAGCTGGCCGTCTGAAGTCAAAAGCACAGCAATTATTGATTCCATGTATTGCTTCTGTTAGATTTCTTTATCAATTGTTCTAGTAAAGATAGAGATTTACATTGTGGGCAATTAAAGGATAGGTGAAGTATCCTGCTAATTTGTACCAAATAATCTAGTTTGCTGAGGAACATCTGTTAGTGAAATTTAATTGCAATGAATGACCATTTTTGAGTGGGTACTGACTGACTACATTTTTCTAATCCATGCTGACTATTTCTCTATCATGTTGGAGCCAAACAGATATTCTGTACAAAATCTTGAATATTTTGGCTGATGATAACTACTGGATTGTTGACAACATTGTGAAAAGTGTGTCTTTAAGGAAAGCTTCCATTCAGTCATTATCAGAGTTGACGATTTGACAATGTTTCGTCATTAGAACTTTGCATTCAATTAAACAGTGGTATTTGGTAGCAGAAGAAGAACATTTTGCCTCTTAATAAGAGCCTCTGTCTGCAGAAAGATGAAATCATTTTTGAAGTCTAGTAGAATTTTTTTAAAAAGTTGAAATATTACCAAATCTCATGGGGCTCTGATGAATTGTAAACTACCAGGTCTTCCTTGTCGTCATCTGTTCCCTTTGATGCCACCCTACCTGTCCAGTCCAGGTATTGTTATTTTACATTATGTTGCAATGCCCCCTCCACAGACAAAGTGGCACACCAATCATCTTAAACCCATCAAATGTGGAGTCAATAATTCAGTTTCAGGGTTTGCATTTACTCAATAAATGATTTATTTGTACCGCACTTGATCCAACCCATTGATTACAATTTTCCTTTTTACAGGGATTATTCATTCCAAATAATCTTCTGCCTGGTTTGAATATTCTAGCTTATATGTAGCTTCTAGATCATTACAGTGCTATTATTTGACTTTGAAACACAACTTTTCTTTCATACAGGAGGGTGTAAGCATAAATAAATCTCTCTTCACCTTGGGAAAGGTTATATCTGCACTTTCAGAATATTTTCAGGCTAAGAAGAAAGTTTTTATCCCTTACAGGGAGTCAGTGCTAACATGGTGAGTTCTGAATTATGTACAGTGCTGGAAATGAATGTAAATAGATTGTTGTAGTTCCATGGTATTTTCATTTGCTATCACTTATGTTTAAACATGCAACCAAGCTGATCTGAGTAAATTGCATGATAAACTTAAAATGGTGAAACAGGAAATGTTGCTTACTTCAACAAGACAATTTAATTAAAGTTTATGTAAAACAATACTTGATAGTACATTGAAGTTGGATTTTTTTTACATCATATGACTAATACATTCCAGTATTTTCTGCATGTATATTATTTTCTATTGCCTAATAACATTTTAGAACACATTCTTTTCTTTTGGTCATTTGAAACATGCTGCAGGTTACTGAAAGACAGTCTTGGTGGCAATTCAAAAACAGCTATGATAGCGACCATCAGCCCATCTGCTTCTAATGTGGAAGAGACTCTTAGTACACTTAGATATGCCAAACAGGCTCGTCAGATTATCAACGTTGCAAAAGTGAATGAGGACTCCAGTGCAAAATTGATTAGAGGTTGTTTGACATTTTCTGTACAAATTAACTTAAGTGGGGGTTGTTTTGCTTTGACATGAGCATTTTGAAAGGGGAACTGGGCCTATCAAAAGTAGCATAACCTCCAAGATTTGGGTTATTTTCTAGAAAGGTGTCAAATTTCAATAATTTTAGTACTTTTCCCTTTGTTATGCAGGGTGGGTAGGGTGAAGTATAATGAATACTGCATAACCCAACAGGCTAAAAAGCCAAATCATTTTTGTTCATTTAAAATTATATTGGTCATTTGAGGTCAGACATATAACGTGACACAAATAAATAAATCCTCTGCTACTCTTTTTTACTTTTTTTTTAGCATTTAGCCACATATATTTTACTTTATACATCTAAGTTTGTATAATCTTCTTGCAGTTTAAATATGGTTTGTAATAATTAAATATTTGTATGTTGGAACTTTTGTGCTGTGGAGGAAATTTCCTTCCTAATCACGGAATGTTACAAATGAAAATTTAAAAGTAGCACGGGTTATTTCAATGAGTAGTCATCTTTTATGTAGGATTTATCAAAATGCTTTTCATTAGGCCTTAAACCAAAATGTGTTCAAAAATTAAGCTGTAATCAGGAAAATAGTCAGTATTTAATTTACGCGAACTAACGATCAACATTATTCCAGAGTTAATATTCTGATTGTGATAACAGCATTATACTTTGCAACGATTGAAATGAATTTGAACTTGAAAAATATTTGATTTCAAGCAGGTTTTGCCCTGTAATGATCATTACACATTGAAGACTTGTTTTGGAAGGGCCAAAACTATTTTTCACAGGAAAATCTCAATCTTAAATTGTCCAGCAGATGGTGCTGTACTTTTTTCTCCGGTTTCAACTGAATATATGTATAGGAAATAAAGTTCACTTTTTGATTACAAGTCTTTTCTTCAAGTGAAACTGTTGTTCACTGATGAATTCCAATCTGAACAGTAAACATTTTGATAGAGTTGGCATTTTTGTAGCCAGTTGTTTTCTTTTCACCACAGAGTTTTGAAGAATGTAATTCTATCTTTTTCTTTTGAATCTTGCTGAATCAGATCTGAAATTAGAAATTGAGAAGTTGAAAGCTGCCCAGATGAGTAGCCAAGGAATTCAGTCTGAGAGGTATAAAGCATCCCAAAAGGAAATAAAAGCCCTGAAATTGAAGCTGAATCAACAGGAGAAGGAAATGGCAGAAGCACAGAGGTAAGATAACGAATATGATTTATGTTGGGTCTGAAAATGTAAAAAGGAATTTAGATCATCGAGCCTATCTTGCTGATAAATTGTTCATAATTGATTGAATTTAGTCTCTTTATACATATCAATTGAAAGACATCACCGGTAACGTTCCCATAATTGTTGTGACTAGTATCTCATTCCTTAATCATCACCTGATCAATATCATTGAATCCATATCCAACACCATTGTGGAAGCTTCACCAAAGACTGCAGCTGCTCAATGAACAGACCCAATGCAACTTCCACAGGGCATCCAGAGATGGGCAATAATTGTGTCCTTTCTAGTATCCCATACATCTTGGGAGCTAATTAAACTCTGAGTCAACTCCCTCTTATTTTATGTCTTAGATTCAGAGCTCAAATTTGTGAGGAATTGTCAGTTTGGCTGTGCTCTATTTGAATTACATATGCAGATCTTCTAACATCCCAATACAACGCAAATGCCATTTTGTCTTTGCATAAAATACAGTTCATTGAATTCTACAGTAAACAATCATCAAAAGTTAAATGAGGCAAGGCATTGCTTAGCCACCTGTACAATTCAAAGTCAGCTCTAATTCTCTGTATAACAAGTTTGAGCAGTTTCAAACTACATTTCAGTGCTGAGGTAACTTTTTCATCAAATAAAACTTATGGCTCACATGAGGCAAACTTACAGCTGATGTTTCTTCATTGAAAGAATATATGGATTATGTGTAGTTTGAGCAGTTGTAAGATCCACAATACTTTTCCTATTATTGAAGTAATTCCCAAAGGGAGATTGCTGCATAATTCACCCAGTATTTAAAATCAACTCATTCTGGTTAAGTTTTAAGCTAATACATCAAAATAGTAATGCCATTTGTATCTAGTTATTTCAGACAAAAGGATAAGAGTAACCTAAGTTTTAGTCTTAATTCATAATTATGTTGAAACTCTTTTTTGCAATATGATAAATCATACTTTGACTTAATTAAACATAAATGATTACATTGATTATTTTACTTGTGTAATCCTTTGGTAGTTTGTTTATGTATTAATTCAATAGTAGCAATCCAATTTATGTAGGATAAGTTTTTTTTTAGTACTGCTATGTGCAAGAAAACATGCTGCATTCATTGAAGCTTCAAGCATTTTGTCTTTAAGTGGTAATAGAAAATTGGGATTTTGCATTATTTATGCTCTTTTTGTCTTTAACCAGCAGAGTGTAGTTTGTACAGCTTTAGTTCCTTTTCGTGTGCGCGCGCGCGCATATCCAGGTCTTGGAATAGCTTGTTAAACATGCTTACAGCTTTGACTTCCCAAAGAGGGTCACTGAACTAAGTGTGTTGGTTTTGGTGCTTATTGTGTGAAAGGCACAAAAGGCTGATGTATTGTTGCAAACATTCTTTGTTACAAACGGAAAATATTTGTTATGTCATCTTTAGGAGATGGAGAGAGAGGTTGGACGAAGCAGAAAAGAGAAAACTTGAGGAAGCAAGGGAACTACAGGTGATCAGTTGATTTTTCTCATTCATTCTTTGATTTCCATATTCTTGTTAGATGCTGTGAAAGAAATAGCAATGAATACTACATTAATATTATTGGGATTTCCTTCCTAATCATAAAACGGAATGAATCAAAATGTAAAGATAGCAATAAATAGAGTCCTAGCTTCTTTGTTAATATATTGTCTGTCCACAATATATTTAAATTTACTCTTTTGGTCAGTCAGATGACGGGTATGGAAATCCATTGTGATATTTGAGAGCCTTGTGATGAAACTGTTTAATGTAGGATGAGCCAAGGGAGTGACAGTGTCATTGCAGTTTAGTGGGCTAATACCACACACCCTATTAGCAATATTCCTCAGTACAGATGAACTTTCTGACTTGTACAGCTGGGGCTGTTGGCATTTTTATTTGTAACATTCACTTGGAGAGTTGTGGGGAAAAGAATTCCCAGAGGTGAAGTTTGAAACTAATGTTCCAGGCATGTTTGCTACAGTCCTGAAGGGGATAACAAAATATCAGAATTTACTGAATGACCCCCAAATGAAGAAACCAGTATGACTTCAAGTTTTGCAACTTTTAGTTAAATATGAATCAGAACCAATACAAATCAAACATCAAGTAAGAGGCAAATTATACTTTTTTTTTTAAAAAAGGTACATTTCATTTTAATGCAACAACGTTGGGTCTTGCACAACCACAAACAGCCACATCACTCCATGGAGACATGAGGCACAATGTAACCCATACAGTTTCACAATATGCTGTTCTTTTCACAGAGTTGATCAGGTGTTCTATCCAACAACAGCTTTCAGCTTTTGTGTTCCACTGATATGATTATCATCAAGGCATATTTTTATGATCCACTCCCCTTCCCCACCTCTGACCACAAAAGTCCAGAGTTTCCCAAAATATCTTTTCAACAGATCTATTGTTATCTTGCTTTCTGGTGTAAAACACAACCCAATGGTGTCTCTGAGCTATTCACACAGCTTTCCAGGTTTTAGAGCTGTTGTTTTAGCCAGCTCAAACAACGCTCCCAAGAGTTCCCTTTTTTTTTGCAAAACAGAAAAATTGAGAGATTTGCTTCAAAATTTCTGAGTTACTCTTTTTTTTGTCTTTGCGTGTGTGCATTGATTACCTTCTTCAGCTCAAATTGCTGTCTGCCACTCTTTTTTCTGGTCAGATGGCTTCTGACATGTATTCTTATTGGTACTGCTTTCAAGTCAAGGGTTATCAGGTCACATGGACGTGTACTTGTTATCCAAGAAAATTACAATTGCTTGCTTACATTTTATACAAACTCTTTGCTCACTTTCAAAGATTCTTAAAATCAATTGCAGATTCCACTGATATTTTAAAGTAATTGCACATTTTCCGTATTTATCCTGCTTCTCGGTCAAACATTATCACTGGTCAACTTGCAACAAACCCCTGCATTTCTGTTTTTTTGGTTGATGGAATCTACTACAGTTGATAGACTTGGTTCTATTTCCCTATTCTGTTGGATCCAAATAGATTTTTTTATGCAAAACCTTAAACATTTTGGCCAATGATAACTAATTGATTGTTGATAATGATGTCAGAGTGTATCTTTAAGGATAGTTTCCATGAAGTCATTGACAATGTGGCTGCTTCTGATAATGTTCTGTCACTAGAACCTTGTAATCAGTTAAACTATGGTATTTTGTACGAGAGAAAGAACATTTTGCCTATTAATTGGAATCTCTGTCTATAGAAAGCTGGAATCACTTTTAAAGTGGATAACAGTTTGCCAAATCTCGTGAATCTCAATGAAGATCCCCAGATTTCAGAGATGCTCCTGTACATGATAAAGGAAGGTCAGACAAGAGTGGGAAAGCAAAGACCAAACTCAAAGCATGATATCCAGCTATCTGGTGCACTCATTGCTGATGATCATTGGTGAGTTACAAAGTTTTGAATTCTTTGTGTATCTAGTTATGAAAAGAATGATGATCTTTTTTACCCGCTAACTATATTTTGTATTATTGCTTTGCTATTCTAAAGCTTGGGACTGAAAATTAAATCTGACTTTATAAATACCTTGTATCTCTGATGAATCATTTTAAATGACTTCACATGAAATGAAACTATTATGTACTATTCACGTCAATTGACATCCTACTAGTTGGAGAAACACTGGTCACATTACTAGAGGAGGCAGGAACGTAGACCAGTGGCTCTATCAGCAATGATAACATACTCAAACTACTAGACTTGTGCCTCACCAGACACTTTATATTTAATGGTCAAGTATACAAACAGATCAATGGCACACCCATGGGGTCACCCATCTCAGGACTCATCGCAGAGTCAGTCATGCAAAGACTAGAACACACCACCACCCTCCCTCTCATTCAACCTAAACTGTGGATCCGGTACGTGGATGGCACATTTGTCATCGTTAAACGCACCAAATTAAAAGAGACCAACCACCTCAACAACCAAGTTTTCCCTGGGATTAAACTCACGAGAGAAGAAGAAAACAACAATCGGCTTCCATTTCTGGACGTCAGGGTTGAACGTATGACCAGCAGGGAGTTCCAAACCTTGGTGTACAGGAAAGCAACCCACACTGATCAAATCCTCAACTTTGACAGCAACCATCCCAACGCCCACAAACACAATTAGTTAGGACACTATTTAAATGGGCCACCACACACTGAGACACGCCAGAACTACGCAGGAAAGAGGAAGAGCACCTGTACAAAATCTTCACTATGAACTGATATCCCTGCAATTTCATCTGCAGGTGCCTACTAAAGAGGACACAGTATGCCCTAACACACTGGCCACACTGCCCTACATCAAGAACATATCAGAACTGACAACAAGACTCCTTTGACCATTAGGAATCACGGTAGCACACAAGCCCACAGCGCACTACGACACTCAGAAGGATTAAAGGCCTCATACCAACAACATGCAGAACCAACATAGTTTATAAAATATCATGCAACAACTGCCACAAACATTACATCAGACAGACAGGAAGGAACTAGCCATCAGAATACATGAACATCAGCTAACAGCAAAACGGCACAAAGAACTTTCTCTGTTATAAGTACACTCGGACAATGAAGGCCATTAGTTTAACTGGGACAAGGTAACCGCAGTAACTGAAGCCGATTATAGACCGGCGTGGGAATTCCTAGAAGCATGGTTCTCGACCCATAATGCAATCAACAAACATATAGAATTGGACTCCATATACAAACTCATACACGACTGACCATAACAGGCTGACAGTATAAATTCTAAGCTGAGTAGAACAACATTGCTTCATCGGAGGCCCCACTAATGTTACCTGGCATGGTGACGAAACGTCTAAACAAGAGCAAGCCAGCTCTGTGAGCAAGTCAACAACCTCACATACAACCTGAGCTACAAATCTTTGCAAAAACCTTAAATGCTGCAATAATTATTATTATTACCTAGGCAAGCTGTAGATCATTTGCAAATGGAAGGATCTTGTTCGACAACCAGGAAATAGTGATTCAGCTGCATTCTTAAGAACAAATCTTTGTGATTGACTGAAGGGATTTAAAAGAGGTGAATTAATTCACCCCTCCTCACCTGGTTGTGGCAGGCAGGGATAGGGCTTGGGAGAAGTGAAGCAAAGGAGGAGGAATATGGAAAAGCAGATTCAATGGAGGTGGTGGGGTGTGGTGGCATCAGTTGCTCATTTGGCTGGAAAGCTGGTTGATGTTGCAGAGTGATAGCTGTAGTGTGGGTTCAATTCCTGTCCCAGCTGAGGTTACCATGAAGGGTTCCACCTTCTCTACCTTGTCCCTTGCCTGAGGCTTGGTGACCCCCTCAAGTAAGAGTGCAGCCCTATAATCATTTAGGACAATGGTGACGTTACCTTCTGTTTTTAGTGAGGTGAAGCTGGCGCAAGAGCAACGGATGGAATGCAAGGAAATGGAACTCGGACTGGTTGGTGACTGATGGGCTCCATAGCCCGGGTCCATTTCTCTAAACTTTAATAAATTGTATCCCCTACCCTTCCATTTCCATGATCTTATCCCTCCTGCACCTAATCGGCTTCCTTGGGTCTTGTCCTCAGTGACAATTATTGATCTTCAGGTAGCAAGCAGTTGGATTGATGGTTGCAGTTACTGTCAGGTTAACATGAATCCTGATTTGGATGGAGTTAATTCAAGAGAAAATTTTGTCGAGGAGAACATTCCAGATATTCCTTGAGTCTTGTTTCTTAAAATGAACCCTGAAAGAAGTGGGATCATTTATAAATTGGAGCTCTTACACACTTAACTGTCACCATCTGTTATGTAGACATTTGACTCTTATTATCGACACTCCAAGTCACAAACGTGAGAATGTTGAAAGTTTATCTCCTAGGTTATGATCATTGTTGAAGTTTGGGATTTTTTTTCGTTTCATAATTCATGAAATTGCTTTTGTGAAATCAAAGGCAATCTGTGTGACAATATCACAATCTTAATAACTGACAGTACTTTTACATGGCATCTTTTTAAGTTGAAGGATATCAATAGTTCTTCTGACGGCATAAAATCACCTACCAAGGTAAATAAACAATTCTAAGTTGTAGTTAGTTATTTAAGTTTTTGAGAGTGCAGTTGTGCATGGCAGAAGTCTTCTGCTTAACATTCAGTTAGATGATTCGTGGGATTGTGATTTTTATTTTGAATGTATTTAATATATGCGGCTCAAATTGTGACTAAGGGGACCATTCCCATTTGGGCCTCTATAAAGACTTGTACAACTAGTTTGAGGTATTCAATTAGGGGAATATTGTAAAGTAGTTGGGAGACTACAGAAATATCATCGCTAAGGGTGTTAAATGAATACTTCTCTTCAGTCATCACTCTGGAAAAGGAGAATGTAGGTATGGAATTCAGGAAAATAGATTGACAAACTTGCATATTTTGACATAGGAAATGGGGAAGTATTGGATTAGTTGATGGGCTTAAAAATGAACAAATCCCCTGGCCCTGGGATGAATTATTCCAGGCTGCTGTGGGTGGTAAGGCAGCAAATTGTAGGAGCTCTGACACAAATTTTTAATTCCTCTCTGGCCCCTATGTGCCAGAGGGCGGCTAATGTGGTTCCACTTTTCAAGAAAGATAGTAGAGGTGAACCAGGAATTTACAGACTGGTGAGTTTCACTTCAGTGGTAGGGAAATCATTGGAAAAAATTCTGAAGGAAAGAATTGATATCTGCCTGAAAAGCATGGGAAAATTAGCATTAGTCAGCATGGCTTTGTCAGAGAGAGGTCATGCCTAACAAATTTGTTAGAATCTTTTGAACATGTGATTGTGGTGGATGAGGGAAGTTCAGTTGATGTAGTGTATATGGGTTTTAGCAAAGCTTTTGACAAGGTACCACATGGGAGACTGATTGAGAAGAACAAATGGCTCAAAAACGCATGTAATTTGGGGAAACTTAGTGAGGTGCATCAGAAACTGACTCAGTAATAGAACAGAAAGAGTAGTGATAGGCTGTTTGAGTGACTGTAAGATGGTTGTAGGTTATAGGAAGATATAAGTGGGTTGGTCAGATGGGCAGAGCAGTTACAGATGAGTTTTAACCCTGATAAGTGTGAGGTGATGCACTTTGGAAGAAGAAACAAGATATGGGAGCATCTAATGAATGACAAGGCACTGGGTAGCTCAGATCTCCTGAAGCTGACAGAACACGTGAATACAATAGTTAAGGTATATGGGACATTTGCTTTCATCAGTCATGATGTAGAGCATAAGAACAAGGAGGTAATGTTGGAGTTGTACAGAGTGTTGGT
>NC_063341.1:20082384-20104648 GCF_021869965.1 Rhincodon typus | reverse complement strand
GTCTAGGCCCGAAACGTCAGCCTTCCTGCTCCTCTGATGCTGCTTGGCCTGCTGTGTTCATCCAGCTCTACACCTTGTTATCTCTAATTTCCCTATGTTCTTTTGTCAATTAGCTTTAATTGGTGTCTCTTAAAAACTGGGTTCATGCCAAGGACACAGTTTCTATCAAAACACCTCTATCAAATCTCACAAACGTGCCTGTTCTAACAACACCTTGGATTTACATAGCATCTTTACAGGCTGGAATTGCAATTCAGCTCAAGTAGAATTTGGTATTACAGAGGCAATTTAAGAATGCTGCAACTATGGAGGAGGCACCAAGATATAGCTAAACACTGTCAGCTTTTATGCAGAGGCAGATTCCACATTTGAAATAATTTTTGCAGGTGGCATGCTTATTGTGAAAAGGAGAAATAGTAGAGGTGGTCATGCTGACAAAAGAGGAGAAGCTGTTGGCAATACTGCAGTGCCTGTATCAAGCTAGTCAACAGCAACAGAACAGTGCCAGGGAAAGACACCGGAAAGATGTTGCAGTCAACTACAATCAAAGACAGATAAAGAGATATGGAGGAGTAAAACAGATGGTAAGCAGAAGTCACAGTTACAAAATATCATTAGTGGTGTATAAGGTTTTAAACTTGGCTCAGGGCATTTGTATTTGAATCAGCATCTGGTGGAATAGATAAAAAGTAACCTTTATTATGTATTACCATTTTGATAACTATTAAGGTAGATTAGATACATTAACAGGTTTTACTCAGAGTTAAAAATAAGTGCTCAAATTCCTGATAATTACAATTGATATTTTATGATGATTTTCTGAGTAGCTGTGTGTCTTGGTCTTTGACTTAAGCTTTGATAAGCCAAACTACCCTCAAATGTTTGTGTACTATTGAACAGTGAATATTGAATAGCATGGCTCAAATGAAATTTGATTTTACATAACGCGTATGATTTGATAATACTACAAATAAATAGATGTAGAAATTAATTCTCATGTCTTGTCTTTTTTTGTGTCACTCTTCACTGGAAATCAATTTTTGCCATTTAAAGAGTCATCATAAAAGTTAACGATCTTATCAAAATTCAGAAAATTCCCCATTTTACCTGTCTGGTAGCCCAGGTTAATAATAAACATGGACCAGGATCCTATACTTGACCATAACTGCTTACACACATACACAGGCAGAGAGACGCTAAACAAGGATGAAAGAGGTGGAGAGAAAAATTGGGAAAGCATTTCAATGACCCCAGTCCACAAGGTTTGCATACATGATCTTTTGTTTGCTACTGCCTATTGTTCTTTAATCACGTTTCCTCAGGTTCTTTCTCATTTCTTTGCAGAAGGCACAAGCAACTGGTACATTAACTATAAAGTTTCTTAGTTACTGGGTAAAAGCCATGGCTTACAGTAGTTGAAAGAAAATAAACTGACTTTCTTTAGGCTTCAGGTATATTGTGCTGAACAGAAGGACACACTATCTCCCTTTCCGAAAGTCTGAAGGCTTCTGCCAATATTGCTAACGCCTACACGATCTTCACCTACCCAGGAGCCAATCAGTTGTTGTTATTTTAAACCAACCTGTTCAGACATGTTATGACAGATCTCTGTGGCAAGTAGGACTTGAATCTGGGGCTCCTGCTCCAGAGGTATAGGTACTCTCTCTGTGCCACAACAGGCCAGACTTCCACAATCAATCAGCTACTTGTTGCTGGCCAAATCTCACTTTGTACAGAGCCCCTGGTACCTGTCCTTCTACAGACTCCCCCACTGCTTGCATAAAGCAGCAGTGCTAACACAACTTAAAATGAGTTTCAGTAACTTGTTTTTAAAAATTGGACTAATTTCTTCCACAATCCTTGGTTTTAAAATAGCCCTATCATCATTTCAATCCATAATAAAAAATACAGAAAAGATGCTGTTTTGATATTTATTAGATGTTGATCACATAAATTTGAAGCCAGTCCTTGTATTTGTACCGTGATAGCAAGACGAGACATGTCATGAGAGCAGTTTTGCCTTTTGTGAGCCTATGGTGACACAAATATCTTTTGGAGAAGATCTAAGCTACTCTTAGGGCAAAGACATCCACTTCTATCTATGTTATTACACTCAAATACAACATAAATGGATCAAAATTATTTGACCGATGCCTCAACACTCAGTGGCGATGTGGTAGCATTCAAACCTGACCACAAAGAAAGCTACCTGTGATAATTTAGTGGTTCTATGGAGTTTTCAACTAATGCAAGACCAATTTTGCCACTTATTGCCACGTAGAGGGAATCTTCACTGCTCAGGAACCAGGAAGTAAAAAGATGACAATTCTAAAATTATATTACAGAAAGTGAATTAGAGATTACGCAGTATATACATGGAATTAAGGTAATATGAAACATGACAAACTTTCAAGAATACAAAATCAAACTGTATTTTGTTAATTTATTGATTATTGATTGCTAGATTATGATTATCACGAATAAGAGACAATCTAACCATCGTCCCTCAACATTCAATGGTATTACCAACACTGAATCCCGTACTATCAATATCCTGGGGATTACTGACCAGAATCTCAATTGGACTCGCCCCATAAATACACTGGCTACAAAAGCAGGTCACAGGTTAGGAATAGTGCGGCAAGTAACTCACCTTCTGACTCCTCAAAGCCTGTCCGCCATCTACAAGGCTGAAGTCAAGAGGGTGATGCAATATTCCCCAGTTGCCTGGACAGGTGTAGCTCCAACAACACTCAAGAAGTTTGATACCATTCAGGACAACAGTCTGCTTGATTGGCACTTTGTCCACAAACATCCGCTCCATCCACCACCAACCATCAGTCACAGCAGTGTGTTCTAACTACAAGATGCACTGCAGAAATTCACCAACGATCTAAAGATCTTCAGACTGCACTTTCCAAATGCACAACCACTTCCATCTAGAAAGACAAGGGCAGCAGATACACGGGAAAACCACCACCTTCAAGTTCCACTCCGAGACACTCACCATCCTGACTTGGAAATATATCACTGTTCCTTCACTATCGCTGGGTCAAAATCCCTCGCTAATGGCATTGTGGGTGTACCCACAACAGATGGACAGCAGTGGTTCGAGGCGACAGCTCACCATCACTTTCTCAAGGGCAACAATGTACAGGCAATAAAATGCTAGCCAGCCAGTGATGCCCACATCTCATAACTGAATTCAAAAAATATGAAAATCTATTGACTTTCAACATCTTGAATGAAGTGAATGACATTAAGTTGCTCAACTTAGTTCGTCAGGGCCAAAGAAGCTAGTCATTATTAACTATACTTTAGTGCTCCATTAAAGACTCACATATAGTTTAGTTAATAAAACCTAACTTTCTCAATATGTTATGTAGTGAGAACAGCGTCTTAAAAAGTTAAAGTTCATGTTAAATTACTGATTTAAAAGCATGTCATTTAACTTGACCTTTTCTGCCATTTGGGGAGCTCATGGCTAATCTGTGACCTAACTCCATATCCTGTTCTAATTACATCTAAGAAAGGTGCAACAGCATAACCTTTGGAGGAGCAGGGTAGCGTTGACTAACTTCTGTACTTCCATTTTCAAACAACAGAAGCCACTGCCAATTTTACACAGTATTGACTGCAAATACTATCAATTTCATTTTAACTGCTTAAACCCTGAGTCTGCATGCTTATCAAAAGTGAATATATGAACACTTTCCACAATAATAGGATATTGAACTAACCCGTGTGATTTCCATCAATGGGTGCCAGGTCAAACAGAAATGCCAAAAGGCCTAACCTCTCAAATTACCACGGAAATGATACTGTAAATGTTATCCACATCATTTTTCAATGGTATAAATAATTATTATGGTTATGGTTCATAAAGAACAGGAACAACTTCAGAGAACTGGGAGATGTGAATGTTTGTTCCTGATACGGCTTATTTAACAATTCTTTGCCCACAACTCTCTTATGTGAAATGCCTTCTGCTGGCAGTTGACTTATCTCTTAAACTCAATCATTCAATCATTCAGTTTCTTGTTTTGGTCAGACAGGGTTTCACGGAGGCATGAGCACGCACCATAGAACGGTTCAAAAACTTATTTCCAAGGAAAGGAGACTAAGATTCCTAAACCTGTTGTTTCCAAATCAGGGTACAATGGAGACCACATGTTAATATTTTTGGAGTTACCTTTAATAGCAGCAAAAGTGGGTATGGAGTTTGCGAAGCATAATTTACTCACATCCGTTGATTATGATGCAGTCAACATGTCAACAAGTCCAATCATTGTAACGATTTCACTGCACAGCCAGCACAAAGCATGTTTTTCATTCTGGGTTCAACAGCAGGATCCTAATATTCATACGGTCATAAGAGAAATGCTGCAGAAGGCCATTCAGCTCATCAAACATCCTTCATCATTCATCAAAATCAAGGCTGATCTGACTGCTGCCGTAACTCCACTTTCCTGCCTATCCTTCAGAATCCTCAACTCCCTTGTCAATCAAAAATCTCCATCAACATATTTGATGACTTTGCCTGCACTGTCCTCTGTGTAAGAGAATTCCAAACACTACTGAGCGTCAGAGAAGAAATTATTCCTTAATTTTGTCTTAAATAAATGATTTCTTACTTTGCAATCGTGTCCCCTAAATCTAGATTCTTTCACAAGAGGAAACATTTCTCAGCACCTACAATTATCAAGCCTTCTCATAATCTCGAGTGAGTCAATGAGATCACTTCTCATTATTTTAAACTCCAATGTGTTTAGGCCCAATCTACTCAACCTTTCCTCCTAAGTCAACCATTTTAACTCAAGAATCAGTCTAGTGGATCTTGTATGAACTGACTCCAATACAAGTAATTCCTTCCTCAAGTACAGGCACTGAAACCATATTCCAAACATGGTGTCATCAACATGGTTGTAGCTATACCTTCCTACTTTTGTACTCCACCTGTCTTCCAATGAAGGCCTACATTTCGATAAAAACCAAAAGAACTGCGGATGCTGTAAGTCAGGGACAAAAACAGAAATTGCTGGAAAAGTTCAGCCGGTCTGGCAGCATCTGTGAAGAAAAAATCAGAGTTAATGATCCAGGTCCGGTGACCCTTTCTCAGAACTGATGGCAGCTGGGAAGACATCGGTTTATATTTTTCTTCACAGATGCTGCCAGACCTGCTAAGCTTTTCCGGAAACTTCTGTTTTTGTTACGGCCAACATTTCATTTGTTTTTCTAATTATTTGTTATATCAGTTAGCAAATTTCTGTGATTCATGTAAAATGACACACATATCCCTCTGTGGTGCAGCATCCTACACACTCTTGACATTTAAACAAAAAATTATACTTTCCAATTCTTCCTGCCAAAGTGGACAAGCCCCACTTTCCTACATTATATGGCATCTATCAAATTTCTACTCACAATCTTTCCATACTCTCTTGCAGACTCTGAATCCTCCTCAAAAATTACTTTCATAGCTATTTTTGTTTTGTAGCCAAATTTGATACAGTTGGTCCTTTCAGCTAAATCAGTAGTATAGCAAATGTAAATATCAAGTGTGGCCAGTTCCACTTAAAGTAGTCTGCACTGCACCTTTTTAATATGGAGGTGTTTGTTTGCAATCGGTCAGGAAGTGATTCTAAGGTAACGTTGAAAATATGCTCAAAAGGCAGTGGGACCAGATAGCAGTGCAGGTCAAATGTCTGGAGTCAAGCTTCAAGGACCTGGCTGCAATGTCACATGAAGTTTGATGACCTCACACACATGACCAAAGTCAGTGAATGCCAAGGGCTGCCATGATGATTGTGGATTATAGCATGTAGAAAGGCCTTCAATTTATGAAAAAAACAATAATCAGTATTCCAGCAGATTACTAGGATTACTGAGGCATCATCCCAGCTCCAAAGAGCACAAATCTGCTATCCTCCCATCTCTGCCAGTAATGTCGCTAACATCTCCAGCAGACTGCAAGCCATCACAAACTTCCTGCTGTACATACTTCTAGTAGCTGTTCTCTTCAAGTGTTAACACCCTGATCAATATGTTAAAGATCACTTGTAGTGACAAAAGACCTGTCAATGAGCCAGTTTCTCACATAAGTAGGTCAACATATTTCAGTGCTACACCAACGCCATTCCACATTAATGCAGCTTACTTCGATGACAGATACAGGAAACAGAAATCTTTGGTAATCTCATTTCTGGAAGGTAATTTTTTCCATTCTGAACTTCAATGATTATCTTTGTAAATATCTGCTCTTCATTTTATCATAGTTCAACTTTGACTTAATAGAAGCCTGTGAAAGGATATATTTCTGTGCTCTTTCCAGATCTCTTAACGCTGAATGAAACTTCAAAATATTTGGTACATCTGACTCACACTTTCAAAGTTATATCAGAAAAGTAGATTTTGTTCAGTGACTCCATGGCCTAGTCCCAGTTTCCTATAACCAGAGGGAGATGTTAACAAATGCATTTTTCTGGTTTGTTATAAGTAGATGGAACACAAAATGCCAAGTCTGTCAATAGCTTGAGATCTTCAGGCCTGGTGCAACCTTCAAGATAAGCAACTTTTACCCTGTGGTCAGATAACAGCACAATTCAGGGTATCTTGTTGATGTATAACAAATGGTGATGCCTTGCATTCTAAACATTTCTGTAATTCCTGTTTATGTTTCCATGGTTATAAGCTTAGAAACTGTGATTAACCTGCTGTTGCTCAGTTTCGTTCGTTTCTTTTCCTAATGCTACAATAGAATTACATTGTTAAGGTTGTATCTTACGCATATCACTTATACAACCAGTTAGCACTGTGCATGCAGGCTTACTCAAATAACAGTAAAAACATGCTAGCATTTTTCAATTACTTCCCACAGAAATTAAAGCATTGAAATGTTGGCACAGAATGCATTTTAAAACCTATCTTCTCACAGCATAATGCTATTAGACAGAGGGGACAGGATGAAGAATCGGCCCATGGTGAGAGTTCTACCTACAGGCACAAGGTACAGCAACGTGCTTGACACCAACAAACAATAAGCAGCAATCATATCTTCCTGCACACCTTGGTGGCCAGTTATGAAATGCCACAGATTCAAGCCTGGAACAAGGTCAATCCTATACTACCCCAGCTGAGGAAGTTATACGGGGACATGGGAGCATACGTAACACAAACTCAATTGTTGCCAAAGAACCAGCTTCCATTCTAGCAATGTAACTTCCACTGTTAGACAATTTGCAGGTAGCTAACCTTTGGAGCCAACAATAGATGTCGATTCTACATGAGTGTAGCTTCGCTATTTTTCAACTGAAGGCTAAGTTTTCTTAGCTGGCTCTGCTAGCATTCTGCTTTCTTTTCCTCCTTCTAATGATGAGCTGCCTGAATGTCAATCCCACCCTCAAGAAAAGGCATAATTTGAAGTGAAAGCTCCAACCCTTATGTACCTACTATATCCTTTAATTTAAACACATAAGTATAATGTTATTCAGTCACTGAAAATAACAGAATAGACGATTGTCTAAACAAAGAGCAATGTGCTCATCACAACTTTAATGTTATTTTTATCTTTCCAGCTGAAATTATTAGTTTGTTGTATAAAATGTAAACTACAAAATCTAACTATATACTAACTACATAAATACGAACTACAAGATACAGTTGTGTAACCACATTACCTCCCTCCTTCTGGAGGGACTGTACTTTGAGGAGAGATGGAGTAGATTGGGCCTGTATTCATTGGAATATAGAAGAACAAGCGGCGACTTTACTGAAATACCTTAGGGGATTTGTCAGCCCACGACTGTATTCTCTTGTTTAGCAGAAAAAGTGGTTGAACATTTCAGACAGGGATAAAGAATTTCTTTTTTCAGTGGGTTGTAAATCTGTGGAATTCTTTGCCACAAAGAGCTGCTGATACTGAATAATTAAGTACATTTAAGGCTGAGATAGACAGACATTTAATCACAAAGGGAATCAGGGATTATCAGAAAAGAGAGTCAGGAAGCTTAAGTTGAGGATTATCAGATCAGCCATCATCTCAATGGATGGCACAGCAGACTTAATGGGCTGAATGCCCTACTTCAGCTCCATGTCTTAAGGTCTCGTTATGGTCTAGAACAGCCATTGGTCCCCTCACAAATCCATCCTCATCACACTTCCAAGAAAAAATGCACAGCAAACAACTTTCACAGCTTAGTTCGATTATTCTTTACTGCAAATCAAACAGCTCCATTTTGTTTTAAAAAATCAAAATATAAATTTTGAATTAATAATAATAAAAGAATCAATTAATGCTCCTATGATTTTTCTCTCTGATCCCGGTGTTGCTTGCACTGGTGTTATGTAAATTTATTTTGACTGTCTGAGGACTAGAGGGCAATTGTCGGGTGATGACCACCTTATCACTGGTCCGCCATGTTTACTTTCAACTGAGCATGCTTCCCAACTGCAGATTGACCAACTCTCAACTCCAATTTTGGGGTGACAATGAAAGCAAATGAAAAGAAAATGGCACACAGTTGTACTGCAAGTTGATCCGTTGCAGAAATTTCTTCAGCATGGAATGAGGTAATTAAAGGCACACTGTTTCTCAAAGAGTTCTGAAAAGATCAATTAAGAAAAATCTGTCTCCAATTGCAACAGCAAAAGTAACCAGAGTACACAGGTGAGTGAAAGAGTCAGAAGGGAAATTATAATTTTGTATGCAGCAAATTATTTTAATCTGGAATGAACTGTCTGAAAGGTTCATGAAATCTCATTCAATGGAATCTTGTAAAATAGAACTGGGTCAATGCCTGAAGGGGAAAAATAGCATAGCTATAGGTAAAGCAGGCTAATTGAATACTTTATCAGAACAGTATGGGTCTCCCTCTATGCTGTATCATTCAATCCTGACATGAAAGGAACTATCAGATTTATTCTGTGCTTTCTATTTTTTAGCGCAAGAAAAAGCAGTCAAAAAAATAAAACCTTAGCAGCAGATGCCAGTCGCACAGTTACACAACATATTACTGCATCAATTTACAATACAATGAATTGACTGGAGTCAGGTTCACCAATACATGCACTCAAACGTCATTTTACCATGCTAGCATTGGAAGATGTGAAGTTAAGGCCAAATGTTTGATACAGGATGGGAGAAGATTGAAGTGATGATCGTTCTTAGGTAAGGAGTTCTGGGAGAATCATAGGCCTGGGGTTTATGGGTCTTGATTACAGGTAGGAGGGACAGAAGTCAGGGCTCATGTGCATGCTGTCCACTCATGAAGGCATAATAATTTGCATAATTAAAGATTCCATTTGGGACCATTAAGTGGGACATGCATATTGCCAATGGTGGCCCCTTCCCCATGATGAGATCACCAGCTTCATGAAGGTAGCCTATCCCTGGTAGTCAAAGAGGCAATGGGTGCAGAGAACGAAAGACATGCAAGGAAGCTCCTGGGGCCCTGACGAACCCTTCAGGCAGATCTCCCCTCCAACCAACAGGCTTTTATGCTCTCAGCCATCCAAAATATAATCCATATTATACTATTTGTTATTTCTACTCAGCATTAGTAGCGCCCACTGCTTCCAGTGGTGCTGCTGAGATTTCAGAACTGTTCAACCTTAATTGGATGGCAGACCAGGAGGATGACAACTGGGAGGGGTGTCACCACAATAAAAATCATCAAGCACATCCTCCTGTCAGCAAGACTGGGCTTGGGATTCCTTCACTGGTTCCCAATGTTTGGGATCGAATGGCTTTGGTAAAATTCTGCTGGAGAATAGTTGCAGCACAGAAGGAGGCCTGCTGTGTTTGCAACCAGCAACAGCAACTTAGCTAAGTCACACTAAACCACCCTCTCCAGTTAGTGCTTTCCCTGTTCATGATTAAAACTGAGTCAGCGCCTCTTCAGGCAGTGCATTCCAGATCATAACCACTCACTGCACAAGTAAGCTTTTCATGTCACCTTCAGCCCTTTTGCCAATAACTTTAAATCCCTGTTCATTGTTTCTCAACCCTTAGAGAGATGATGATTTTGTACACCACATCTCAAATCTTCTCTTGACCTTCTCTGCTTTAAGTGAACTGCTCCAGATTACCCAGCCTATCCACATTGGTTACGGATGAGAGGGGTTTGACCAGTCTGTGAAATCTGTCTATAATCTGCGTAAAGATTTAAATATTCTTCCAAATGATGCCCAGAATTGGACACAATATTCCTGTGAAATCCAGGTTTCATGAAGGTTTAGCTACTTGCATGTTTTCATATTCTGTACATTTATATATGAAACTCAGGAATCTGTAAACCTCTTCAAACACTTTCTCACCTGCCCTTTCACCTTCAACAATTTGCACATATACATTCACTGCAGTTCCCCTGCTGCTGCACCCCCATTAGAAATGCACTCTTCAGCTTTTATTGCCTCTCCTTACTCTTCCTGCCAAAATGTATCACTCTGCACTCCCCTGTAATAAAATGTATCACACACGTCTTTCTATCCACCAATCCACCCAGGGAAACATTACGTATAGCCTCCTTTTGTCTATTTCTAAAGAATAATAGTTTGTCACTATCACATTTAAGTTTTAGCCAGAGATTGTACTTCACACTGAAATCAAGGAAAAACAAGTGAAAAATACTAACATCCATTAAACACGCCCAAGGAAAGGCAATCAACAAAGTCCAGCAGGAGCTGAAGAACAATGAAGTTTCCTGCATAACCTGGCAGGGTCCTCGATTATGTGTTTCAGTGGTTTTACGTGCAACTGTTGCTTCCAGTTCATAACTGATGCCTAACAGGTTTCCTGGCAGAAGTTCCATGTGAAATTTCACAAAGACAGTAATTCTTAAGTAAATATTGGCAAGGACCTTGCATAAACAAGTCTATTTATTGATACATCAAGAATAGGATTGGGAAGACCATTGTGATTCCCAACATATTCGCATCATTATATAACAGACAAGCCGACAATAATCAAACAGCAATCTGTACACAGTCTTTCCCAGGAAGTACTATTGCAAAAATCGCTCAGACTGCAGTGGAGCTACAGCCAGACAGATACCACATAAAAACAGCGGATTCGCCATGAAACTTTGTAAAAACCTAATTCCTCTCAAGGGTGAAATAACTTGACAGGTTTCAGTGAAAAATCATAAAAATGGCACCCTTCAAGGCTGAAATTGACTTTGAAACAACGAGGGATATGGCCAAACTCTCAGATGATGACAAGATTATGATTCAAACATAGAACAACAGAAGGGCATTAAACCCTCTAACCAATTACATAAAAACTCATCTGTACTTGAACTCCATGTTCAGCCCCTAGTTCCTCACCTTTGATAGACTTACCCAACAAAGGGTCTTGGTCTTTAAAATCAGGCTGTCATGGCTTTAATAGAATAATTTGTACTTACATTGGGCCATGGGGCAGCATGGTGGCTTACTGGTTAGCACTGCTGCCTCAGTGCCAGGGGCCTGGGTTCAATTCAACCCTTGGGCGACTGTCTGTGTGGAGTTTGCACATTCTCCCTGTGTCTGTGTGGGTTTCCTCCCACAGTCCAAAGACGTGCAGGCTAGGTGGCTTGGCCAGGCTAAATTGCCCGTAGTGTTCAGGGGTGTGTAGATTAGGTGGGTTATAGCGGGATGGGTCTGGGGTCTGAGGGTCGGTGTGGACCTGTTGGGCCGAAAGGCCTATTTCCACACTAGGCATTCTATATTTAAAAAAATGTTACATCAAGAGTACAAGTGCTGCCATGACTTCACATCAGCATTCATTATCAATGCAAACACAACTGTGCAGAATTCCAGTGGTGAAAAGTGATGCACCGATGTAACAAGCTGTGAAGTTCTTTCCTGGACAGTACAGGCAGATGTTCAACTGCAGGAATTTGGTGCATTCACTGGGCAATAAGAAATTTTATCCCTTGGTACCTAAATAGCTACTGTGCACTAATTCTCGTTATGCTTATCCAGCTTAACAGTAGTCTGAGCTGCTGTACTGTTATTCCACTAAAACATTCCATTAAAATCAAAAGAGGAGTCAACTCCAGCTACACAAGAATATTCTTATACCGTGAGCTTCAATGCATAACCATCACCATCCAAACAGATTGTAACTTAACTCATGCGGCCATTTGTAACAATCTTGCTGCATACAGAGTGGCTCCTATAAAACTGACTATAAAACACTGGTTACCTTCAAAGTTAACTCACTGGGGCGGCATGGTGGCTCAGTGGTTAGCACTGCTGCCTCACAGTGCTAGGAACCCGGGTTCGATTCCACCCTTGGGCGACTGTTTGTGTGGAGTTTGCACGTTCTCCCCGTGTCTGCATGGGTTTCCTCCAGGTGCTCCGGTTTCCTCCCACAGTCCAAAGATGTGCAGGTTAGGTGGATTGGCTATGCTAAACTGCCCGTAGTGTTCAAGGGATGCCTAGATTAGGAGGGGTTAAAGGGGGATGGGTCTGGGTGGGATGCTCCGACGGTCGGTGTGGACTTGTTGGGCCAAAGGGCCTGTTTCCACACTGTAGGAATTCTATGATTCTATGAATGGTTGCAATCAAGGCATTTTGGGAATGCTGACATGAAAAGATCTAGAATTTTATTCACATTCACTTGGCCAGTTGCAAAATATTTTGGGATAAGGAGGAACAGAACACTATCACCATGCATGGACATGCTCTGCAAGAGTTTAGTATGTTATTTCATTATTAAATTCACTGAAAGAACTTCAATTACCTCAGGCTTACAAGAAGAAGAGATGTGGTACCATTCATCAGGATTAATAAATGTTCTACCACTGAAGTCTGAGCAAAACAACATTGGTAAATTCCTCATTCTTTCCTTTGGTTAAATTATGACTAGGACTCAATTTCAAGTTGCTATTATAAGAGAAACATGGCCTTTTTTCAAACTTAAAGCCACTGTGCCCTTAGTTAGTGGTGAGGGCTTCAACCTATGCCAGTCAACAATATGAGAACTATTACTTAATCCAAACAAAATCCACCCATTTACAAATCACTTGTTGCCCAATTTACAGTTATCTGTAGCTACTAAAAAAAAACCAAAGTATTGATACGCAAATGACGAAAGAATAATGGTTTTTCACTTCTATATTTTTATGCAAAGCCCTCACCTCAAAAGAAACCTGAAGAGTGACTGGCAAGGAAATTGATTTCTTAAATGATGATTTACATAGAGGATTCTTTCCCAGATATCTAAAAATCTGCCCAAATCGGTAGCCTTCGAGCCATAAAGCTTTCCTGTGAAATTGTGATTCTGTAAATTATTTGTGACTCAAACCTTTCAGTTTGGCTCTTTTCACATGCACTATTGGCAGTCCACCAATTTTAAGGCAGTAGCAAAATATGACCTAACTTGAGAAATTCATTTGATTGCAACAAACTTCCAAGAAGTAAAAAAAAAAGTATGTTTAAAGAAAAATCTGAAATTGTCAGGACAACTCTCGTAACAATTCTTTGAACTACAATCTTACCATTTGTTGGTTCTGGCAGACATATTTAGCACACTCAAGGGCAGTCCCTGTCAACTACTAAGTGGGAATGCAAATTAGTTTAAAGCAAGCAGCTTACACTTGTATCAAATTGCAGAAGGACAAATGTTCTACAAACACCAATATCAAGTAGTAAACTTCCCACTTTCCTAGGGTGCACCATTAATGTTGGCAACAACAATTTCCTAGCAACAGAGTTTTATGACCAAACATTTCTAATATCAAAAACTTGTGTTTATATTACATTTTTAACATAGTATATTCTCGCAGAACTTTTTAGCTGAGGACAAATCAGGTAAAATAATACCAAGCCAAGAAGGAAACACAAGGACAGACCAAAAGGCAAAGAGGTACGTTTTCAGAAACATGAGAGATTGGGGTAGGAGTGAGTCATTCGGCCCCTCAAGCTTGCCTTGCCATTCAACAAGTTGATGGCTGATCTGCCCATACCTCAACTCCACTTTCATGCCAGCTCAACACAGCTATCAGTTCAATATTTCTAAAAATCTGTTTGGCTCCTCTTCAAATACCCTCTGGGAGAACAAATTCCTTTCTGTCTCAGTTTTAAATGAGTATCCCCTAATCTCTAACAATTGATATTCCCACAGCAGTGGAAACATCTTACCACGTACCTGGTCAAGTCTCCTCAAATCTTGTATGTTTCAAGAGGATCACCCCTCATTTTTATAAACTCTAATGAATAAAGGCCTAACCTGTTTAGATGTTCTTGATGAGTGTACTCCTTCACCCTAGGAATCAGCCTTCTTAGTTATGTTCTGCACCTGCACGCTCACGTTTTATGCACAAAAATATCCAAATCCCCTTGTGCTGCATTTTTTGAAGTGTCTCTATATTTGAATAACAGCCTGCTTGTATTCTTCATACCAAATTACATGATCTCTCACTTTCCCACATTAAACTCCACCTTCAAAGTTCTATGCCCACTCACTCAACCTATCTATATGCCACTGTAGATTCCTTTCCTACTCATCCTAATACACCACTCCACTTGTTGTTTTGTCAACAGCAAATTTAAAGACATCACACTCTGCCCTGTCCTCCAAGTCATTGATAAGTAATAAAGGCTCTCCGAGTGATCCTTCTGGCACTCCACTAGTTACATCTTTCTGAATTGAAAAAGACCCATTAATCCCAATTCTCTTTCTTGTGTGTAAATCAATCCTCAATCTGTGGTCAAACCCCCAATACTATGAGTTCCTATCCTGTGCAATAACCAGTTCCCTTTTATCAACTCTGCCTTGTTATATCCTCAAAAACTGTAGCAACTTTGTCAAAAATTGTTTCTCTTCCACAAAAGCGTGTTGACTTGGTTTGAATGTATTACACTTTTCTAAACATCCTATTTCTTCCATAATGATGAACTCTAGCATTTTCCTGACGACAGATGTTAGGCTAAATGTTCTATAGTCTCCTACTTTGTGTTTATCTCCATTCTTGAATAGGGGTGTCACCTTAGTGGTTTCACAATCCACTGGATCCCCCTTGGAATCCACTGAGTTCTGGAATATTTCAACCAATGACTCCACTATCTCCACAGTCACTTTCTTTAAAATACTTGGATGCAGGCCATTAGGTCCGAGTGACTTGTCTGCCTTTAGCCACATTAGCTTGTCAAATACTTTCTCCCTTCTAATAGAGGCCTTTACAAGACCTTTCCTCCACTTAGCATCTTGCTCATCTGTTATCTTTGGAATATTTAAAGCATCCTCCAAAATATTGTTTTAAATAATCTGCCATTTCCTCCGAGCTTCCTGTATTCAATTCCTCAGCTGCATCTTCCAAAGGCCCCACACTTGCTTCAGCTATTTTTTAAAAATATACTCACAGAAACCCTTGCTGTTTCTTTCTTTATTTCTTGCCAATTTACTTTCATAATTAATTTCTCCTTTATTAAATTTTTCGTCACCTGCCTATTCCTAAAAGAAAATCTAAATCCTCTGTCTTCCATGAGCTTTTGCTGCTTTGTATTCCTCAGTTTTGATTGAATACTCTCCTTAACTGCCTTTGTTAGCTACGGGTGATCCATCCTTATCATTAAGTCCTTCTTCTTGACTAGAATAAATATCTACTTAAAGATTCTTGACACTGCTCATCCATTGATTTTCCCTTTAGTCTATTTTCTCAGCATATTTTAGACAATTAATTGCTGATACCTCAGCAATTGTCCTTTTTAAGTTGAGGACATTAGTTTGAGACCAGAGTTACATACCCTTACAATGAATTTGAAGTTCTACTACGTTGTGATTGCAACTCTCTAGAAAATCCATAGCTACAAGCTCTCTTAATCCTACCTCACTACACATTACTGAACATAAAATAGCCTGTTTCCAGGCAGGTTCTGCAACATACTGCTCTAAGAAATTATCCTAGCTGCACGCTCGAAATTCGTCCTGCATGTCACCATTGCCCGTCTGATCTTGCCAGTCAATATGCAGATTAAAATCACTCACAATAATTGTGGTGTTCTTCTTAGACATCTGAATTATTTCCCAATTTATACTTTGTCCGTCAGTGAGGCAGCTCTTTGGGGGCCCACAGATGACTCTTAACTGGGACTTCTTTCACTTTCCATTCCTACTTCCACCCAAACGGATTCCACATCACGATCTATTGCACCTACCAGTGTACTGACACCTTCCTTTATTAACAAAGCTATTTCACCTCCTTTTCGTTTTTGTCTATACTTCTGGAAAGTTGAATACCCTTGAATATTGAGTTCAGAGTCCTGGATACCCTGTGGTCACATCTCCATAATAGCTATCAAGTCATATTCATTTATTTCTAGGGACAGATCCCTGGGAGACCCTTGAGGTAAGGGTAAGCACTGGTGCTTAGTATCAACACTAAAATTGTAGTAAAATTGGAGTATGGTCTATCTCTAATCTGTATTAAATCAAAGTAAGGCTCTTGGAAAAGAAATCGCTTCTTTAATGTAACAGATACAAATTGGCCCGGACTTCAGATTTACACTGCTGTGTGAAGCAAATCTAAATTGTTCCCAAGCTGCTAATATATTTAGAGGGTAGCTTTTATACAGATAGATGGCAAGTTTCTTGAATTCTGCCACAATTTCTGAAGTATGGTAGAAATAGATTAATAGAAGACAATATACGAATTACTATGTTGGAAAACGGTGTGGTGGAACCCAAACATAACATACAGAGTGGCAAGGATGTGGAACTCAATGATGTGTTGAAGCAAATGGCATACAAGCATTAAGGGCATGCTAAAGATTAGCATAGAGAAATAAAGAAATTTTTTTAAAAAAACTCCGATATGGAGCGATTAAATAAAGGCTGGAAGAAGCACTCATGAAGCGTAAACACTTGAATAGGCCACTTGTCTGTCAGTGTTATCATGTCACAGACCAAATGGCCTGTTTATGTGCTGTCCAGTCTATATGATTCTATGTAAAATAGCTTACAATATTAGAAATGAAGGTTGTAATGAGAAATGATGGATACAAGTGAGGAAAAAAAATGTACATACCCAAAATAAAAATGAGAATTAAAACAGAATTCTGCATCTTGAAAACAGGTTAAATTCACTATTTTAGAGTCATCAAGGCCCACCTTGGAGCCTATGCTGCAGGTCAAGGTTCATGGGTCCAACCACACCCGCTCAACATAAACAGAGAGAGACTAGGCCACTTCCAGCAATCTCTTCAGCTCTCACCAGAACAAACTTTCTTTTTTGTTCTGGTGGTTGAGGTGGGTGTTTAGGATCAGGGAGAAAACTACTTGGAGCTTTTGTCCTCCAATTCTGGAAAACAGTCTTCCTTCAACTTAAATCAGTAATTCAAAAAAAAAGACAGATCAACTGGTCATTCATGTCTTTCATGATTGTGTCATTGTATTGTGGGTAAAGTGGATGCTATATTTCCCTGTAAAAAGATAATGACTGAATTTTGAACTAAATTTTTAAATATAAAGCACTTTGAGAGGTCATACAGAAACAAATCTTTCATTCTTGTTCAAACATTGATTTTCCAAAATCAAAAAGTATGTCTCCCAAGTATACATATGATGTAATTCTTTTATTTTTGCAATCCCCTTTCAGTGCAATAATAGTACAGCTTTGGAGGGCAGAGGACAGAATAGATTAGATATAGTCTTGATCAAAGCATATAATAGCGGAGTTAACTGTGTTACTGAAAATGGGCAGAGTGGGAGCTGTGTGCACAGCAGCCATCTTCGACTCACTAAAGCAAGTAACAATTTATGCAATGCATTCACCATAACTATTGAGAATTTTTATAGCAGTAAAAGGTTTTAAAAAACAGCTAAGCAAAAATATAAAGTACAAGAGAAGATTAAAAAGTGCACATTCTACATTCCAAACAATGCAAATGCTTCAACTTGTGAAAGCTAATCTGTAGGCAGGTTCACCAGTCTGACAGAAATTGTTCATGCAATTCATATTTAAGTGAAAACTATGGCTGTTCCATTCCTAGCAGGTATGAATTTCTTCAGAATCTAAATCCAATAGCACGAACAGTAATTTATCACACCTACAGAACATCAGCCTACACTAGATCACGAAATGTCACCAAGTATGGTTCCAGCTCATTATGCATAAAGAGGATCCTGTTAAATTGGTGAATGTAATGCTGACATAAAGAAATCAGCCATCTACCAAGCTCAGTTCCAGCAATAATGCAAATATAATTGCCTGTCATTGAGTACAGTGGCTGTATATTGTGGCTCACTGTACAGCGATGATCCTGTGCAATTTAAACATTGGGACTCACCTAATAAGCACAAGACACAAACTGCATGAAATGATGAAATACATATGCATTTTTTTTTAATGTTAACCGTTATTTCACAACATTAAAAAAGGGCAAATTTTGAAAATATCATTACATTCTCATTTTGTATTAGCTATCAAAAACATATAGAGCACAAAGGTTATGTGATAGATACCATTTAATTTTTCCATAGGTAGTGGAGGATAATCTGTTGTTTGCAAAACAGATTAATGGAAAAAACTGTTTTTGTTACTTCAGTAAAATTGTCAAATGAATGTAGTACCAACAACATTCAAGAAACTCAATGTCATCCAGGACAAAGCAGCATCTGTGTTTGGGATCCTATCCACTACCTTAAACATTTACTTCCAACACCAATGGTACACAGTGGCAGCATTGTATACCATCTGTAAGATGCATGCATTAGCTCACCAAGGTGTTTTTCATCAGTGCCTTCCAAGATTGAAACCCCGTCACTTAGACACACGAGGGCAACATACACGTAGGGTCATCACCATTTGAAAGTTCCCCTTTAAGGCAAACAGCATTCTTTTTTGCACAGATTTGATTACATTCCAGACAAAGATGCAAACCACCAGATTATTGCAAAAAATGGAGTAACAAAATATAAGTGCAAAAAACAGCCACACAAAAGATAGAAATGCAAGAACCAAAGATGTCCATATTATTAGATTTAATTAAAGTGAGGTATAACAAGTGAAATAGTTGTGACATTAAAAAAGATACACAATCTGGAACTCAATGTATCTTTTGTGAATATTATTGATTTATTATCTCTTTAGTAACACTGACTTCACCTTAATGCAAGTAGTGACGGTAAAGAAAATAACAGTCAACATGCTGCAAATTATAGATTCCAAAAGCTGTGGGAAGCATTAGTCCTAACATGGCAGCCTTCTTTCACAGCAGTGAAGTCCATCACTATGGAAACAAACTCCTTCAACTAAGGGCTGTGCAACATTAGCTGACACTGAACAACGCAATAAAAGAGGTTGCACAGAATCAGCTCTCATCATTTTTGACTCCATGCTGTTGGTTATGCTTCATTTTGAATTCATCTAATCTTCACTCATAAGTTTTTAAAGTCTATTCAGAGTACCAAGGGACAAAATGTAAATTAGCAATGGAGGGATCCCAAGTTGGAACATTGGAAACAGTGGAGGCAAGAGTATGAGACCATGAAGAGAAGTCATTTATCCAGTGATTCTCTTCCTATGATTGGATAGGTAAGAATGGAACCAAACAATCTCAATCCCATCCAACTGGACAAAGTCATCAAGTGTGTTATAGACAAGCTAACAAGGATAAATTGGGATAGCTTACTGTGGTTAAGTCAGATGGGATGTGATTTGTGCATTTAGTGAGTGCAATTTCAGTACTGTGGCCGGGGCAGATGTCTGATTAGATTTGAAAATGGAATTCTAGGAAAGGTCAGCATTGATTTGTGAGGAGACAATGCATTCAAGGATTTTAGAGAGCAAAGAAAGGTTTGAGCTTGGCCAGTAGCTTGTAAGGACAGAGGGCTCAATTTTTTTTTAAAAAAAAGAGAATTGATGACCACATGAAACTCCATTCAAATTAACTTCACTTGTGCTGGAAGGGGGAGCAGAAAATCTGAGACTTAATTTATAAGTGTACAACTCGGCATGCTGAAAATGCAAGAGATTAGCTCTCAGTGGAATAGACAATTGCTGAAAATGTCTGAACATAAATAGGGCAAATGAATTGATGTAGCATAATGCTGTATCCTAAACATTTCCATACTCACACCACCACTGTACTTGACTGCCCATTTAATGTAACCTTACACAAGTTCTACAGGTGATGCTGGTTTATGTGCAGATTACAGATAACAAGGTACTTGTTCCAATTGTGGATAAAACCATGCTGCAATAATATATGCATTTAAAATTATTTTTGATGCAACACGGTTTGCACTTTGCTTCCAAAACTAGTCTGTTATACCACAGCCACTTTAGTGTGGAACTGACTTAAAAAGCATTCGAATGGGTGAAAAATAACTGAGCAATATAAAAAGGGTGTGTTGTTCTGCACGTATTGAATGAACAAATCATTCAAGTGATCGAAGAAAACATAGGTACAGTAGTATCTGTATCTTCCATTATTTAAAGGTTACTGTTTTGAAAATCAGAGTCTGAGGTCTGTTTCAAGACATTTGCTGGTCTTGTTCCCACTTGGCTGATTACAAGGACACAAAGAATCTTGGGCTGCCTCATTCTTGAAGCCTCATTCCTTCTCTCTCTCAAAAGCTTTCCTTACCTCAGCCCGTTCTCTGCAAATTCCTCCAGCTGGTCCTGGCACTGAACACTTCAATTGCTTTGGATTGTTGGGAATGGCATCCACGACTGGGAAAGAAGCCAATCCCTTCAAGCTCTTGAATGTCAAATCTACGACATACATCATCCGAGCAGGTCTCTTCTGGCTGGGAGACCCAACCTGGCAAGTTTCCAACCTGCTTTGTTTAAAGATGAAACTTCCCAGGCAGTAAAACTACAGTATCAACTTTTTGTTTTAAATTACAAAAAGTAATTTCTTTTCTCCTATCCAAAGTCTTGCTCCAAGCAGTTTCCAATGTCAAAATGTCACAGCTAACTTGTCTTTTAGTGTATAAACTACTGACTAGAAATGATAAGAATGTGAAAACTTTTTTTTAAAAACAAGAGTGCATGAAATACACACATACACAGATAGCCCTGCCATGGATTGATCACATGTTGTTTAAGGGAGATAGATTTTTTAGATTTTAAAGGCATGGGGAGAATGTGGGAATAAGGCATTGAGATGGAGAATCAACCATAATGAATGGCAAGACATACTCAAAGGGCCTAAAGGCCTATTCCTGCTTCTGGTTTTGATTTTTATATGTTTAAAATCACGCATTCACTGAAAATAGTTGATCTAATCAGTTTGCATTTTAATTAATTCAGTTTAGGATATATGTCTTTGTGAATTTGTTTTGTGTTTAAAAAAATCCTCCTGCTTTCTCCCATCCCCTTCGTTCCTGGAGGCATCAACCCCTTGCTAGGAAATGATTCATTGAACACTGTTTACCATCAGATACCACACATAGGGTGTGTCGTCAGCCATTTGGCTGCAGGGTTGTCGCAGCCAAGTCTAAACCTGACCTCAGTTAAATCGACAAACTAGCACTTTGGTGGGGGAAGGAGATATTGATGAATTAGGAGCACCTGACTTTCATCAATTCAGTAAAATCAAGCAAGAGAAAGACAGGGGAGACTCTGTGTCACAATTCATCCTCCTGCTTGCCACATATCATTGAACTTCTAATAACAGTACGTATTTTTCCATGCAAACATGTTTTCGTCAGCTGCCGCATAATCGTATACTTGTTTTTAAAACCTTACTGGTTAAGGTATCTCCACCTAGTTACCAGCTTAACACCTCAGGCTATGTTTTAAAAAAATAAACCTGCCATTACTCATTGATGGAAAATGGGACACCCATTGAATGAAATGCCAAAGGCAGATTAACACATACTGTGCATGTACACATCGGGAGAAAGTAATACGTTGCTTTCAAACCACCACTGTTAAAAAGACAATGTTTAACTGTACTCAAATTACAGCAGCCTGACTTTGCTGTGATTTATTCTGGAAAATTTTATGAATAAGTTTCTTTCAAAAAATTTGTGTTTTATTTGTTTTTATAAACACACCACAGTAGATTTCAGCTTTGAAAAAGAACATTTAAAAAGGGAGGGCAGGTTCTTGAACTTTTGACTGTTAACTGCTGTGCAACTGTGGTTAAACATAGAATTTTGCCTGTAGGATCATTGTAATAAAATTCTCAACATTAACAAGGGGAGGCAACAACAGGAGTCTGGAGAGCTGAGGTGACTATACACATACAGGGTAGAAGGGAAAACAGGAGTATGACTCACTCATTTCTCACAGTTTCAGCAGGTTGGAGAACAGCTTGCACAGTAGAATAG
>NC_063341.1:20073993-20081884 GCF_021869965.1 Rhincodon typus | reverse complement strand
ACCATTAGTTTTTCTGCATATCATAAACTCAGCAGCTTAAGCACTTTATGAACTAACTTTACAGGTTTCTTGCTAGCAGTTTCTAAGTCGCATGTTTTATTAGAAATTCTGTATTTAGGTCACTTTTCCAAATGCTTTCTGACCTTTTTAAAAAAAGAAAGCTACCTTCAAAGAACTGAAACCAAATCCCATTCTGCCTCCTATTTAAAAAAATTTAAATTCCTAAATTAGAATATATTGCACAGTTTGGATCATACTGTTCTGAAACCAAATCTCATTACTGAAAAACTACATATCTAACTTAAAGAAAAAAAAAATTCTCTTTTTACTTTGGTACTAACCTTGAATTATGCTCCAAATGTCTTCACAGAGGAGTATAATGGCCTGCCTTTTTGAAGGAGTAGAATCTGGAATGGAGAGTCTCTTGGATACTGGTCTAAAAAAAATCAAGGAACATCAGAAGTTGTTGCAAAGATCATCATCAAAGTTGGAGGTAATCTGACTGTTTGTTTGAAATTCATCATATGGTATGTTAAATACCTAATCAATTGTATTGAGTAACAGATATATTTTTATTTCAAGAAATTTGCTTTTCTTCACATAACAAATATTGGAACCAAAATATACCTTGAGTTCTAGCATTTTTCTACTAGATTCTATGTGATGATCAGTGCAATAATATGTATACTGTAAAGATACTCACAATATCTTTGAATATTTTGGTTTATCTTGAATGCCATATCCTTATGTAAGCTTGCAAATTAGTGGGAGAATCCAAATGTCTTGAATGAAAGAGCTTTTGAAAGATTTCAAACCATTGTCCATCGCACTCAACTGCCCTGTTTAAGTTGTCAAGTTGTCCTTCACATGACAGGAATGAGAAAAAAGGCAAAAAATTGTCTTGACTTTATGAAAACATGGGACCTCTGAAAGAGGTGCTGATCCATCTAGGACTGGGCAGGGGAAAAATTACTACATTCAAAGGAATGTGAATCTTTGGAATTCTTTACCCAGAAGGTTACAGATGCTCCCTTGTTGAAAATATTTAAGGCTGAAAAGAAAGATTTTCAACCTCTAGGGGAATCAAGGGTTATGGAGAGAGGGGTGTTGTTGGAGTGGAGTTGAAGCTCATGATGAACCATGATTGTATTGAATGGCAGAGCAGGCTTGACTGCCCATTTGGACTACTGCTGCTCCTATCTCTTGTGTTCTGCATAAATTGAAATATCTTATATTTACACAATGCATTATTGCACTAACCGTGCCATAAAATCTTTAACACTACCAGCACCTCTTCTGCTTTATTCCTCAAATACTGAGTTGTTAGTGGTTCTGTTAAATATGAAGTAACTTTTTAAAAATCATTTTAGGAAGACTAGAGTTTTAATGTATTTAATTTAATTGTTCAAACGTTTATCCTGATATAGATCAAGAGAACTATATTTCATCTGAAGTCATGATTTATGTGATCATGCCTACTTTGTTTCAAATTATTTCTTCATACAGGCCGAAATATTTGAGTTGGTTGCAGTATGACAACTAGCTTCACCTGTTCTGAAAAAATGTCCCTGGACCCAAAGCGTTAACTCTACTCTCTGTCCATACATCCTGCCAGATCTGCTGAATCTTTCCAGCAATTTGTTTTTCTTTCTGATTTCCAGCATCTGCAGTTCTTTGGCTTTCTTCTCATTTCATCACCTTGCAGTTCTAAAACTGCAGGCTGTATGTAAAAGATTAACAAAATGGAAGTATTTGTTTATGCCTCCTAAAGGTAGATTTAATTTAGCAAAAGTTGTTGTTTGTCACCCTAAATGTATAGCATCATGAGGTTAATAAAAATTGCAAGTGATGAGAAATGTCATTCCATTTGTCAATAGGTAATGCTCTCATCCACCAGTAGGTAGTGTACATAGCCTTGAAGCAACTGCTTTGTTGCATGGCAACACTGACTTTTTTCTCTTGGTAAATACAGAATGGTAAGTATGAGAGCTTTGAAGAAATGATTGTATGTTAATGGAGTTAAATGCAAGATGATTTGCATTAAAGGCTTTGTTTTAGTGCTGTAATGTTACCTTATAGCATTGATTCAGGCAATAAGTGAATTCACTCATCACCTGAGGTAGCTAATTAACCTCAGTGCCGTTCATTCAAGGTGATAAACCAGCAGCTTTTGGCAAAAAATATTTTTAGGAGCATTAAAAATCATTTCCCTCCTGTAGAATGTTCATTAATTTGCAAACATGGTCCTTGTCATCCAAAGCCCCTTGTGGATGATTGCAAGATGACATCACCTGGACAGAACCTGTTGCAAGAATGACAACACCCTTTCCCTTAGTGAAGCTTTGCCACCTCGTTAAAGCTCCTTCCTTACTAAATCCTACCTCATTCTCTTCCCCACTTCCTCATTTCGCGGGTGCTCTTTCAAGTTACTTACAGCTGCACTTTGAACTCATTAATCACTGGACCTGTGTTTATCACCATTCTTCTGCTATTGAATTGTTCAGTTACTCAGTATCTTTTGATATCCTTGTCCCCAGTTTAATCCTTGCATTCACCCAGCATGAGCTTTATTGGGGAAAGGACCATCATCTATAGCTGTAGTCATCTGTGTTATCGTTAAGAAATATCCTAACATGATTCGTTGAAGATAAAATAAATTAAACCCTAATATACTTCACAAAAACAGAGGATTCATTTCCAGTTCCCATGAATGACTTCCTGCCCAACTTCATCTATCAGCAATACTTCTTTTTCTCATTCACTTACTTGTCTGGCCTACCTTTAAATACATCTGTGCTATTTGCCTGAATGACTCCTTGTCATAGCTGGGTAAATGTTTCTTTTGAATTCTGTATTGGATTTATTTGTGACTATCTTATTTATTTCCAACCCCTAGTCTTGCACTCACAAGTGACAACATTTTCTTAACGACCTCTGTCTCCCCTTGGCAATTTTTTGAGAGAGCTCCAATTTGTTCAGCCTCTCTTGATACATATTTCCGATATCGTCCATGCAAATGTTTTTGCACATTCTCCAATGTCTTTTCCTTCAGACTATGAAGACTAGAACTGTACACTGCAAACGTAGTGTAATAATCTATTTTGATGTAAATCCAGGAAATGTTAGAGTTTCATGCATATTAAAAACAGTTATTTGTGTGTACACATGTATCATATGTGCTGATTTTGTATAATAAGTGCAGAATTTTTTTAAACATTTGAGGTATTTCAGAGATTAAAGAAGTGGAACATGGCATTGTCGGTGTCGATACAAAACTATCTCATGGAACTTAAAAAGGTGAGGGATATTAAAGATTTATATTCACCATAATGTTAAACTTTTATGCCTGATACTTCTGTTACCTATTTGGCCCTAAAAAATAAATAGAACATCCTACTGAGTGGTGAGCAGAAGTATGTAAGTAGTGTTTATTTTGTGCGTGAAAGTGTTTGTCCTCCTTCAACAGTAAGCAGCATTGCATAGAAAAGAAAATAGAAAATGTTTGAGTCAGGGATGCTTGTTTTTGAATGTGTGTAACATTTGGAACCTCAGTTTATTACAGTAACCTACCTCTTAAAATCGTAACACCGGAAAGCATTGCATCACTTATGCTTTGTTTCTATGCTATATTTTTGTCATTAGCGTTGTTAGGTGTTACGACTTAGTACCAAGCTGCATCCTAAAATGCCTTGTTAACCATGTTTAATTTATTGTTTAAGCCTCCTGGAAGTAATGGTCATGAACAGGTAAAGATTGACAATAGCTATTGTAGTAAATAGCTATTACATTAGCTATTTTCAATTTTTCAAATATTCACATTCAGTGGAAGATTGCAGAATATGGTTTGTAGGTACATTTGCGTACATGTCCTGAGCTTTGCTGACAATAACCAAGAGACCAAGTATTAATATTTGTGAAGTTTTTATTGAATCCACTGTCAACATCCACACTTTCTTTTGCTCTTCAATAAGAACAAACAACAAAGGTATTTCAATGGTACTGTGAAAGTGAAAGGGCTTATTATTTTAATTATCCTGTTATTTTGTGATAGTCATGTTGGCATAATATTAATCCTGTCTCTGCAGAACTTCCCTCACTTAAAAATAGCTCTGCAAGATCAAGAATTACTGGTGTAGTTTATGCAAGGAAGATTAAGTGTGATTTTATGTTACTATTTCAAATGGATTATCTTTACTAATCAGACACTTGTATTATTAAAACAATTAAATGCAATTATCTGCATTTCTTGTTTCATGGGTAAGTTTTGTGTTCAGTGAGAATTTTTTTAACGTCGGTTTAAACTCTCTAATGGGCATTATAACCTTCAACTGAAGGAATGAAAATAGATTGATTTGTGCTTATTTAAAGTGGTTGCATTGTCAAAGCAAAACTGAATTGCTTCCAATACCCAATAATTCAGACTTTGCCATTGATTTGTTGCATTAGAGTCTTTTTTTGTTCATTCATGGGATATGGTTGTCATGGCCAGGTCAGTGTTTATTGCCCACTGACCTGGCCACAGCAAGAGTCAATCACATTGCTGTGGGTCTGGAGTCACATGTAGACCAGACTAGGTAAGGATGGCAGATTTCCTTCCCTAAAGGGAATTAGTGAACTAGATGCATTTTTCCAACAATTGTCAATGGTTTCGTGGTCATTATTAAACTCATAATCCCAGACTTTTATCGAATTCAAATTCCATAATATGCCATGTCAGAATTTGAACCTAGGTCCCCAGGACATTATCTGGGTTTCTGGATTAATAGTCCAGTGAGAATACCACTAGACCATTGCCTGTGCCAAAGAGTTCCCAGTGTGTCCTGAACTAGCTTAATAGCTATGGAAACGCTCAAGTTTTATTTTATTAAGCTTGCTGTTCCCTAGATAAGGAAGCTTAAAAATGGTTTGGCTTTCTGTTTCTGCTTGATATTTAATGACCATGATAGTGATGTGAAGACATTGGCTGGTCAGGTTTTAACACGGCTGTGATGAACTCAAAGTTTTATGGACACTTTATGCCTAGGCTTTCATATAAATGGCTTTTTCAGTGAGATACCAGAGGCTTCTAAATAGCATTGATATATTGTGGGCCATTTCTTTCAGATACAGTAAATGATAACAAAATAGAGAACAGAGTGCTCTGTAACTCCAACAGCTTTCTGCAAGTGATATTCCGCCAGTACTGTTTCATTACTGGATATACTTCCAATGTTCAAATGCCACAGTAAAAGGAAAGACTGACTGACTTGCATTTATATAGGACCTTTATGACCACATGCCATCCCAAAGTGCTTTACAAACAATGAAGTACTTTTGGCGTACACTCACTGCTCTAATTTAGGCAAGTTGGCAGCATCTGTGGAAAGAAAAACAGAATTAACATTTCAAGACCAGTATGACTCCTCTTCAGAATGGAAGAAGCATCATGCTAGACTTGAAATGTTAACTCTATTTTTCTCTCCAAGAATGTCATCTAAACTTCAGTAGTTGGTATAATAGCAAAAAATCTGATTCATTGATCTTAGAGGTTTTTTGAGGTTTTACTCAAAGTTGAGTGCCAGAGTTATTGATTTTGGATTTACTTTCTATTTAACAATGCCGTTAGTTTTTTTTTAAAAAGGTAGTCAAGAAATTTCACAATTTAGGTGATATTTGTCAATTGTTACACTGTGTTAGATTCAGAGGCATATGAGGAAGATCAACATAAGTTTAACTAGAATGAAATATGGACAATTTTACCTTCATCCAAGATGGAGCCTAGGATCAGATGACCTCTTTAGTTTCTGTACAGACAGGGACTGGGACTAACCATGTTTGGACTTGACTCTGGAAAGTCATTTAAAATGCAAATTGCCCTTTTAAGGATTTAACATTGAAGAAGCATTGGGAAGCAACAGATCGCTTGTGTAATTAACTGTTATTACTGTCTGGAACAAAACAGAAATTGTTGGAGTAACTCAGCAGGTCTGGTAGCATCTGTTGGAAGAACAGAGTTATATTTTGAGTCTGATGACTCTTCATAAGAACACTTCTAATGAAAAGTCACTGGACTCAAAATGTTAACTCTGCTTTCTTCCCACAGATGTGCCAGACCTGCTAAGTTTCTCCAGCAATGTCTATTTTTGTTTCAGATCTCCTAGTATCTGCAGTTCTTTGTTTTATATTACTGTCTAGATGTTTACAGAGACTGAGGTACAATCATTCCTTGCCAGATGTGATATCTGCAAACTTGAAATTTCAAAGAAAGGGTTGTGATGGAGACCTTTTATCACAAAGTGCAAACAGCTACAATTCATTCTTCGTTGTGTGACAAATTGCTTTGCCATCGACACATTGAGTGGACAATGGAAAACATTGATACTGTTGTCACATGATGGAAACTGGCTTGTGATAGGAAATGCTTTATTAATCCCAACAACAACCCAGAGAGTCAGTCCAGGATGTGAGCAAAATGATCCTGCCCAAAAATCCACAAGCAGACAAGTGGAGCTAATTTGTCTTACTTGCAAGATTGATTTTTTTTTTTAATTACGGAAGGCTCAACCAAATTGACTTACAAGCAGAAACTTGCTGTTCCTTGGAGTGAACTATTGTGAACTAATCACCAGAAACCTCCAACCTTCATTTTCTTTAGGGAGCCAAAAGGAGAATTATCCGCCCTGCAATATTTTCTAATGACCACCTTGAAGAGCTAAAGTAAAACTGATCTCTCTGTCTTTTGCAAAGATCTCAGTGCATGTTGTCTTTCTTTGTTGTAATAATCTTATGTTTGGGTGATTGTTGGGATTACATTCTGGGTGTTGTGCAAATATATATTTACCCTTTTAATCTTACTCAAAAGAAAGCCTGTTTGTATCTGTTCCTAAAAGTCATGGCATACAAGAGGTTTAAAACTCCTCCTTAAAAATACAGTTATGGCAATCCATAGAGAGATAGAAGAAAGGACAAATTAGTCTACATCTCTCCTCTGCAACAGTAACATGCAAAATAGCAATTTACTCCTTTGTATTGTTTAACTTCCAATTAGGTTTATGTAATTATTAAAAATATTTCAATCCTGGTTGATGGTACAACTGGACAAGTTCAATCCCAAAATGAAACCCGGTTTGATAGATCACATTTTTTTTTGTGTTTGAAATTAACCTAGTGGTTAGTCTCTGAAACATATTCATACAAGTTTATTGGTTGTAGATTTTTGAGACAATTTGATGAGTCCTTTTGAAATGTGGGACCATGACATGAACTTTTCCACAAATCTGAGAGTCTAAGCTTTACCAATTGTAATATCCTGCAGATTTCTAAGCAAACTCTTAGTTTAAAAGCTTTACCTACTAAACCCTTCTATTAAGGTGACATGTTCTCTGAAGTACCCTGAACTCCTGCCCGTAGAGAAATGAAACTTGCTTCTGAGCTCAGTCCTAGTCCTAGATTCTTCTAAACTGAAAACAAATTCGATGACCTTAAATATTTATCCCACATGTCGTAAGCATCTTTCCTTTAACACCACAGGGGCCTGCAGATACCTACTTTACTACAGGGGTGGCACGGTGGCTCAGTGGTTAGCACTTCTGCTCACAGCGCCAGGGACCCAGGTTCGATTCCGCTTTCAGGCGACTGTCTGTGTGGAGTTTGCGCATTCTCCCTGCGTCCGTATGGGATTCCTCCGGGTGCTCCGGTTTCCTCCCACAGTCCAAAGATATGCAGGCTACGTGGATTGGCCAAGCTAAATTGCCCATAGTGTTCATGGATGCATAGATTAGGTGGGGTGGGTCTGAGTGGGATGCTTTGAGGTTCGGTGTGGACTTGTTGGGCCGAAGGGCCTGTTTCCACACTGTAGGGTTTCCATGATCTTTCTATGATCTTTCTATGATCTTTCTATGATCTTTCTATG
>NC_063341.1:20056884-20073983 GCF_021869965.1 Rhincodon typus | reverse complement strand
GATCTTTCTATGATCTTTCTATGATCTTTCTATGATCTTTCTATGATGTTTATGACAAATGCTGGATCTACTCACTTCTGGAAGGACTCTGACCTTGTTTTTTAGAGAAGACTATTCATAGAAATAACCAACACTTGACTGCCTCTATTTTGAAATTCAGATTCCACAAATGAAATTAATATGTATAAATTATGCTTCTATAATTGCAATTAGCAAATTGGTTTAAATAAAAATATCTGGAATCTATAATGTAACTTTAAGAAATGATATACAGAACCAATCTTATTTGCTACCTTATTTAAAAATGCTAGTATTTAACTTGACATATCAGGAATTAATTGAATATCTATCTTGTCTATATTAATTTTATTCCACAACTTGAGCCAAATGAATTCAAATGAATTTTCCTGTTTTAAAATAGAATGTTCTGACTTATTAGATAATATTATAGTGGCCTTGGACCTATGCCTATTTTCATACCTATTTACTGCTGGTTCTGTGCTCGATGCACATCTTATCTGGACAAAACAGATTCCGTTATCACCAGCGCCACAGTCTCTCCCTTGACTGAGTACAAACAGTTTGTGGATTAAGCTAGCATGTACAATATGAAATCTGCATTTATTAATTAGAGTCTGTAAAAGGATTAATGATTTAAATCTTGTCTTTAAAATTTTGATTGTGGAAATGTCTTTTATCAATTACTCTGTGAATAGACTCTGCCACTTGTCATCAATTAGCCCTGTTTATTGAGGAGATGTGTGCACTATTGTTACTACAGTAACACAATTGGATGCTAGGTGATTTAAGTTTTACAATAATTAAACTTGTTTTGGTAACACCATTGCATTCAATTTAAATTGGGAATATAATGTTATTCATCTAGTACATTTGAGATTGCACGTCTTTTGGCACTTGGACATATCATGCAGTTGGAAATGTTTTCTGGTTTGCAAATTGCAAACCAATGTTATTGGAAATCCTGAGTTTAAATATTACACAGAGAAAAGCTGTTTTCTTCCTAGAACAAAAGAGTCCATTGGCTACTTGTATTGTAATGTGTGATTTATTGAAGTGGGAAGTGAAAAGCCAATAAGTATCCCCTCTAGTGGTCAACTCTTTGTCACCTATATAAAACACACAAAGCAAACTGTCAAGTTGAAATGTTTATATAGCAGGCACAGGATCACGTGATCATCAACGATTATAAAAGACTACTTTTGTCTGTTAAGCTTGTTTAAAAATTCATTGTTCGGTTTATTTTGGTCACTGCTTATTTATTTTGTAATACCAGTTTATATTGATGCTTAGGTTTAAAGTATTTTAGTTTTGGATTACATTTAAAATTGATTGAAAGCCTTTTTTATTTCATAGAGGTAATGTTTGTTAGTCTGTTTGTAAACAATTTTTAATAAAAGATTGATTTCAATTAAACTTGGTACAATGAAGAATTGATTATTTTTGGTGAAAATTAGATACTAGATTTTTTTGAGTCTGTTAACATTGAGAGAGGTTCAATTTTTTTTAATAATATGCATTATTTTAATTAAAGTTTGCTTGTTCTAGAATGTTGTGGATTATTTCTGCTGTAGTGGAAATTGTCACAGCTGTCAAAATGTGAACAGATTTTCAGAGCAGGTTGTTGGATTTGAATTGCCTTTAGACCTTAGTGCAATAGAAGCCCTTGATAAAAAGGAATATAGAGGTAAAAGTTGTGCTTACACAATACTGCGCCATTTAGCTCATCTGCTTTAATAATCTTAGCACACTGATATTGCATTGTATAGTTTAATTGAGTCCATATTTATGCCAATTTGATTTACCTTTAAAGTTACAAAAACAGAAGTTGCTGGAAAAGCTCAGCTGGTCAGGCAGCATCTATAAAGAAAAAATCAGAGTTAGCATTTTGGGTCTGGTGACCCTTCCTCAGAATTATTATTTATCTTAATAGTTATTTGAATAAAAGTCTTGTGAATGAAATGGGGCAATAGCATGGAAAGTTGGGACACTGCTAAATTTACTGAGTGCTGCACTTTATAATTTCTGACAACTTTTTTTTATTATTTTTGTAATAAATTTCTGCAAGAAGATGGGTACTCCAATCAAGGAATGTCCAACCTGGCACCCAAGGTCCATAAAGAACTTGAGCAATGTTAGTGCGGAATTGGTGGAGTTTAATGAAAGTTATAACAAGATGTACCAAATGATGACTTCTGTGTTGAGAGGTAAAATATTTTCAAGTATGGCTTTAAACTGTGCTAAAAGTAGAGATATCTATCCAGATTGGTGAATTGCAATTTTGCCTAACATTTGGAAATTATCACATCCTTGTCTCCAAAATTAGCTATGTCTTTTGATGTTTTTGTAAATATTTGTAATTTGCAACTTCAAGTTTGAAGCTTGATTCATTTGTTAGACAGCTGGCTCTCAGGTAAATCATCTTCATGGACTTAAGCAGGAAAGAAAAAAAAATTGTGACATGCAATGCATTTTGTTAGTGAAATATTACATTGAAACATAGGTCTGTTTAATTTTTACCTGTGTAGAGTTAGAATATAACCACTTCTCTTGCAATTTCTTACTGTTAAATAGAGTTTTAGTTTTAAAAACATCTGATTCATTATCTCTCTCTCCTGACCTCTCCACTGAAGTCATCTTCACCATGCTGTCTCTTTCAAGCAGGGGGGGAGAAATTATTGCTAAATAGTTGTATATCTTGCAAAGTTAGTTTTCCTCTAAATGTTTCAGGTGGTCTATTATGCCTATTTGGTTTGGACGATAACTGCACATATTGTTCTGTTTTGTGATTTGGAAATCAGTTTTTGTTACTTTATAATGTAACGGATAATCTTTCTGGATTTCATTGTTGCCATTGTGGTGGGGAAAACTTAGTTAAGCATTTCTGCATATGTACCAGGTTTTCTTCGTACAAAATGTTCATTGTTGACTAGCCTAACTGTAGTTACGTAAAACTCTAGGTCAGCAGCAGACTGGATTCCGTTACCGAAAAAAGTGTGACATGGTTAAGAGAATGTGGTTTAATGTTTAAGTTGTCAAGTATTATGTTCATTTATGTCATTATCTTTTAGGCTTTAACACTTTGGTATTTTCTTCAAAATCGGAGTTCAAAACCTTTGCCTTTTTATATATGTTGTGCATTGCATACCCTATTTAAGATGACCATCTGCCTCTTAGTTACAACTTTGATCTCTTGAGAATAGGTGGCATATCCACCATTGTTTTCCCAGATTCTTTAGATCAATGAATGATACACACGCATTCAAATAAGATGCAAATAGGCTAAAACTAATAGTCAAGTTTTATCCACAGGTTCAATAATATATTCCAATGGGGTATACCCAGGATGCTGGGAATAACATGCATAGAGTCATAGAGATGTACAGCACGGAAACAGACCATTTGGTTCAACTCGTTCATGCCAACCAGATATCCTAATAAATCTACTCCCATTTGCCAGCATTTGGCTCATACCCATCTGAACCCTTCCTGTTCGTATACCCATTCGGATGCCTTTTAAATGTTGTAATTGGACCAGACTCTTCCACTTCCTTTGGCAGTTCATTCCATATACGCACCACCCTCTGCATGAAAAAATTACCCCTTGGGTCCCTTTTAAATCTTTCCCCTCTCACCTTAAACCTATGCCCTCTAGTTTCGGACTCCCCCACAGCAGGGAAAGGACCTTATCTATTTACCTTATTCATGCCGCTCATGAATTTATAAACTTCCGTAAGGTCACCCCTCAGCCTTTGACACTCGAGAGAAAACAGCCCCAGCCTATTCAGCCTCTCCCTATAGCTCAAACCCTCCAGCCCTGGCAAAATCCTTGGAAATCTTTTCTGAATCCCATTCAAGTTTCATAATATCTTTCCTAAAACTGGGAGACCAGAACTGCACACAGTATTCCAATAGTGTCCTAACCAATGTCCTCTACAGCTGCAAGGTGACCTCCTAACTCCTATACTAAATGCGCTGACCAATAAAGGCAAGCATACCAAACGCCACCTTCACTATCCCATCTACTTGGGACTCCACTTTCATGGAACTATGAAACTGCACTCCAAGGTCTCTTGGTCTCTTTGTTTAGTAACACTCCTGAGGACGTTGCCTTTAAGTATATAAGTCCTGCCCTGATTTGCCTTTCCAAAATGCAGCACCTCACGTTTATCTAAATTAAACTCCATCTGCCACTCCTTGGCCCATTGGCCCATCTGATTAGGATCCCGTTGTACTCTAAAGTAATCTTCTTTGCTATCTACTGAACCTCCAATTTTGGTGTTATCTGCAAACTCAGTAACCATATCTGCTGTGTTCACATCCAAATCATTTATATAAACGATGAAAAGCATTGGATTCAGCACCGATCCTTGTGGCACACCACTGGTCACAAGTCTCCAGTCCAGAAAGCAACCCTCCACTAGCACCCTCTGTCTTCAACATTTGACCCAGTTCTGCATCCAAATGGCTCGGTGTCCCTGTGATCCATGTGATCTAACTTTGCTAACAGTCTACCATGTGGAACCTTGTCAAATGCCTTACTGAAGTCCATATCGATGACATCCACCAATCTGCCCTCATCAATCCTCTTTGTTACTTCTTCAAAAAACTCAACCAAGTTAGTGAGACATGATCTCCCATCCACAAAGCCATGTTGACTATCCAATATCAGTCCTTGTCTTTCCAAATAAATGTAAACCCTGTCCCTCAGGATTTCCTCCAACAACTTGCCTACCATCGACGTCAGGCTCACCGGTCTATAGTTCCCCGGCTTTTCCTTACCACCTTTCTTATATAATGGTACCGTGTTAGCCAACCTCCAGTCTTCCAGCACCTTGCTTTCGATGATACAAGTATCTCAGCAACGGGCCGAGCAACCACTTCCCTAGCTTCTCACAGAGTTCTAGGGTATATCTGATCAGGTCCCAGGGATTTATCCACCATTATGCATTTTAAGCTGTCCAGCATCACCACCTCTGTATTATGGACATTTTTCAGGGTGTCACAATCTATTTCCCCACATTCTATTATCTTCCATATCCTTCTCCGCAGTACACACTGATGCAAAATACTGGTTTAGGATTTCCCCATCTCCTGCAGTTCCACACATAGGCAGCCTTGCTGATCTTTAAGGGGACCTATTCTCTCCCTAGTTACCCTTAATGAATTTATAAAATCCCTTTGGATTCTGCTTAACCGTATTTGCCAGAGCTATGTCATGTCCCCTTTTAGCCCACCTGATCTCCCTCTTTAGTATACTCCTACTATACAAAAGCCTGGTTCGGCCACATCTGGAGTATTGTGTCCAGTTCTGGTCACCTCATTACAGGAAAGATGTGGAAGCGTTGGGAAAGGTGCAGAGGAGATTTACCAGGATGTTGCCTGGAATGGAGGGAAGGTCTTACGAGGAAAGGTTGAGAGAGCTAGGGCTTGTCTCTTTAGAACGACGAAGGATGAGAGGTGACTTGATAGAGGTGTACAAAATGATCAGAGGTATAGACAGACAGCCAGAGACTTTTTCCTAGAGTGGAGGTAGCTATTACGAGGGGGCATAGTTTTAAAGTGATTGGAGGTAGATATAGGGGAGACGTCGGAGGGAGGTTCTTTACTCAGAGAGTGGTCGGGGCGTGAAATGCATTGCCGGAGAGGGTAGTAGAGTCGGCCTCATTAGGGGCATTTAAGCAGTTATTAGATAGGCATATGGATGATAGTGTAAGGTAGGGGTGGAGGTTTGATAGACCTTAGATTTAGGGTAAAAGTTCAGCACAACATCGTGGGCCGAAGGGCCTGTACTGTGCTGTACTGTTCTATGTTCCTACTGCCTTTATACTCTTCTAGGGAATCACTTGATCTTTACTGTCTATCCCTGAGAAGTGCTTCCTTTTTCTTGAACAAAACCTCAGTTTCGCTAATTATCCAGCCTCGCCCTTCACCCACCAGCCTCGCCCTTCAGCCTAACAGGAACATACTGTCCCTGGACACTCATTATATCATTTTTGAAGGCTTCCCATTTTCCAGTTTTCCCTTTACCTGCAAACGTTTCCTCCAATCAATTTTTGGAAGTTCTTGCTGAATACTGTTAAAATGAGCCTTCCTCCAATTTAGAACTTTAACTTTTAGATCCAGTCTATCCGTTTCCATCACTAAAACTAATAGAATTATGGTCACTGGCCTCAAAGTGCTCCCCCACTGATGCCTCAGCCACCTTCCCTGCCTTATTTCCCAAGGGTAGATCAAGTTTTGCACTTTCTCGAGTAGGTACATCTACATGCTGAATCAGAAAATTCTCTTGTACACCCTTAACAAATTCATCTCCATACAACTACGGCAGTCCCAGTCTCTGTTTGGAAAGTTAAAATCCTCAACTGTTACACCCTATCATTCTTACAGATAATTGAGATCTCCTTACAAATTTGCTTCTCAATTTCCCACTGACTATTGGGGAGGGGGTCTATAATACAATCCCAATAACATGATTGTCCCTTTTTTTTATTTCCGAGTTCCACTCAAATAACTTACCTGGATGTATTCCCAGGAATATCCTCCCTAGGTACAGCTGTAATGTTATCCCTAATCAAAATGCAACTTCTCCCTCCTCTCTTGCCCCTCTTTCTATCCTTCCTATAGCATCTGAACCGTGGAACATTAAGCTGCCATTCCTGTCCATCCCTGAGCCACACATCTGTAATTGCTATAATATCCTAGGTCCCATGTTTTCAACCATGCCCTGAGTTCATCTGCCTTACCTGTTAGGCCTCTTGCATTGAAATAAATGCAGTTTAATTTATCAGTCCTACCTTGTTCTCTGCTTTGTTCCTGCCTGCCCTGACTGTTTGACTTACTCCTTTTCCTAACTGCAGCAATATCAACTGTACCTGGATCCCCCCAACACAATTCCCTCCCCCCTACTAGTTTAAATCCTCCCAAGCAGCTCTAGCAAATCTCCCCACCCAGTATATTTTAGTCCCCTTCCAATTCAGGTGCAATCCTTACTACTTTTACAGGTCACTTCTATGCCAGTAGAGATTCCAATAATCCAAAAATGTGAATCCTTCTTCCCTGCACCAGCTCATCAGCCACGCATTCATCTGCTCTACCCTGCTATTCCTAACCTCACGAGCTCATGGCATCAGGAGTAATCCAGATATTTCAACCCTCGAGGACCTTTTTAAATTCCTGCCTAACTTTTTATCTTCTCGCCTCAGAATTTCATCCTTTTCTCTTCCTAGGTCATTAGTTCCAATGTATACGACGACTTCTTGCTGGTCCCTCTCCCCTTTGAGAATATTCTGCATCTTCTCCAAGATATCCTTGATCCTGGCACCAGGAGACAACACACCATTCTGATTTCTCACTGTCGGGTGTGGAAATATCTGTCTGTGCCTCTGACTGGACAGTCCCCTATCACGATGGACTGCTTGGCACCTGACGTGTCCCTCGTTATGTTAGAGCCAGTCTCAGTACCAGAAACCTGGCTGTCCATGCTAAATTGCCCTGAGAGTCCATCACCCCCTACATTTTCCAAAACAGCATACTTGGTTAAGATGGGGATAGTCACAGGAGACTCCTGCATAACCTGCCTCCCTCTCCTACCTTTCCTGGTGGTAACCCATCTACCTGAGTGTATCTGTGGTTTTTCTCCCTTCCTACATCGTACCATCCATCGTACCCCCAGCTTTTGTAAATTCCTTATTGCTTCTAACTGTCACTCCAACCAATCCATGTGATCAGATAGGATTCACAACCAAACACACTTCCTGCAGGCATAATCCTCAGTAACATGGAAACTCCCTAATATCCCACATCCAACAGGAGGTGCACATCACTCTGCTGAAGGCCACCTTTGCACCTTAGTTATATGTAGACCCAGAAAATAGCATAGTCTTACTGCTCTAAAGAACACTGTTCCAGGCTAACTTAGTACCTGTGTTTTGTATTTTTAAAGTTTAATCAAGAGACAGATGTCAATAAAACATATAATCAAAAAAGAACCTATTCTACTCCCTATTGTAGCTTTACAAAATAAACAGTAAGGTTATGCTTTAAATAGCCACTTAGCTGCTCCCCCTGCTGTGGGCCCTCCCAGTTGTGAATTTTGCTGTTTGTTAATTTTTCTTAGACAAACTCCGATGTCCAGAGATACTTGAAGTCAAACAGCAAAGTGATAATTGTGTAGATTCACTGCTGGGTCAGACAGTCGTGCAGCTTTCTTTCTCCGTTTGAAACACTTCCCATGTGGTCATTGCACTACCTTTGTCCGTCTTCCTCCTTTTCTAAAGTGCCATTGTTTTAATCTTTTTCTTCCTCAAAGTTCCAAAACAATGCAACAGCTTATAAAACAGTCATTACTGCTGCTAGAATTCAGGGAAATCAGCTCCAACACTGAAAATACCTCAAAAAAGATACAGATCTTACGGCCACAATTTTTTTCTGTCCTCCATCTTGGATTACCCAGAATCCTTGTATAAGAAAAATGAGGTTAGCACATCCATGAGTGATTTAAATCCCTTTTCAGTAACCTGTTACTTATCTAGTTTGAGACCAGAATGTTAAAATGATAGAATACTTAGGTGTGAAATTGTTATTTGACATTTTGTGTGAAAATCTGATGTATAGACTTGTATAATCCAGTATTTTATGAGATAATGCAAACTTTCAGGATATTCAAAGAATTTGGATTTTTGACAAGCACTAAAGTCCACGAAAAAATGCTGTCATGCTTGGTGAATCTGTTTGACTCTGAAGTCAGGGCTGTTTAATCACCATAATTCAAGATGCAATGATTGAAGAATCTTGTACATTTTGCTTATGGGAAGATACTCCTACTTCATCTTGACGAATGCCTTGTCTCTGCACACCTTGATTTGAGCTTGAAGTCTTTGTACCTTTACTATTTACCAGTTTAATCAAGATGTCTTGGACCCCATTTTGTTTTCTGTACTTTGCTTTCGATCTAACATGGGAAGATCACTTTTTATGTTAAAACTATGAATGGTCACAATGAATTAAAGAGTCTAATTTGCCTAAGTCACAATGTAACACTTCATTTTACAAGCTCAAATTTGATCCTAGTTACTGGAGAAGGAAAATATTTAATTATTTTTCTTTATAAACCTTTTTACAGGTGAAAATGCAGTTGATGACCAGCTTAAGAAGTGCATAGAAATGGTTTGTTCCTCAGCAATGAATGTGGCTGGTAGATTTAATATGCTATGGAATTCCACACTCGATGAAGTGAATGCATCTTCCATCAGAGAAAGCAATGTAGACAACAAAGTACCTCAATTATTGATCAGTGAAGTAGAGTTGGCTGCCAGCTCACTCCTTGATTTAGTTGAATTTCTCCAGAATGAAAATGCAAATTCTAGTTGTACTGAAAGCAATGAAAAAATCAAGACTTCCACAAATGCTGACTCTGGTACTTTGAATGACAGAGGAGTTAAGAAAATTGTATACGCACTCCAAGGAACAGCTTCAACTTCAGAGGAACCTTCACAAGCTGTACAATGGGTTTGATAGATTCATGCAAAATTATATTTTAAAAATGTAAAAGTTTGCTTAACTGTAAATTAAAATTGTTTTTTCATTAATCTCCAATTTTTGTATGCTCTCTGGGTACTCTATTTACAACAGAGAAAAGGATATATTTACTTTTCCTGCAAACCTCTAACTAAAAACACTGGTAGATAATATATTCTAAGTGCTTTAGTAATATTCTTCAGCTGGCAAGAAAGCCTTGAAAGTGACCTGAGGTAATAGTGTAATTTGTATGGAAATATAGATCTACTCCTTGGTGCTTCCACTTGTTTAGGTGGTTAGAATTGATAGTGTGCTCTATAATGTCCTGGAGAGAGCGACCTGCATTATTTGGGTCTGCGTCAGTGCTTTGATGGTCTTGGTCATGTACCACATAATCACAAACCTTTGAAGGAAAAAAAAACTTTCTTTTGATCTACGGTGATAATGATTTGGAAAAGTTCTAAACACCATATAACTTGCTGGATAGCAGTGAAAGATTAAGTTCCTGCTTTTACTGATCATTATTTAGTTGCAAATTTAGGTTTAAAATTGACTTTCAAGCTCATACGTACTTCTCCCAAACTAAAATTAGAAGCACAAAAACGCAATAAATGGTACAGTAAGATCTAATTCTACTGAATCAGTATGTCTTCCAACAGCTTTGAGTATTGAAAGCTCATAACATTGTCATCTGAGATTTCCACAGAGCTGACACTATTAATCTAGACAGACACACCCTTTATCGTTTGTGTTTTCTCTACCTTGGTACCAAAAATTTTCAAAAAACCTGTTGTTAATGATATGTGATGATCTTCCTTATAACCATTTTTTCACAATCCTACTCTATTTCTTGAATTAAAAATAAAATCAGTGACACCATGGGTTTGCATGCGGAACATTTGTTACAACTCAGTGTCATGGAATAATAGGTACATACTTTCTGTCATAAAGTCATTGCATGAAATTAACTTGATACATCTAAAACTATTGCCAGGGCCAACATTGACTGTAATATGCAAGCTCTGAAATAGTTAATACAGCAAATTAGAATATGTATGTTGGTGCGGTTGTGTGGTGGGCCAAGTTGCATTTTTCAAAGCGAAGTTAAGGAAACTCTACTCTGCGGGCTGGCAACTCTAGAGTCTTTAAGACTGTAAGTGAGTGTCAAAATACAACACTTCTGAACATTAATATTCTTCCTCTTGGTAAACAGGAAATGTATCCTATTTACAATGTTATGCTTTGTATAATTTTTGAAGTCCAAAGAAAGCACAATATGATGAGAATGGAGTTTATGAATTTAAACTGGCTATGCAGTTCATATTTTCTGTTTTGTAGGCTTTGAATAAAAGAAAGTCCATGTGGTTAGACAGTACTGTGCAAGCATTACAGGGTCTTGCAATTAAACAATATATCAGTCTTGAAATGATAAAAGCAAATCAGATAAGTTGCAAAGCAACAATTTTTACAGCAATAAGGACAATGTTTTATATATTGGCACCAAAACACATGCCTGTTGACTTTACAGATCTGTATTCAAAAAGTGCCTTATTTCTTTATGATCATGTCATTCTAAGTACAGGGAAATCCATCAACATTACTAATAAAGTATTATTTTGATCCTAATGCTGAGATTCCTTTTTAAAATTATTTTGTCTTTTATCAATTTAACAAACCATGCTTGAGGGAAATGTTTGATATTAAATATTATTCCAAGATACTCCATGTTGTTTCATAGATTAATATTTTTTCGGTATCCTGAGTAATAAATCGTGGCATTTGTGCAGAACTGGTAACTAGCATTCAGACAATTCTTCCTTCTTTTACCCATTTCTATGAAGAAGGGATGGATAAACAGCAGAACAGATGTCATGAAAATCATTACACATCCAGTAGTCAGTTGCAGAATGGCATTTATGGCAGCCAGGGATAGATTGCATTTTTTAATTGAGGGTAATGCATTGGTGTTGTTTTGGGATGCCAAAACAAAATGGAAGAGGGACACACTGAAGTAAACATCAAAGGTGTTTATTAAATTTTAAAATGTGTCAATAATTGCATTCACTTGTCAACTAATCAAAATACTAATATAACTTCTTGATAACCAGAGTTCTGGATAAACCTTTTGTATTTGAGTCCCAAAGACACAATAAAATTTTTTTTTATTCATTTGTGAGATGTGGATGTCGCTGGGTGGCCAGCATTTATTGCCTGTCCCTACTTGCCCTTGAGAAGGTGGTGTTGAGCTGCCTTTTTGAACTGCAGTCCACCTACTGTGGGTTGACCCGCAATGCCATTGGGGAGGGAATTCCAGGATTTTGATCCAGCAACAGTGAAGGAATGGTGACATATTTCTAAGTCAGGATGGTGAGTGGCTTGGAGGGGAACTCGCAGGTAGTGGTATTCCCATATATCTGCTACTTTTGTCTTCTAGATGAGAATGGTCATTGGTTTGGAAGGTGCCGTCTGAGGATCTTTGAATTTCTGCAATGCATCTTCTAGATAATACACAGTGCTGCTACTGAGCGGTGGTGGAGCGAGTAGATACATGTGGTTATAGTGCCAATTAAGTGGGCTGCTTTGTCTTGGATGGTGTCAAGCTTCTTGAGTGTTGTTGAGGCTGCAGCCATCCAGACAAGTGCGGAGTATTCCATCACACTCCTGACTTGTGCCTTGTAGATGGTGGACGGGCTTTGAGGAGTCAGGAGATGAGTTACTTGCCGCAGAATCCCAGCTTCTGACTTCTTGTTATAGCCACTGTGTTTATGTGATGAGTCCAATTGGGTTTCTGGTCAATGAGAACCCCCAGGATGTTGACAGTGGGGGATTCAGTGATGATTATTGACTTGTTGGCAATACCTATGATAGAAAAGACACTAAATGAAATGCTAGTGTCAATCATGGCTCAGTGATAACCCCAAGTTAATATCTCACATATCCCTCCTGCCTCTGACCTCTTGAACTCTGCCAGTGGTTGGTTGATTGATTTGTTGTCACAAGTACCAAAATACAGTGTAAAGCTGTGTTTACAAGTGGTACAGGTAGATTACAGCCAGTAAAGGATGTACAGATCAAAAAGACTTAGAGGCGTACAGGTTACATTGCATGTTACGTTATTTGATGCTAGAGTCCATCCAATAGTCTGATCTTGACCGTAAAGAAGCTGTTCCTGAATATGCTTGTGTACACGTTCAGGCTTCTGTATCTTCAGCCTAACAGAAGTTGTAGGAAGTCATTACCAGAGTGCAATGGGTCTTTGATATTGGCTGTCTTTCTGTGGCTGCAAGCCATGTAAATAGAGTCCATGGATGGAAGGTCTATGCTGTGTACACCACCTTCTGTAGTTTCTTACAGTCCTGGGCAGAGCTGTTGCCATACCAGGCATTTATGCACCCAGACAGTATTCTTTCAATGATGCAACTGTAAAAGTTGGTGAGGGACCTTATGGACATGCCAAATTTCCTGAGCTGCTTGAGGAAGAAGAGGCGTTGTTGTGCCGCCTTGACTGTCACATTCACGTGGGAAGTCCAGGACAGGTCATCAGTTATTGTCACTGAGGAGCTTGATATTCTTCACTCTCTCCACCTCAGTTCCAACAATGTCCCTCCTCTGCGTCTCCCTCCTGAATAAATAGCAACTTGTGATGTAGACCTTTGTCATCCATAACCTTACAGCAGATGGTTAGGTTGTCGTCATGTCTTTAGAAACATGGAAAATTGGATCAGGAATACATCATTTGGCCCATTGGGCCCAACTTGATCTTGGCTGATCCTCCATCTCAATATTTTTTTTTCTTGCTCTTTGCCCATTTCCCTTTACATCTTTGGATCCTGGAAATCATTATTTATTTCTTTCTTTTAAATATGTTCAGAGACTTTGCCTCCACAGCCTTCTTGGGTAAACAATTCTACAGGATCATCACCCTCTAAGTGAAGAAATACCTCCTTCCTTCAGTCCAAATTGACCTTCAGCATATTCTGAGTTTGTGACCTCTTGTTCTAGACTCTACAGTCCGGAGAGGCATGATTTCTTGAATCCAGTCTACCCAACAATGAAACAGAACTTCTCTACCAAAAATTGCCTGCCCGGCTACACTTAATCTACCATGGTGGAAGTATCGCTTTCATTACCAAAACTCATCTTGGTTTCTCCCCACTCGTCTAGTGTGTCTCTTTTCAGCAGCACACCTTGCTCCACTTCTCTTGCCTCACCCTAAAATCCTTGCTCCCCACTACCATTCCAAGCTCCACTCGTAATTTGATTGAAGAGACATTCTCACTCCTCCTTCAGTCTCTGCACTGAACAACTCTCCGTTCTGATTGCAGTCTCTCCTCTGAATTTACCAATCTCCGCATCTTTCCTACTTTTAATCTCTCCTAACCATATATCTAACTACTTCCATTTAACCACCTTATTTACCAGAACAGCTTCTCTCTGCACCACTCTATTGCACCTTGTTGTTTCTGCAGTTTTCTAAAGATCTATCCCTGACTCTCCTATTCCACAGTGATGTGCTGATCCTCAAAGACATTGTACAAAGGCAGGTTCCAAGGAAGGGTCACTGGACCCAAAACAAATCTGATTTCTCTCCATAACTGCTGCCAGACCTGCTGAGATTTTCCAGCAATTTCTGTTCTTGTCTGATTTCCAGTATCTGCAGTTCTTGTTGTTTTTATACAAAGATAGGTCTTCAGCTTCCACATGTATACTAATAACTATCTCTCCACCACTTCGTTCAACACCTCTGTTGTCAGACTATTTGTCAGATGTCCTGTCCTAGATGAGCAGAAATTTCCTCCAATTTTAGAATATATTTCACAACATTAGGATATCCAAAGCACTTTATAGTCACTGAAGTATTTTTTGAAGTGTGCAGTCAATATTGTACTGCAGGAAGCATGAGAGCACAGCAAGTTCCCACAAACAGTAATGTGACAATGTAATTATGACATAATTGGTATTTTGTGAAGTCGATTGAGGAATAAATATTGCCCAGGATAACAGGAAGAACTCCCTTGCTCCATTTTGAAATAGTGTTCTATTATCTTTTCCAACCAACTTCGTGCAAAGCAGCCTTGGTGTAACATCTTATTCAATAGGAGGTACCCACTGAAAGTACAAAATTCTCTCAACGTTGGTTTGGCGGGTCCACCCAGACATCTTTGCTCAGGTCTCTAGACTGGGATTTAAGCCTACTGACTCCGGTAGGAATGCTACCAATTGGGCCACAATTGATGTTCCTACTACTTGTCTGGTACCTCTCTTTTGAGCAGCACAATTTGCTCCACTCCTCTTGCTTTTCCTTAAAATCCTTGATCCCTACTACCAATTCAAGCTTTTAGAGAAACCAAACATTATCTTTGCTTACCACAAATTCAGTTGGCTATCCATCAATTCCACAACAGCCTCAAGCTGAACAAACCTGTTTAGATCCTTGGTTTCTTGTTTCATATCAGGAATCTCTAGTTCCAAATCTATTCACAAACATCATTTACTTCCAGCTCTGTAATATTGCCTCAGTATGTCTGCTACTGAAACTATCATTCATTTCTTACCACTTGATTATTGTAATGCTAGTATTGCAAGGCTTCCATACTTTGCCCTGTAAAATTGAACTCGACCAAAATCAAGACCCACGCGCTTGTCATTCCTAAGCTTGCTGGCTCATACTGGATCTCAATTACCAGGGACTCAAATTTAAAATTCTCATCCTTGCATTCATATCCTTCTGTGGCCTCATTCTACCTCTGCCCCATCTCTATAACTTTCTCCAGCTCTTTGTAAACTAGAAAACTGTAAAAACCTTTGAAAACTCATGTTGATCAAACTCTGGTATCCTCTTGTTTCCCAAAACTCCTTTGGACCACCATTGGTGGCTGTGCAATTACCTGTGTGGACCCTACACTCCATCTTCACGCTTTCCTTTCAGGTCTTACTTAAAAGCCTACTTATTTTTTTCAGGTCTTCACTTCCTATCCAAACACTCCTTCAATTTATTATCAATTTTTGTATCTTGAACTTCTTTAAAACACGTTGTAATATTTTTCTTTGTTAAAGATACCTTATGAATGCAAGATTTTGTAAATGATATGCTTGCTAAACACATTTTCATGGTTTTAGGTTTAAATCCTGGCATTGATTTGAGTAACTCGTCACAACTCTGCAGCATTAAGAACGTAAAGCTTTGTCAGAGCCACTTTTTTTTTTGGATGACATGTTAAACTTAGATTGTCTATCTGTTTGCTTGAATGTAGATGATCCTGTAACACTGTTGTTCTCTCGATGTCCTTTAAGAAACAGCAATAACTTAACTGGTCATTCTTTTTGCTTGCTTTTTGTGAGATTATTAAGTGGAGACTTGTAGTTATTTATGCTTTAGTTAACAATAAACAGCAATTCAGAAATAATCAATTGGTTCTAAGGCATGGTTGGGATATTTCAAGGAGATGGTAGGCATATATAAATGTAATTTAATTTTTAATGGCTTACAGTAATATCTCCTTGTTTTCTTTAAATGTATCTAGTGCTATACAGGGTGGCTTGAATATATCACTTGCACTGGTTGCTCGCATTATACACCTTAAAAGCACTACCACTATCTTAAAAAGAGTTTATGTAGTAGTAGCTAATGATTGCTTGAAACCTGAACTCAGAATCAGTGAAATTTATGCATGAACCAGTATTGCAAGTGATAAGTGTCTGGGTTTTTATTGCTTTATATTGTCTCAATGGTTTGATTTTAACATTGTCATAAAGCCTCTGAGGAGCAGTGATGGTTTTTGTTAAATAGAACTTTAACTGGTAACCTTACTTTTTACATTCCTTTGGACAACAATCTCTCAAACAAACATCGTGATATTTTCTCTCCCCCTCATCCCTGTCATTCATCTCCGCTGAAAATCTTCCTTATCGTGCATCTAATTTGGTTGCCTCTGACCTGTCATTGCCACCACTCCCCAAAAAACCCATTTCTACCTCTTAATTCCATAATCAGCATGGCTCCAGCAGATTCGTTGTTTCAGTCTGTTCCACTCAAACTGATATGCTGTTATTTTCACATATCTCCTCTTGTCCTCTCATCACATCAATTACTCTTCTAACACCTTCTGCTACGTCTTCAGTTTGCTATGTCCAATCCCTAACTCTTTCCTGTTCACTCTGACCATCCAGTCTGTCTACAACTCCAGCCCTAGTAGGCCTTCAGCTCTTCATTGAAAAAGGGACCTAATCAGTGCCAGCCCTCTACCACTCTCCTCTGCCTGTCTGAAATTGTTCCTACATTTGAACTTTGACACCCCTCAATTCCTTTAAATAAAAGGTGTTGCTATGGGAACTCAAATGAGTACTAGCTATGCCTGCCTATTCCTGGAAGTTCTTTGTTTCAATTCACCACACTATTATACTCACTCGCATATTCTTTTTCGGGTGTATCAATGATTTATGGGTGCTTCCAGCTCTTGTCTCAAACGGGAAAATCCTCTCTCGTTTTCCTTCCTTTTCTCAACATTCCCATATCCTTTTGCCAGAAATAGGCTGTCAGCTAGCAACTGCTGTATGCATGC
>NC_063341.1:20020122-20056384 GCF_021869965.1 Rhincodon typus | reverse complement strand
TGAGAAAAATACAGAAATATTTGAAGATGGGACATGTATAATTAAAAGTAAGAATCCCCAGATAGAAACAGTTGCACAGGAACGATCATGCTATTTTTAAAAATTCATTCATGGGATAACATAAGAACATAAGAACTAGGAGCAGTAGGCCATCTGGCCCCTCGAGCCTGCCCCGCCATTTAATAAGATCATGGCTGATCTTTTTGAGACTCCGCTCCACTTACCCGCCCACTCACCATAACCATTAATTCCTTTACTGTTCAAAAATTTATCTAGCCTTGCCTTAAAAACATTCAGCGAGGTAGCTTCAACCGCTTCACTGGGCAGGGAATTCCACAGATTCACAACCCTTTGGGTGAAGAAGTTCCTCCTGACCGCAGTCCTACATCTGCTTCCCTTTATTTTGAGGCGATGCTCTCTACTCCTAGGTTCACCTGCTGGCGGAAACAACCTCCCTGCCTCCACCTTATCTATGCCCTTCATAATCTTATATGTTTCTATAAGATCTCCCCTCATTCTTCTGAATTCCAATGAGTATAATCCCAGTCTACTCAGTCTCTCCTCATAATCCAACCCTCTCAACTCTGGATATGGGCCTCTCTGGCTACTATGGGTTACTTCCCATCCCTAATTGCCCAGAAAGCAGCTAAGGAGTCAATCACATTGCCGAGAGTCTGGAGTCACATGTAGGCTGGACCAGGTAAGGATGGCAGTTTCCTTTCCTAAAGAACATTAGGGAATCAGATGGGCTTTTCTGACCAATGACAATGGATTCATGGTCATCATTAGACTTTTAATTCCAGATTTTTTTTATTAAATTCAAATTTCACCATCAGCCATGATGGGATTCAAAGCCAGCCCCCCAGAACCTTACCTGGGTCTCTAGATTAACTGTCCAGTGATAGAACCACAAAGCTGTGCTTTCCTTAAAGGACATTATTGACTTTTTTCCATAAATCTGTTGTTTCAATTGACCGGTCTTACAGAGGAGATAAATGTGTGGCCTGGCACAAATATATTGTGGGATTTGGCAACTCAAGTAACATACATGGTCACTCCAGACTAAGTGTCTTTATAAGTTATAGCTACCCACTGGCAACAATCCTGAAGGAGGTGGCATTTGTTCTGTCTAAAGGGAATAAACAATCTGATAATTTATGGGACCTTGATTTCAATGGGTGGTCACTGATACTTGAACAATTTCAAAATTCTTTGATCATATAAAGGTATGGTAGATGGGAAGTTGTCATGAATATAGCGTGCATGAACTTCAGACAAGCCTCTGCAATGTACCAGAGTGTGATACTTCATTTGGGATATCCCTCTTCAATTAAGCTGATTTAGGCGTGACAGGCATCGATCTTCTTCCTCTTGGAATTACATTCTTGCAATATATTTGTGCTAGGTGATAGGACCAGAGGTTACATTCATGTAATTCTGTATTTATACTTCAGGCAGAGAAACAGTGTTTGTTATTATGAGGCCATATGGAAGACCTTGTCAACAGAAGGATACCACTTGCACTAGCTTTTCCCATGGTGGATTTTCTAGGAGTTCCTCCCCAAACACTGGACTCAGGGTTCATTCTCGCATTAAAATCTCCTACAAAACTACATGAACTTCTTTTGTGAAAACTTGATCAAAGTCTCAAAAGAACTTTTCCTTAACATCTTCATTAGAGACCAGGGTTGAAGCGTTACTGCTGATGACTGTAACGTACTGATTACGACAGAACTGGAGTGGATGTGCCATTCATTTTTACTTTCATTTACATGATTGGGAAAATCTGGCCAGTGCATCCAGATCCTATTATGGATGCAAAACCAACGCTGTGGATGTAAGATTTGTTATCATCTTTTCCTTTCCAGTGGATGGCATATCCCCTGTTTGATCCTTCAGCAGCCCCACCATAGAAAGGCTGGTCTTACTGAGAATAACGAATGGAGTCTTGATAACTCACGTAATAAAGCTGCATCTCTTCTTTCTGAGTCAATCTTGAGATTATTCAGAAGTGTTCAAATTGTCTAACTTGAAATGTTCGATGCTGTCTTTTCTTTGACCACAAGGATCACGAACCAACAGGGTTAGATTCCCAGAAGGATAAAGTGGGAGAGCTTATTTTTAGGGGACTTTTTCTAACGCCTTCTCTATTTGGGGGGAGCAGACAATACCTTGAAGAAGAATGCTCAGTCACAGATGCTGCTGCCTGAAGACACCTGACCCAACAGAGGTGTCCAAGGCCCTTTATGCATTTATTGCCTACGTGAAGATTTTTGATGGATCTCCCAGGTTCAAGGCCTGTTCCTGCCACCAATTCTCCACTGCCACATAATTTGGTAAAAAGATCCAGTTAAAAGCCTGCATATGCCTTCATTTAACTTGGGGAGCTGTCATGTCCACAATCTTGATGGGTAGATGGTCAGATTTTGGTGACGTCTCAAACTAAGATGACTGGGCAGCACGGTGGCTCAGTGATTGCACTGCTCCCAACAGCACCATGGACCTGGGTTCAATTCCAGCCTCAGGTGACTGTCTGTGTGGGTTTGCTCTGGGTGCTCCAGTTCCCTCCCACAGTCCAAAGATGTGCATGTTAGGTGAATTGGCCATGCTAAATTGTCCTGTTGTGACCAGGGATGAAAAGGCTAGGTAAAATTACCAAGGTAAATGTGAGGTTACAGGAGAACGGGGGGGTCAGGGTCTTAGTGGGATGCCATTCAGAGGGTTGCTGCAGACTCAATGGGCTAAATGGCCTCTTCTGCACTGTAGGGATTCTATGACTGGAACCATCTTACCAATGGTCAGTCACACAGTATTCCTTCACCTGCTCTGTCACTGAAGAGCATTTGGGCTACACTTTGTCTTGCACCTCCCCCCAACTTTGCTGCATGGGTGGCCCTACCAGGTGCAAGGAGATCTTGATGACGTCGCTTAAGGGTTATTCACAGCACTGAAGCCTCTCCATCATGACATGGTGGTGATCAACAAAAGGAATTGCATTTTAGATCACTTGAAAAGATTAAACGGCAAGGCCTGGAATGGATGATGCTAAACTGAATTAAAAATTGGTCAGAAGGATGAAAACAGATTAAGAACTAAGGACAAATTTTTTGGTTGAAAACTATGCGTTGACAGGACAATGGGGCCAACTCACTGTTCTTTGTCATAGTGTCAGATAAGTGGGCAGATAACTGTGCTGTTGGAGATGTCTTCCATCAGATGGAGCAATAAACCAAGGCACTGCCTGCCCACTCAGGTAGACGTAAAAGATCCCCTGGCACTATTCAAAAAGAAAAATACAGCGGTTAGTCCCTCGTAACCTGGTCAACATATATTTTTCAATCGATACCTCTCTTAGTATTGTCATAATCATAGATCATAAACCTGGATCGCCTACGTGTGTATCAAATTTTAATTAGATTTTTAAATTTAAAAAAGACATACAGCCAAAAGTTGACTGTAGCTCTAAATTCAGTGACTGCCTGGAAGAGAGGCACACACTCTGGAATGTCACACCTGACAAGGGAGCTTCTCAAAAAGAGAAAATGCACTAAAAGCTGGATTTGTAATGTACTGCAAGTATATCAGACTGTGAACATGATGGTTAAAAAGAAGACAGCTGTTGAGCGACAGATGTATTTGCATTTCTCCCCCTTTGGAGGACGCTCCAGGGACAATGATTAAATGCATTCTTCCACCGTGGTCCGTGTGTGTCATGAAGTCCGATGTTGAAAGTGTGTGTACTAGTGTGATGCTTGAGTCGCCATTTAAATAACCCTTCACTGAAGGTAAAGAAAGGAGTAAGACTCTCTGTCTAACTCTGAGTGCAGCAAGCCAGCCACTGCCAAAAGGAGCAGGGCAAAAAAGTTTCAATCGACCTAGAAAGGTAAGAATCTCCCAGCAACATTCACTGCATCAGCCAAAACGTTCAATTGTCAACTCTTCACTAACAATTCAGAGGCTAATCTACTTTTTTTAAAACTTATCTTTTTTGGATTCATCTCCCATTTCTAATCTGTTTGTGTGTAGTATGATTATTCCTTCTTGCCTTCAGTGAACCCATCTGATTCACTAATGTCCTTTAGGGAAGGAAACTGCCAACCTTACCTGGTATGGCCTGCATGTGACTCTGTGTGGTTGACTCTGAACTTCCCTCTGGGTAATTAGGGATGGGCAATAAATGCTGCCTAGCTAGCGACACCCTCATCCCATTAATGAATAAAGAAAAAAATAAAATAATTAATAAACTGACTTTTTTTTGTTAATTCAAGAAGGGCTACTTAAATTCCTTTTAAAACACAGCAGTTTATTTGGGTCTGGAGAAGAAGGTATTCTCATGGGAAATCAGAGATAGTAAGAACTGCCTGAGATAACACAGTGTGGAGTTGGAGGAACACAGCAGGCTAGGCAGCATCAGATTTCTGAAGAAGGGTCCCTACCCGAAACGTCAGCTTTCCTGCTCCTCTGATGCTGCCTGGCCTGCTGTGTTCCTCCAGCTCCACACTATGAATTCTCAAGGAAAGTGGTCTTTTTAAAAAAAACTCACCTTGTTGCAACCAACTGAAGCAGTGGTTGAATAACCAAGGGAAGCCAGTTTATCTTTCCCCATCCAGAAGTTTAAATGGTTTCAAGTATGACATCTCAAACCGTGACAAATTGAGGAAATGGGACTGGTTGCAACAGCAATATGATGGAGTGTCAAAGCTAATTTCTACACTCAAGTCCAGGAATGGGATTTGAACCCACAACTTTCTCTCTCAGGGGCAGAAATACTACAAATAGAGCTACACCTGACACCTAAAAATGATAAAGGGAGAAAGTATAATTATTTGTGAAAAAGATCAAAGAAAGCTGCAAAATGGCATCAACAGAATGAGATAGATGAATAAATGGTAAAAGTGGCATATGAAGGGTTACATACCAAAGTATCTAGATATGGAATTAAAGCCATAAGCCATGATCAAACTGAATACCAGACTAGGTTTGAGAGGCTGAATGGTTTACTACGCGCTCTTTGTTCTTATTTGGCATGCAGGGTCACAGACATTAAAGGCAATACTTCAGGTTGATAAAGTGCTCCGAAGCTACGGAATCTGCGTCTCATCACAAAAGATGCTGCTACAAAGACTTTAAAAAAATCTTAGTTAAACTACTGGATTCAATACTGGGCTCCATGCTATTGAAAGGATAATGAAGTTTTAGTACAATATGAACTCACTAGAATGATGCCTGGTATGAGGCTACACAAATACAAAAGCAACTTGTGAAATTAGGTATTTTCTCAAAAGAAGGATGTATCAATGGCATGATAGGTCAAGGTAGATAGAAATAAACCACTTCTAGTAATTGTTTCCATATTAAAATGAGAGCTTGTAGAAATGAGATTAAAATGCAAGACATTTGGAACAAAGAGCAAGAAAAGACTCTTATGAAACGTGGAGAAACTGTTAAAATCATTTTCATGGTTACAGGCTGAAGCAAAATTTTTTTGTCTTCATTGGTAAAAGCTTTGAAACAACTTGTGACCAATTCTGTACATGCAGGTAGAAAAAGTACATCTACCTATTGGAAATTAGCTTCTGGATTTGAGTTTCAAACAATACTGAAGTATCATGAAGGATGGATGTGGTTTCTTGAAGATGTAAACATCCCTTTCTGTGGCTAACCTGGAAATGGGCATAGAAGAGAAACTATTATGCAGAAAGTGGGAAGGACAGCAAGGGAGAAAGAGACAGAGAGAGAAAGGCAGTCAGTAAGTGAACCACATAAGCATGCGCTGTGTGAAAGGGACTGTTAGGCATTTGTTTTTTTATTTGAAGCAGAATATCATTTTTAAAAGATCAGGAAATTTACTTGCATTACTTTATCCAAACTAGCCTTATCAGAACACCTTCCATAAATAAGTCTAGTTAATTTGAAATTATGCCCAGTCAACAATAGTACACACATAATGTCTTGTACCAGGTTGATAAAGAGAAATGAATTTCAGTAAGCACTGGCAATCTAGGATTGGGACAGTCCCAAATGATGCAAAGTCTCCTCAGGATTAGAAGAATGCAGGTTTCTGGCTTCTAGCTATAAGTGATATGAGGCTCATTTACATGAAATGTGGCAAGAGTTTTGAAAGATTAATAATCTCATCATAATCACCCAAAATTAAAACGCACTGATGACAGTGAACACATGCCCACTCATAGCCTATTCCTGAGACAAGACTGCATTTAGGAATATCATTTTAAGCCCTGAGCAAATAACTTCAGCAAACACAGATGAATGTACAGGGTTAAAATGTTTCTTCAGTTTCAGAGGCCTGTAAGGCCTGTAGTATTATTTACAATTGAAATCTTATTTGTATTTCCGAGTTATACTTGATTCTGTAAATCAGCAGACTTTTACCACTTTACCTTTACAGGGCATCTATACAAGGCTATTTCACTGATTTATATCTGAGTAATTTGATGGAATATTGCCAATAACTGTTGTAATTGAATTTGATGGATTTATTGATTGACTGGGGAAAAATACCTTGAATGAGCACTTTTTGAATAATTTTTGGATGATGTTAACTGAGAACTACAGATGATAAGCGCCATGTTTCAAGATTTGATTTTCACATAAGGTGGTCATGAAATTATTATATCCAGAACCCCACTTAAGAACCATCTGTTCTGCAATAATTTAACACAAAAGATACATAAACCTTGCATTCCCTCGTTTGTGTATTAAAAATCAACGCAACTGTGCACTCATAAAACAATCAGGACAAAAGGTGACTTTAATAGGTTTTAATATTTCAAAACAATAAAGTTTATAAAATTAAAGTTTATGTCCGCTTAAACATCTGTATTGCTCATATTCTGCATATCAAGGTTGATGAATAATTATTTTTTCCCTACTTTTCTAAATCTGTAAAGAACACCATGTTCTGGATTCACTATTCATTTTTTAGAAACAATGAACCCTGCACTGAAAATAGGATCTGCAAAAAGATACTTTGAAACCATTAATTGATAAGATAATTGATAAAAATCTACAGGGAAGTGTCAATCATTCATACTGCTTAAATTATCAATAGCATTAATCATTGCCAGAAACTAATCAAGCAGAGGCTCAGCTACTTCAATTGGCTATTAAATATCTGGGCATGCAGCCAATCCTCATTTTGCATTCTTGTACAGACAATAGACACCTGCTAGAACTTCCTCAAACTCTGTCATGCTTTGTCAATCCACACTAAAACCTTCCAATATCAGCAGAAGCTAATCATGACATTATCTTCACTTAAAGCTCACAGAATACTGCCAGAGAGATACAGAAACATTAAAACAAGAGGTCACATAAGGCCCCTAGAGACTGTACTGCAATTATGATAGATCATGATCAGGCTCTATATCAAATTCACATGCTGGTCTATAATAACATGAAATCTTTAACAGAATAAAAGTCAGTCAAGCACAGCTGTAAAATTTCAATTGACCATGAATCTGCACAACCTTCTGGGGAAATGGTTCCATATATTCATGACCATTTATGCAAAAAACTTGCCGATTTCCTTCCAATATGGCTTCCACCTGATTTGAAGTTTGCTCCAGCAAAAAGAGTTTCCCTCTTATTATCAAATCTATTATTATTGTTGGGCCCTCCAAGTAAACTATCTCCCAGCACAAAATAATACAAACCAACTTATTTAGTCCTTCAAGAAATTGTTAAATAGTGTCTTGCTTAAGAGCAAGAACCTTAATACCTTTTGAGTTCAGACGACAAATGTGGAACGATGCACTTTTAGTTACTGTCAGGACTGAAAATTCAAGAGTTACTTTGATAATCTCAGAACCTCAATTTTCAATTCTCATTTATGTCACACTGTTTTAATAGGATCTGTTCATGCCACTTGTGGCAGTCATAGGAAATTAGGTATGCAATCAAAAGGCAGATTATTGAATATAGATATTTTTGATTGGATTTTCTAAGGAACAATAATGATTATTTCAAATTTTTTTTCTTAAATGTCTAGAAAGACAAAATTACCGTAATTCCAAGCTACATTGCTTTTGTTTCGTTCCTGTACCATTCTGATCCCAAGACTACTCATTTATACCTCATTTTTCTTCCCTTCTTTAGAAGGCACAATATGACAGGCTCAGAAATCCTGCTTCTTACAATTCCATGAGAAGCAGAATGAAAAACCAAAGCAATATACGACTCCTTGCTTTCATTTTCACCCATGTTTGTGCATGAAATTTTAACAGATTCTGAAAATGTCACAACATATACCATTGCATTCACTTTGGTTTTCACGGTCCTTTATGAATTATAATAACGTTTAGAAAAAGCAAATAATGTCACTTTTTTTGCAGGTTTGAGGACTTGGAGGTGATAATTCTGATGTGTTCTCCTTTGCTGACAGAATTTCAAAGCATTTATGAACATGAAATTATATCTGCAATGAGCGCTTGTGATGCATTCTGGAAATGACAATGCATTTACATAATCAGTGGAGTTTAATTTTCCTTCAGTGATGTTGTTACTAATGCAACCAAAGTCACTGAAGACAATTATTCCCCCTCAACAAAGTGATATTCTTAAATTACGCTATATTTCACCAAAGACAGAAAAATTAATTAGTTTTCCTAAGCATTCCAACATGGCCAGAAAAATGAACAACACAATTGTACTGACCTGTGAGCATTCCTGGTCTGTAGCATTTTCTATGCGTTGTTGCCAGTGCTAAAGTGAAGCTATGAGTCATACACTCTTAGTATTTTGGAGCCATTTCAGCCAACTTCTCCATTGCTTTCCAATATTATCAGTTGCCATCTGTTTCCAGCAAAACTACAGTGGGCCTTATTAGAACTTGGCCAAAATTTTGGTTTTATGAGTCAGGAACATAATTAACAGGAAACTTTTGACTACATTTGTTGGAAATTTTTTGTCAAATGTCAATAACAGAGGAAAAATCACGATAACTTCAGTTAATCAATTGTTAATGGTCGTTCTCTGATGTTCTGCATTATTGTCACTTGCATGTTGCCAACTTTCCTTTCCACAACCAGAGGAGAATGGATCACATCTTACAAATTCCCTGATTCTAAATCACTATCATCAGCAAATAGTTCAAGATCCAATGTTTGTCACAGGGCTGTAAAACTGGGGCCCTGTAATTATCAGGTTTGAACTCATTATCAATTTGCATCTCTTTTGTAACTGCTTGCTCTATATTATACATATGTTCTGTCTTCACAAAAGAAACAATCTCTTGTAAATCTAGTCCTAGGCTGTTCAACTTTGTCTGCCACAATGGTACAGTTAATTATCCAAAACCAAAGCTATAAAATCTGTAGAAATATTGTAATCATTTAATACTGAGACATTAATAATAAAAACACAGATTGTGTACTTTCTTAATATGAAGCTGGCAGTATAACAAGATTTCTATAAAGTCTACAGAATATTCAGGTAGTTTAACAAAGGAACTTTCACAAAGGTCAGCATATTTTTAGGGATGGAGCAGTAAAGAACCCATATCATATATGTGCATTTGAATTTAAACTGCTGTTTGACATGCATGCAGATGCTTTGTCGTTCTTTCGAAATGATTCCTGCTCTAATAAAGATGGTGCTAAACTGTAAAAATATGAGTAAAAGATAAATATTAAACATTCTCACTTCAAGTTTAATATTTCTGATTCCTCACCAGAAACCACAATTCTAATTGAAGATATATCCATGGTGGTGGACATGGCAGGTCAGAATTCTTTTTAATCGAAACAGTAGTCCCGAGACCCGAACTAATAATCCATAAAACAGGTATTCAAATTCCACCAAAGCATTTTAAGAATTTGAATTCACTTCAGCAAATTCTGGAAATAAAGCTGTTATCAGTAAGTGTGATTATGAAGCTGCCAGATTATCATTAACTGCCAACTGATAATAGCAGTGACCTCGAGGAAAGGCTAATTCCTACCCTCATCCACTCAGGCCAATATTATGACTTCCATTCCACACCAGTGACTGCCCTCTGATGTGTTTTAGCAAGTCATTCAAATTGCCTTAAAAGCAAAAGTTCAAGGTCCACCACCACTTTCTCAGCGCATTAGGTAACAGCAGACTTGCCAATGACATCCACATCCTGAGAAAGAATTTTAACAAGCTTTTGCTAATCACAGCTTAATTGACTACAGGAAATTCAATTTAGTTCATGAGCTGTAATGCAATCCAATGACAAGAAATAATCCCTGTTGTTAAATTTCGTTGTTTTCCAAGTTTTCTATTGTACTTCATGTTTATTAGACAAAAGCTCATTTTAAATGATTATCTACTCTAATATATAAAATCATAGAAGTTTACTGATCTGTTCAAAGTACTCAAAAAAAAATGGAGTTAAAATAAAATCCTCTAAGCTTGCTAGAAATAACACAGGTTTCCTGTATCCGCATAGCAAAACAAAATGGAGTGCACTGATAATAAGTGTAGCAGTCAATATTCACCTCTGCACCTATTCAAAAACTACTGTAATAATTAGTTAACTGTTATAATAACTGACGCGCAACTCAGTGTGACATCCATAATTGTATTTGATGCATCTGGAATACTTATCAGGTATTTTCAAACAACTTACATAGTTTGAAAAAATATAAGCTTTGGCTTGGTCAGCTTAAATTGGGGTGGCTCACTGCACCAGGGACCTTGGTTCGATTTCACCCTCAGACAACTGTCTGGGTGGAGTTTGCACGTTCTCCCTGTGCCTGCGTGGGTTTCCAAACATGTGCAGATTAGATGGATTGGCTATGCTAATTGCCCATAGTGTCTGGAATTGTACAGGCGAGCTGGCTGAGCAGGGTTACATGGCTAAGGTTGGGGCGTGGGTCTGGGTGGGATGGTCTTTGGAGGATTGGTGTGGACTTGATGGGTAAAATGGCCTATTTCCATACTGTAGGGATTCTATTAAAATGAGGATTACTCACAACAGGTCTTCAGACAGGAACTGGAAGCCGAACCCAGAATCAAGGGCAGTACCAAAAGCTTCAAAGTTTAGATTTGCTTTGTGACACTCTTATAACCTGAAAAGTAGCTGAAATTAGTTATTCAAATTAGAAGCTATAGAGACCACTGCTTAGGAAGAGAGAACATTAGACTTTCAGGTCCACTGAATCTGGATCTCTGCTAAAATTAACAGCATTACCAATATTACACAAAATATATATAATTCTGAAGAGTGATTATATCACCCACTTCAAGCTCTTTTTTTGTGTTAAGAGTCTGCATTTCTAATGAACACAATATTAGGTGAGATTAATTAACAAATACCAATTTATGCAGTAACTCTATTTGAACAAGGTACCCAGCTTGAAATCCAGAAAGGTTTTGCTGCTTCTTTTACATCCATTTTCCCAGCACAAAGCAATAAAATGCAGCAGCTCCTACCTTGTATTGATAAACTGAACTCCTGCTAACAATGCGACAATTTGATGCATCAAGTTCGATCCCATTTACTACCACATCAATCCAGAAACCAAACAACATGAAGTTGTGCACTTTATTAAGAATACCCTCACAGATTTCCAAATAGAATCTTAAGACGGTTAACCAAGTGAGTCATGAGTTTGAATGCCAACCGTGACTGACATTTGATCTTCGTCCCCTTGAGATCTGCCAAGCTTTCTAAAAAAATATTCATTCAAGGGGAGTGGGCAAAATTGCCTGGGCCAGCAATTATTTCAACAGTTGATAGTGGTTTCACTAGGCTAGCTTTTACTTTCACATTACTCAATTCAAATTTCATCACCAGCAATGATGGGATTTAAACCCATGATGCAGGACATTCGTGACAGATTCTGGATTACAAGCCCAGTGATCTTACCATTACACCGCTGTAACATCAGTTTGTTAAAGGTCTCAGGATAAGTTTGTTCTGCAGCTGTCAATCTCAAAGCTACAGCAATAATCGCTTTATACTTTGTGCTAGGATTAGGAGTACTTTGCTTAATTTGTTCATCTCCAACCTTATGCCCTAAAACCTCAATGCAACTGTTTGTTTCCTGCTATCAAGGTCATTGTATTTGTTGCCATCTCACTTATACCACAATTTCCAATGGTGGGATGTGAACCCACAACCTCTGGATTGCAAGTTTGGGTTTCAGCCATGCAAGAATCCCACTTGCATTGCTAAATCGAAACTGTAATGTCTTGCCCAAGAGACAGTAACGCAATGGTCTGGATGCAGGTGTGGCTGATCTTTCCCAACAGTTATTTTTGCTGAAGAAACATAAGCATGTGTAATGCCCCATGTACTTGCATTAAGGGAAAAAAATTACAGCCTGAATAGGAGGAAAATATAGAAAAGATAAGTCCTATTTATAAATTTAAAAATTGAGGTTGTGGGTTTACAGAGTATCAGGAGGTGTAATTGATTTCTGAATGTTTTATAAACCAGATTACATACTGCATTCAACTTAAATCTCATGAGGTGTCAACCCAAAGGGATGTATACTACCCAGTCCAGGAATCATGTTGAGAGTTGACGCTGCATTTGTATAGTGAAGTTAGCATCAGGTCCAAAACAAAATCATTTTGTATCCTTACGAATCTTGCTATGGAACTGCCTCCTTCTAGAATAATCAGAACTCTATTTGTACTTCACACTAGTATTCCACAGATGCAGAAATTGAACTTTTTCATTATTTATAAATCGTAGGCTGCAGACCAATCATTATTAAATATTCATTATGAAATGTCATTTGTTATATGTCAATATTCACTTACAGACAACAGTACATGAATAATAATCAGTCTACGCTGTATTTAATGAAATTTGGGATAAATTATTTAATGAGATGGCCATGTGCAATGCAGTCTACAGCAATGTTCTCTCTCCAAATTACTGAGTAAACTCTAGAAATCAGAAAAAATTAGCATGGGGATGGACAGACACATTACAAGATATAAAATTATGGTTTGGCTACTGGCAACTTCACAAGGCCAAATAGATAGGACTGAAGTCCTTCCCTTATGGCTTTACATAAAGTACATTGAAATCTTTGTCCACACCACTGAATCAGCTTTGTAATTAGCATCTAATTTATTTTCACTGCAAATGTCATTTTAAAACTGTATTTTGCAGGGACTCGATTTTACTTTGCATAGATAAACATGCACTTACACAAATTATTGATGATGGTAGAACAAGTTGAGGTACCGTTAAAAAGCATATTTGATCCTTGGAAACAAAACACAAAATGGAGAAATTACACTAAACATTTACGCGTCATCGATTATGACTTGGTTGGAGTATTTTGTTCAATTTTGGGCAACAAGCTTATGAAAATAAGCCAAGGCATTGAGGATGGTGCAGAAGACATTTGCTAGAATGATAAAGGTCTTCAGTTATGGATCTTGGAACATGGTGTAAAATTTTAAAATTTGCCAAAGATAGTAAACTTGGAGGAATGGCAAGCAGTGAGCATGATACAAAATGCCTGCAACAGGTCATAAACAGCCTAACAGAATGGTCTGACAAGTGGCAGATGGAATAGTGTGAATTGATGTATTTTGGCAGAATGGATTGGGACAGGCAATATAGATTTGATAGCACAGTTCTAAAGACTATGCAGGGAAAGGGTGGGTGCATTGATCTTTGAAAGTACAGGACATACAGAAAAATATAACTAGCCAAATATTTGGGATCTTCAGCATCATAAATTGAGGCAATAAGTATAAATGCAGGAAAATTATGCTGAATCTTTACAAAGCTCTGCTTAGGCCCCACAATGAGTATTGCAACCCGTTCTAATCACCACAATTCAGGGAAAATGTGCAAGTTCTATCCTGGGTTAGAAGTTTTTAGTTGCAAGGTTAGAGGAGGAACGTTGGGATTATTCGCCTTGGAACAAAGATGACCGAAGAAAGTTTTGATGGAGGTGTACGAGATTACGACAGATTTAGATAAGGTAGACAAAGAAACATTACTTGCATTGACTGATGGTACAAAGATCACGGGACGTGGATTTAAGATTTCGTGCAGGAGATACGGGGGAATAAGAAGAGCATTTTTACACAGCATGTAGTAATGACCCGAAACACTCTGTCCATGAAGGTGATGGAAGCAGAAATAACCAATGATTTCAAAAGAAAATTAGATGGACATTTGGGTAGGGGAAAATAATTAGCATCCTTCAATTTCTAAATTGAAAGCCTAAGACCCAGGAATGAATGTTATGTAGCCACACATATTCAAGGAAATTAGGAAGGAGAGAGCTAAGGTACTACATGAAAATATATTTAGGAGATAAAAGGGATAGTGCCAAAGGAATGATGTGAAATTTTGCACTTATTTACAAAAAGAGGCTCAGAAATCTCAGAGCTATCGACCAGCCAGTTTAACTTCAGTTACTGCAAACAAAGTGGATTTAACTGACGTGATAGAGAGCATCTAGAGACAGAAAATATAGAAAACAGTCAGCGTGGACTTTAAAAGGTGAAAGCATGTTTAACTTACCAGTTATTACTATTTGCACAGCTAAATAAAAAGGTAGATAAGGTAAGTGCAATACATCTCTCATAATGAAATGTTCAAAACACTTCAGATTCATGTTAAAGGATAGGGTTGGGAGAGTCATGAGACAAATTGCTGAATAGATAGCAAATTGACGAAAAAATATTTGGAGTAAAGAATAGTTGTACAAATTGGGGAAAGGTAGAAAGTAGTGCAGCCCAAGAATGAGTAGAACCATTGCATTAATTTCTATTAATAATTTAGATTTAAAAATAAATAAGTGAATATCAAAACTTGTAGGAGACAGATACTAGGCAACATCATCTGCTCTTGCTGCCATTAGCCGGGAAGAAGGAAGGACATTTAATTCAGCAAGACAATGGCATATCTGAATCCCGAAGCCTCTGTTGCAATTGTATTTTGTACAGGAGGGCCCTGGTCACAGTCTCCCCCACCCTGTTGCCATTGAAGGCACTTAAGTAGCAAATTAATGACCACTTAAGGCCTCATGCAACTGAGAGTAACAGAGTTGCAGGTAAAACTGTTGCCATGCTGCATACGTATCAGGTAGTCCAGCTTGTAATCTCTTTTGGGGAGAGCGCAAGTCATTCAATCAAAGTTACCCTTCCTGCAGACTGCACATTGGGACACAAGGTTCAGGGCCAACAGTTACTCGTTGCCCTTGCCATCGATTCCCCTTGACCCCTTTCCACGAGACCCCAATCCCACAAACACCCTACCCTCACCCTGTTTTGATCCCAGGGGAAGCTCACTGGAGACCTCACCGCTGCAGAGTTTGCCCACGATTCAGTGGGCCCTTTCTGTAAAGGGAAGACATGAGTCTGTTGCTGGCTGTACAGTCAGCAGGCAAGACTCTGGGTGCCTCAACAAGATTCCATCCTACAACACGAGAGCAGTAAGTAGCTAACACTAATGCAACATAATACAGGAAAGTATTAGAAAATTAACAGACTGAATAGTTAAGTTGCAAACAAACTTGAATGTTAATAAATGTGCCGTGACAGACTTTTGTCAGAAAAATCATCCACATCATCTACACCTTAGGAGCTAAGAAACTGAACATAGGAGAATAAAGGGAACTAAGAATACAGACAAGCTGATCAATAAAAGTAGCACTTCAGGTTGTGAAAGCAACTAAAATGTTAGAAACAAAAGCTAATGTTTTGTTATGTGTACAAATTCAAAAAATAGCGAAGAAAGCTAAAATTATCTAGGACTTTGCAAAAGCCACACTTTAAGAGTAACAAGCACAATTCTGGCTTCCATGTTATATTAAGGACACAAAAACATTGCAGAAAGTGCAAAAGGATTTACAAGAACATTTCTAGAATTGAAAGATTGTTGAGACAGATTCAGCAAGTAGTTTTTGTAAGGAAGAGGACTTGAACGTTTTTAAAATTACGTACAAGTTAACACAGAGAAAATGTATTCACTTGTGGAAGAATCCAAAACCAGAAATTGTATCCCACCCTTTTAACTACCTACCTGAGGAGTCAAAAAGGAGTAGGGTAACGACTGGAAACTGTGTGGTTGGAACTAAACGTGCGGGCCGTGTTCTGCAGTGACAGCGGATTGTGTGTGGACTGGACTGATGCCCGCAGTGAGAGCAAGCTGGTGAGGCAGCAGTGGCGAGAGCAGGCCGGTAAAGCAGTGATGGTGGCCTAGTGATTGAAGCAGAGCCTGTACCATTGTAAAGATGGGAGTTACAACTCTAAGATCTGGACTTTTTCTTCTTGCTTACGTTTTGGCTCTTTTAAATCTTTTAATTCTAGTTTTTGTAACCAAGTGGGCACTAGTGAATGGTGACTTTGTGCACTTTTCGCTGTACTTATGTATTCCTATACTTAGTACATGTGACAAATAAATAAATCTATAATTTTATAAACCCCATTTCCCTCAGCCTCTGACGCTCCAGATAAAATAGCTCCAGCCTATTCAGCCTCTCCTTATAGCTCAAACCTTCCAACCCTTGCAACATCCTCGCCAATCTTTTCTGAACCCTTTCTAGTTTCACATCATCATTCATATAGGCGGGAGACCAGAATTGCGGGCAGTATTCCAAAACGGGCTGAACCAATGTACTGTATACCCACAATAGGACTTCCCAACTCCTATACTTGATGCACTGACCAATAAAAGGTAAGCATACCAAAGCATACCTTCTTCACTATCCTATCCACCTGCAACTCTACTTTCAAGGTACTATGAACATGCTCTCCAAAGTCTCTTTGTTCAGCATCACTTCCCAGGACCCTACCATTAAGTGTATAAGTCCTGCCCCGATTTGCCTTTCCAAAACACAGCACCTCACATGTATCTAAATCAGACTTCACCTACCACTTTTCGGTCCATTGGCTCATTATGATCAAGATTCCGTTGTACTCCGAGGTAACCTTCTTCGCTGTTCACTACACCTCCAATTTTAGTGTCATCTGCAAACTTTCTAACCTTACCTCCTATCTTCACATCCAAATCATTTATACAAATGACGAAAAGCAGTGGACCCAGCACTGATCCTTATGGCACACCACTGGTCACTGGCCTCCAGTCTGGAAAGTAACACTCCACCATCACCCTCTATCTTCTACCTTTGAGCCAGTTCTGTATCCAAACAGCTAGTTATCCCTGTATTACATGTGATCGAACCTCGCTAAACAGTCTTCCATGTGGAACCTTGTCAAACGCCTTACTGAAGTCCATATAGATCACATCCACCAATCTGCCCTCATCAATCCTCTTTGTGACTTCTTCAAAAAACTCACTCAAGTTAGTGAGACACAATTTCCCATACACAAAGCCATGTTGACTATCCGTAATCAGTCCTTGCCTTTCCAAATACATGTAAATCCTGTCCCTCAGGATTCCCTCCAACAACTTGCCCACCACCAATGTCAGGCTCATCGGTTTATAGTTCCCTGGCTTGTCCTTACTACGTTTCTTAAAAAGTGGCACAACGTTTGCCAACCTCCAGTATTCCAACATGTCACCTACGGCTATCGGTGATACAAATATCTCAGCAAGGGGCCCAGCAATCTCTTCCATCGCTTCCCGACAGAGTTCAAGGGTACACCAGATCAGGTCCCTGGGATTTATCCATCTTTCTGCGTTTTAAACACTCAGCACTTCCTCTTCAGTATTATGGACATTTTTCAAGATGTCACTAGTTATTTCTCCACATTCTCTACCTTCCATATCCTTCTCCACAGTAAACACTGATGCAAAATACTCGTTCAGTACCTCTCCCATCTCCTGCTGCTCCACACATAGGCGGCCTTGCTCATCTGTAAGGAGCTCTATTCTCTCCCTAGTTACCTTTTTGTACTTAATATATTTGTAGAATCCCTTTGGATTCTCATTAGCCCTATTTGCCAAAGCTATTTCATGTCTCCTTCTTGCCCACCTAATTTCCCTCTTATGTATACTCTTACTGCCTTTATAATCTGCAAATGGGACTAGATTTACATAGGATATCTGATTGGCATGGATGAGTTTTACCTAAGGGTCTGTTTCTGTGCTGTATATCTCTGTGTCTCTGTAAATAAAAGCTAGTTACAGAACTAACATGTTCCATCAGGAAAGTTGATGGAACTTTTTATTCATACATCATTCAAACATGAAACTGACTCTTACAAGAAGTGGGAGCTTTGAAAAGGAAACCCGTCAAGTACGGGAGAGGAAGGTGATAGCTTCTAATGCTGGGAGGTGGAGGACGGAATGAAAGAAGCTCACTTAAGATTGGTTGGGCAAAATGGTCTGCATAGAAACAGACCCTTTGGTCCAACTCGTCCATGCCAACCAGATATCCTAAACTGATCTGGTCCCATTTACCAGCATTTGGCCAATATCCCTATAAACCCTTCCTGTTCATATACCTATCCAGATGCCTTTAAAATGTTGGGATTGTACCTGCCCCCACCACTTCTTCCAACAGTTCGATCCATACATGCACCACCCTCTGCATGAAAATGTTGCCCCTCGGGTCTCTCTTAAATCATTCCCCATCTCACCTTAAATCTATGTCCTCTAGTTTTAGGCTCCCCTATCCTGGGGAAAAGACCTTGGCTATTCACTCTATCCATGCCACTCATGATTTTGTATACATCTATAAAGGTCACCCTGCAGCCTCCAATGTTCCAGGGAAAAAAGCCCCAGCCTATTTAGTCTCTCCCTATAGCTCAAACTCTCTAATCCTGGCAACATCCTCATAAATCTTTTCAGAACCCTTTCAAAGTTTAACAACATTTCCTATAGCAGGGAGACCAGTACTGCAGGCAGTACTTTATAAACGGCCTCACCAATATCAGTACAGCCACAACATGACATCCCAACTCCTATACTCAATGCACTAATCAATAAAAGCAAGCATCCCAAACATTTTGTTCACCACCCTGTCTACCTGTGACTCCATTTTCAAGGAATTATGCATCTACAACCCAAGGTCTCTTTGTTCAGCAACACTCCCCAGGACCTTACCATTAAGTGTACAAGTCCTGCCCTGATTTGCCTTCCCAAAATGCAGCACCTCACATTTATCTAAATTAAGTTCCAACTGCCATTTCTCAACCATTGGCCCATTTGGTCAAGGTTCCATTGTACTCTGAAGTAACCTTCTTCACTGACCACTGCACCACCAATTTTGGCGTCATCTCCAAACTTACTAACCATATCTTCTACATTCACATCTAAATCATTTAAATAACTGACAAAAAACAGTGGACCCAGCACCGATCCTTGTGGCACCTCACTAGTCACAGGCCTCCAACTCCAAAAAAAAAAAAACAACCCTCCACCACCACCCACTGTCTCCTACCTTCAAACTAATTCTGTATCAAATTGGCCAGCTCCCCCTGGATTCCATGTGATCTAACCTAACTAACCAGTATACTATGTAGAACCTTGTCGAATGTCTTGCTAAAGTCCATATCGACGTCTACTGCTCTGCCTTCATTAATCTTCTTTGTCACTTCTTCAAAAAAATTCAATCAAGATCAAAATCAAACATAATTTGCACAAATCCAAGTTGACTGTTCCTAATCAGTCCTTACCTTTCCAAATGCATGTAAATCGTGTCCCTCAGAATCCCCTCCAACTACTTACCCACCACTGACAATCTACAGTTCCATAGCTTTTCCTTACCACCTTTCTTAAATAATGGCCACCTTAGCCAACCTCCAGTCTGCTGTGTGCAATTTTATACAACTAATGAAAAACACATGGATTTTTATTCCTGATTTTCTTCCTATATCTGCAGTATTCACAAGTGAATAGTTGGTCCCATTTACGATTGAATTAAATGAAGCATAAACACAATTCAGAATACATTGTATTCTGATGTACACACTTTTTCTGAAGAAGGGTCTAGGCCCGAAATGTCAGCCTTGCTGCTCCTCTGATGCTGCTTGGCCTGCTGTGTTCATCCAGTTCTACACCTTGTTATCTCAGAATAGAATGGATGGTCATAGTTAAGGTAACAGGCTTTCCTTCTGCTTTATTTTAAACTAAGCAATGCAGCTCTGATACATTTGTCTCAGAGATTTTTAACACAATAACCCTCTACTTAGCCCAGCATACTGTTGTCTCCACTGAAAAGGAGTTAACTAAATTAGCGTTCACTTAAATTGTTGCTTCAACATTGGGGTTTCAGCTGCAGATCTACAACAGATAATGAGAAAGTGATTTACTGATAACACACTGGGTTCACAATACTTCTCCCAAATGAATGATATATTTCCTAAACTTTATTTTCTATGCCATGCTGTTTGGTTTCAAACTCTCACATTTCAATCAAATAAAATTTGTTCTGGTCTAGTACTGAGTGCATGTACATGGCTGTACTGAGCTTTCAGTCCTCGATGCTGACTTCTGGGGAGTTCAACAGACCAAATGTCAATCATTAATTAAAAATGCTTACAAATACCCTGTTAAGGTCCCAACTGATGGGAAGACTGGACAAGTAAGTTTCTAGAGGGAGAACTTGTTTGACAGACCATAAGTTTTACTTTTCTTTTTGATTACCATGGATTTCATCATTGAACGTGTTCACAAAAGGCTGCCAATGTACTTTTAACAAAAGAACATGACAGTTTATTACACAAGAGAAAAATGCACCATTATACAAGAACTGTTTGAAACATCCCATTATGAAATGAGTAAAGAAAGATTCAATTCCATACCTCAACAACATCCTTACAAATACCCAAACTTCAGTAACGGATTACTCTGGTCTCCATACTAAACCTCCTTGTCCAGCTAGCATGGCTGTAATTGGTTTCTTTTTGCCAAACTTCTGCATTTACATGATATTTTCTTTAATTAATGGTTTTCTCCCCCAATGACCTTTAAAAACACTGTTAACTCAGCTCATTTATTATTTAACGTGGGTTTTTCAGCCCTATGCCTTCCTCTCTGTTCCTCCACTGCCTTTTGTTTCTGTCTCTCTTCTGTGGAACCCAGGGCTTTTGTCCCCCAGTCCTGACTACTTGGACCATTAATAAAATCACTGCTTCTGTCCAGTACATCTTCTCTTTGAATCAACCTGCTTCTGGCCCCTCTTCTCTCTCCCTGGGTTTTGAAACGCAAATCAGTAAACACTTAACATCTCTGTTGGCTTGCTGTTCATTTATCAAAAGTCACATGATTTCTCAGAAATACTGCTTTCTTTTAAACACATTGTTTAAAATTATTTTCTGATGGATGGTCAGATTTTCACAGAACTCAGTAATAACCTTTTTTTGCCCTTTACTTTAGAAAGTTCCCAAATATCAGTGAAAGCTAAGGAATTCAATTTAAAACAGACTAACCTCATTCACTTGTCACTGAGAAGTAATGGAGAAACAATTCTTCCAACAGACAGGTCTACCTGACGTATAATCCCTAATTAGCTGTCAAAGATGAATGAGGACATTGAATGTCAGTTTTGGGAACAAGATGCAAGCCTCAAAGACCTTACACTGTTGATGCAGAGAGTTGAAGACAAATAGCTGTGCTTGTTGAAAACAAATCATCTCAGCCCCAGGACACTACTGCAAAGGTTTTCATGGCAGCTTCCCATGTATAACTATTTTCAGCAGCATCATTGACGTACCTTCCTTCAGTAGGTCAAAAGTGGAACACTCCACTCATAGTTCCTCAGCTAATTAAACGACTATGCCAGCATGCTAGAAGACAGTCACACCATGCCCAACATCAAGATGAGCGCACCTAGCTATCTTCCCTTGCCATTCAATGCCATTACCATTGATGTAATTCCATCTGCCAACATCCTTGGACTCAACAACTGACCAGGAACACAACTGGACTTGCCAGAGAAATGCTGTGGCTAATACAGAAGGTCAAAGACTGGGTGTTCTGCCAGGATTGATCCACCTCTCGACTTTCTAAAGCCTCTAAACAGCTACAAAAGTCAAGCGTAGAGTCTGATAGAATACCCTACCCTGAAACAGATGGGTGCAGCTGCAACAAAATCCAAGAAACTTGACACCATTCGGGCAAAAAATGTCTGGTAGATCAGCAGTTAATTCACTGACCTAAATAACTACAGTTTGTACATCCTGCAGGGTACACAGCAGTAATCTGTCAAGTTTCACTCAACAACTCGCAAACTTGTGATCGCCACAACCTAGAATGCCCAAGATAGCATGTGAGCACATAGGAAAAGTGATCAGGACAGTGGGAAGAGGAGTTTGTAAAACATGTAGAAGAGAATTTTCCTGATCAGTGATCACTACCAGCCCAATGAGGAAGGTCACATGCGGAGTTATGTTCTGGGGTATAAACTGGGACAAGTGGTGTACTTTGCAATGGAAGAGCAGTGGAGTAACTGTGATTATCATCATCTTATCAGTTATAGAGCAGTTACAGCAATGGAAAACTATTTAACTTGGGGAGGCGTAACTAAACTAGAAGCTTGCTATTTCAGAGAATTAAAAATAAGACTTTCCCAGATGGATTAGCACCAAAAGCAGGTAAGCAAAAAATTAAGCAAGAACATCATCATATGCCTCAACAAAATTGATTATTACACCAATCATAGTATAATAATTGAACAATGGGAAGTAAAACAGAGTCAGCCACTGATTGAGTGACTAAAGTGGGCACTTGACAAATATACAGTTGATAACATAACTGAGAAACAAGCTGAATACAGGAAGAACAAAGCCGATCGAAGAAAGGGAGGAAGAGGGATAAAGAGTGAATATAAGAATAGACTAGTACCAACAGAAAGAAAGTTCAAAATTACTGTTCAAAATTAAGTAAATATTTAAATAGTAATAAGGTGATTAAAAGAAAGAGTGGAAATAATCAAGTTCAAAGCAGATCTTCTTACTGAGGTATACAGTATTGTGGTGCATGAAATGAATACTTCACTAAAGGGGGATATTGCCAATGGATCATTAAGCAGGAGGTACAGCATATTCAAGACATGATGGCAGCAAGTTAAGTTGGTGGTCTCCAGTTATACTGTAGGTCAAAATCTGGTAAGATTATGGTAACTTAACATTTTTACATTTTTGAAAGATATTCATTGAACTGTGAAGTTGTTCTACAAACCCGCGACTACAATTTTGCTGTTTTTTTGTGCAGCCATTTATCATTGTTATATTCTTGCTCTTCATTTACTGCATATATTAAAATAAGTTTAGTACAGGAGTTAAAGAATTTATTCCCACAAGTTACAATAATAAAGCAACTTTTAACCGAAGTACTTTACAGACGACTAATCAAAAATGTAACCTGAGCCAAAAAGGAGTGAGCTACCAAAAAAGATCACCAAAACCTGGTGCATTTTAAGAGGATGCAGAAATGGAATGTTGGAGGAGGGAATGGCACAGCAAATGATCCAGGCAGTTCCAGACATCATGTCAATGAATTGTCCAGAGCTTTGAATACAGGGGTTGGAACAAAATGTTGAGGTTATACAGGATGTTGGTGAGGCCTCTCCTGGAGTACTGTATCCAGTCCTGGTCACCCCGTTATAGGCAGGATATTATTAAGCTGGAAAGGGTTCAGAATAGATTTACCAGGTTGTTTCCGGGAATGGAGGGTTTGAGTTATAAGGAGAGGCTGGATAGGCTGGGACTTTTTCCACTGGAGTGTAGGAGGTTGAGGGGTAACCTTACTGAGGTTTATAAAACCATGAGCGGTATAGATAAGGTGAATGGAAGGTGTCTTTTTCCTTGGGGAGGGGATTTCAAGGCTTGGGGGAATATTTTTAAGGTGAAAGGAGAAAGATTTTAAAAAGAAATGAGAGGCATTTTTTTAAAAACACAGAATGGTTCACGTGTGGAATCAATTTCTAGACGGAGTGGTGGATGTGAGTACAATTACAACATTTAAAAGATAAGAACATGAACAGAAATGTTTGGAGAGTTATGGGCCATGCGCAGGCAAGTGGGACTAGTTTAGTTTGTGATTATGTCGGCATGGACTGGTTGGATCAAAGGGTCTATTTCGGTGCTGTATGATTCTATGACTCTAGGCAAAGGTCACAGGTTAACGGTAAATAAACCAGACTCAGAATTGAAAAAAATAGCAGCATGACTAAAAGACTGGAGGAGGGTATGGAAGTAAAGATGCGATTTTAAACATAATATTGATAATTTTAAATGCAGGAACCTGAAGTCTAGATAGATCAGTGAAAAAATGGAATAGGTAGGATAAGATACAGGCAGCAGAGTTTTATATGAGCTGAAGTTAGTGGAGAATGAAAGACAGAAGGTCAACATTTACCTGGAGGGAAATGGGATGAATATTGTTTGTTTCAAGTTACTGAAAATGTTTTAATTCACAATGCAGGATGTTAAAACAGGGACTCAGAATTCAGCAACAGGTAAGTAAATACTCTGGGTTCAATTCCAGGGACAATGATATAAAATTGATTCATATGGAAGATATGTACAAAACCAAAATTATATTTGCTTCACATGTACAGGCTGTAGCTGGTTACTTGGGGAAGTCTCTTAGTTTGGCATTCAATTATACTGGGTAACATACTTACACATGTTCATTACACAGAAATATTTTCATAGAATGAGGATCTAGTCAATATTTTAAAGCTCTGTGGTCAGAATTCCAATGGCACAAGGTGACTATTTTGTTATCAGAAAGTGAAGATTTTAGTATTGCAAGGAAAAGGTACTAAGAATATGCTCCAGTGCTTGTAACACTGCAAGTAAATATTTTATTACTTAATTACACAGTGTGATGATTTTAAATAATAGTGCAGAACCATATCTAGATGAAGTGAATCGGGTCTAAAGAAACTTATTTTGCATGCCTCCTTACGACAGATGTTATTTCTGTTGAAGTCAAAACTAAAATCCCAGACATGAATAGACAAAGTAATTAACTACTCCCATCAGTTTGCCACCATCCAGGTTGTTGGTCCACTCGATCAGCAGCTCATTCCCCCATTGTAAACAGTGCTTCCTCCACCACCGGCACTCCACTACACTGTGCTATGCACCACTTACAGAATGTACTTCATCAACATCACCTCGTAAACTAAGCAAAATGGACAAGCACAACAGTTGTGCAAAAAGACTGCCACCTCCAAGTTCCTCTGCATTAAATCTCACTCCAGTTTGAAGATCTATTGTCATTCTCTAACAGTGTGTCTTGGGCATTAATAATGGAACAGTAGGAAATGTGAGAAGCGCTGAACAGATCTTGATTCTGAATTCACTGCAGAAGTCACAAATAATACCCCAGAAATATCTGTAAATCAAGAAGTGAAAAGGGAGGGAGAAACTTAAAACAAATCAGCAAGGGGAGAGTGCTGACAAAACTGTCAGAACCTAAGGCTAACAAGTCACTAGGACCTCAGGCACATCACTTCAAAGTCCCAAAAGAAGTGGCAATGGAGATAGTGGAGCTTTGATTGAAATTTTCCAAACTTTCCTAGCTTCTGGAAAGATCCCATTAGATTGGAAAATAACAAATGTAACTCCTCTCTGCAAGAAAGCAGGGAGACAGAAAGCAGCTAACTACAGACCAGTTAGCTAAAGATCAATCAGAGGGGAAAAACTAGCATCTATTAAGATTATAGCAAGGCACTTGAAAAATCAAATGCAATCAAGCAGAATCAACATATTTTGTTGTGAAAGGAAAAGACAGTTGACCAAGTGTTTTTTTTCAGAAAGTAATGAGTAAAATGGATAAAAGGAGAACCTGTAGATGTTCTGTACTTGGATTTCTAAAAGATGTTGATAAGGTGCCATAGCAGTGTAGGTTTCAGTTAATTTTAAATAATTTTGGCTTGTCTAAGCAAGTAAGGAATTAAATTATGTTTTGTTTGAGCGAGTTTACATATGAACAGATTCTGTAAAGAAAATAATCATATGACACAGTCAAATATAAGGTCTATAGTTTTCTCACTAATTATGGCTCAAGCTAACATAAACCTGGGCTAACAAACATGCAAGTGCTTTACAATAAAAAGTCTTTTACTCACAGACACAGCCATATTTTAAAATGGCTTAGTTTTGTAATTTATAAAGTACGTAAACAGGCCAACGTGCATTAATTTTGCATGGCAATTTGAAATTTAATTTGTTCTACATATTAATAGTTGTAGTGGTGTCAGATTTGGTTCTTATAATTAAAGACATTGGTAGTAGATTTTCCAGCATATTTAGATACATCATTGGAATATTTGAGTTGAGAGCTCACTAGGAGGTGATACTACATACTCCTAGATTGACGTAGATATTTCCTAATTAACTTTGTTAGCAACGTTAATACACACCTTTGGAGCAGATGGGACTTGAACCCATGTGTCCTGGTCCAGGGTTAGGGGCACTACCACTTCAACACAACCACCTCTTGCAGAAAGACATTTAAAGACATTTTAAATGGCCTCATTGGTACCTTGTTATCTTGGTACAGGAGTTAGCAAGATAAATTTGCTGATGATGTAAAGATAGGTATGAAAATAAAATATGGGAAGGACAGGAGGAACCTAAAAGGGATTTCAATAGGTTAAGTGAATGGACAAAAGACTGGGAAATAGAGTTTGGGAAAATCTGAATTCATTCACTTTGGCACGAAGAAGAGAATAGTATGCTATTTAAAATTGCAGAACTTTGCAGTACAAAGAGATCTAGGAGTCCTGGTACAGGAATCACAAAATGTCTATCTACATATACAGTACGTCATTAAGATGGTAAATGGAATGTTGTTAATTGCAAGGGGAATATAGTATAAAAGTCAAAGTTTTGCTAAGAGTGTACATGGTGTTAGACAAAACCACATCTAGAATACTGTAGACAGTTTTTGTCTCCTTTAGGAAAAACACAATCACATCTACAGCAGTTTAAAGAAGGTTAACGTAACTTGGCTAACTTTGGAAGAAAGACTGGACAGGCTGCGCCACTGTATCCAGTGGATCTTAAAAGAATGAGAGGTGATCTTCCTGAAACACGTAAAAGCTCCTGAGAGAACTTAACAGGGTGCATGCTGAGAAGATGTTTCCCTTTATATGAAAGACTAGAATCAGAGGAAACTGATTAGAAATAAAATCTCCCCTTTAAAATGGAAATAAGGATGAATTTTCTTCTCTCGGAAAAACATTGCATATAGAATTCTCTTCGCTCGAGAACAGTGGAGGTAGGGTTATTGAACATTTTAAGGCTGAGTTAGATTGACTCTCTTGTTAGGCAAGAATACAAGGGTATGGCAAAGACAGGAAAGTGGAGCTGAAGTTATGTTTAAACTTGCCATGGCCTTATCAAATGATGGAGCAGGCTCGAGGGGCCAAATAGCCCATTCTGCTTCAATTTCATATATTTGTGAAGTTCTTATTCCTTCATCATCATTGGGTCAACATCTAGGACTCTCTACCTAGCGGCACTGTAGAAGTACAGGGTACTTTCACCGCATGGACTGCAGTGAGGCTTGGGGCAAGGAATGTTGGTCTTGCTAGCAGCTATCTCATAACAAGAATTAATAATATAAAAGTTGTTTATCCATCTTCTGCAGAAAGGATTCCCCTACTCAACCTCAATTTGCAAGTCAGTTGTATCGTATTTATAAATTTAATTACTTTAAATTAAAATATTGAAATTGCTTAATGGCAGTTTAAAAAAAAAGCATTCTGAATGATCTAAAGCAATCATATTTGTTCACTGGAACACTGTCGATCAGCACAGGAATTTGTTTTGGTCTCTAATGACATCTCACATTCCAGCTGCCTGATGACAATGTTAATGAAGATGACTTTTGTTTTAATGCAGAAAGCACATTTTCTTGTTTTAGGCATCGGTATGATCATATGACTGTACTGCTTTTCTGAGGATCATCACCAATAAAAGAGCCACGTCAATTTATCATTTGTAACATACCAATTTCATTTTTACCAGCTGCACAAAGACGATACAGTAGAGATTGTAATAAAGGTCAGCTAGGTGGACCTCAGAGAATATGAGCTCCCTGATTGAGGCTGTTAACCTGGTCCAATTGTGGAGCTCTGGCTAACAGATATAAACAGAAGTGTCAGAGGTTCTGTTCACTTGAGGAAGCCGGACCAGTGTCAAGTACTATGTACATGTAAGTAAAGAGTGACTTGGTGACGTGGTACCGGCCTCTGTGGAGTTATTTCAGATACATACAGTTCAGAGGCGATCAAGATATCCTTCACAGAATAAACTGACACACCTTACACTAATTCAAATGTGCAATGTCATAGGAAAATTGAACAATATTGAGCTCCAAAGAACTTAAAATTTCCCTCAGTTGCTGGGAAATGAGCAGTTCAATTTTTTTTCAACGTGCTCTTGATTTGTTTTGACAAATGCACATCAAGTCCAAGGACTCAGCATGCAGCAGCAATGACTTTCCCACTTGGTCAATTGACTGAAAAGCAGAGAAAAACCAAAAAAGTCCCCAAAGAAGTACAGAGCCACGAAGTTCTTTCGATTTGAGCAACCCAAACTTCACCGTATAAGGTTCGCAAAATAACAATCTCCAATATTTATACAACTTGCATTCTAACAACTAGAATTAGCATGAATTAACTATGGGTTAGCAGTCAAACTGTGGTCAAACACACCTCAGAGCACATTAAAAAGCACACCCAACTCTCCTCTAAACCCCCCACCAAATATGCCTCACCAACTCTTATCAAAACGTTGTTTCCTTTACATGCGATTACAGTTCTTCATTCTTAAAATATCCAGTTTGCTAAGTCCCTCAAAAACCACTCCTTCATTGGCTGCCTCAGTCACATAACCGCTCACATCATAGTAGTTCAATACAGTTCCCAGAGATTGCATTGTACTAGGTTGCTAAGGCTGCACTTCGGCATCTACTCAGACAATTCCAGTCCTTGCAGACAGCTATCCTCAATAATCTGGCAGTGTCTATAGCTTCTTCAAGTTCAATATTTCTCAGCTGTGGGCTTCTTTGCTGTCAGCTGCAGTGAATTATCATTGGTTTACCAGGTTTCTTCAAAGCCCCACTACTCCAGCTGGCTCCCGGGGCCTTTTCATAGAGTCATACAGCACAGAAATAGACCCTTCAGTCCAACCAGTCTGTGCCGACTGTAATCCCAAACTAAACTAGTCCCACCTGCCTGCTCTTGACCCATACTCCTCCAAACATTTCCTTGCAAGCATGTTAAATATCTTCTTAACTACCTTATGTGATGCATTCTTCAAAGAATTATGTACCTGAACCCCGAGGTCTTTCTGTTCTACAACACTGCCCAAGTCCCTACTTTTCATTGTACAAGTCTTGTCTTTATTTGTTTTCCCAAAATGCAACAACTCGCATTTATCCAAATTAAACTCCATTTACCACTCTTTGGCCCATTGACCCAATTGATTAAAATATCTTTGTAATCTTAGATATCCTTCTTCACTGTTTCACTATACCACCAGACTTGGTGTCATCCGCAAACTTACTAACCATCTTTCTATTTTCTCCTCTAAATCAGATCTTCTAAATCTTAAAATGGATCCAGCACTGATCCCTGTCGAATACTGCTGGTCACAAAACCCCAAATATAACTCATAGCTGCAACTAATGGCTCTCAGGACTTCTGAGCCCCAAACACAATTCTTAACAGCACACAATGGGTCTTAGTACTTCTGAGCCCAAACAGCCCAGAGCCTGCTCCAACAGTACCTCTTCAGTGTGGAGCATCTGTCCCTGCCATAGAACACATTCAGTCATGTAGGCTCACCTCTTCCCCTCTATGTGAGCCCCACAGTTGAGTATCCAACATGACTACCACCTTACAAGTGCCTTCAAAATACCCCTGGCTTGCTGGACTGCTCATGCACAAACTATCCTGCTTTGCACATGCACTGAAACATCTAGGACACACCAGGTACTGTAGTCCTCGGCCTCTGCTCATTTAAGTTAGTTGGTTTGGTTTGTTTAATAGTGATGCAAAATAACTTTTCTACACAAATCATTTGTCATGTTTCAAGGATAGAAAGCAAAAACAGAGGAAAACTTAAACATCACATTTTTCAGTGCCACTGTGATAATAGTGCTAATATTAACTCAAAGCTACTCCATTCAAACAATTTTGAAATTCTGATTTTAAGTAAGTAAATTAAAGCTGCATTCAGCTTAGGCACTATTACTACAGAAATTTGTTTACAGATAGGCTTTCTTCTAATATTGGGTTTCACTCAAGTCAGAATCACTTAACCTCAGATCTTTTTATGCTTCCTGTCCTTTCACAGTTCAAGCTAGATGACCCTTTTCTTTTTATTCATTCACAGATGTGGGCATTCCTCACTAGACCAGCAGTTATTGACCATCCTTAATTGTCCAGAAGGCAGTTAAGGGTCAATCACATTGCTGTGGTTCATCATACTCAGTCCATTGGTCTCGAAATGTCTCCTCTCGGTCTTTGTTTCTTCAATGAAAGCAATTCGCTTTTGATTCTGAAGACTGATGTTGAGTGGAGACACCCGAGCAACTGCTACTGGGCCCTGGATTGTTATTTTTTTCTGTGATAGTTTCACTTTCTTTACAAGGATGATAGAATTGTTATTAGCTTTTTCTGTTTCAATGGCAATACATTCACTTCCAACCTGTAACATACAAGAGAGATCTGGTAAAGTGCTCTCTTACCCAGAATCAGGTCATTAACTCCTGCCAGCTCTGTAATGAACTAATGCACGTGGAGAAATTACATCAGCAAATACACATACAAACTTCAGTATTGTTCCTTATTTTACCAGAAGCAGAAGCAGCTGATCCCTAAGATTGATACACAGAAGATGAGCTAAAATAGTGAAAAAAATAGTATCCAAATGTACTAAGCCTTCAGCTGCTAATAATGACAACAGCAATTTCTGTGCTACAGTTAGGAACGCTTGCTGTTGAGACAAAAAACAATGAGAACCAATGACAATAGAAAGGAAAGTTTTTGCTGGATATTCTAGTAAATTATATTAAGAATCAATCAAGCAAATAGAATGTTAACTTCTGCTTCAAAAATGCATTTTTTGTGAGTTAGAACAGTCAACTACACTCTTGTCACTACATCATTACAACAAAGGTTGAACAATCAACACCAATATCATCATTACCTGTAAGACAAAACATAATTTTAAAGTTTTCAGCACTGGATGTTACTGATAAAGCAAGTTTAGATTGTTGTAGAATGATAAGCAAAGACTCATTTTGTGTTCCTTTCACAAACTGAAACTCTAATAGAAAAAAGACCAGGAATACCTCATTACACTGTCACTTCTACAACTAGAGCACACAGAAAGGATCAATCAAACTCTCAACCATTTTCAACCTTCTATTACAACAGTAATCAGTGTAATATGTTTAGGTTCTGACACATCCACAGCTCTTCATTTATCAGCACCATATCTCTCCTTGGCAACAGCTCGTCCATAGCTTTCTTCACCTCCCTCCCATGACTGCACTTGGGATACAGAACAGCCTTGAAACCATCATACAGGATACAAGCGAATTCCTTCTGTTGCTATTTTAATTGAATGGTAAATTAGTTAAACTAAACAGTTTAATACCTCAGTTAGAACAGGAGGAAAAAAGAATTGCATTCAACACATGGAACAATACTCCAGTAGCACAATTACACGACCAATGTCTAATTGGTCTAAATTGGATCAGGTGACAAAATACAAAGTTGACTTATTTTCTGTGGAGGCATCAGCTTATTAACTACGAGCAATGAACATGTTAATCCTTCTGACATATTAATGGGAGGATGTTTATTATGTTGTAGGCCTCCATTTCAAATCTGAGTTTCTGCCAACTAGCAGGCTGACTGTCAAGAGCATACAAAAGAGGCTGCCAGGATCAGTAAACACACAAGCTCTGGATTAAAAGAACAAAAACTGTAGGTTGAACTTTCACAGAGTGAGGCGACTTTGGAAACCTTCAATAGCAGTAGTGGCGGAGGGACCCAGATGCAGACACCTCACTCCTATTTCTGGCAAGTCCCACTTTTGACAGCAAGGAGAAGACTGCAGTCTGAGAATCACATGGATGGGAAACCAAAACTCAGCAGGGCCACATGAAATGAGTGTCAAGTTCAAAAATGACCAATTTTCCCCAGTTCTGAGGGTCTTAAACGAGTTGATGGTGCAAACATAAGAGGTCTTAACCAGAGGACAGGTAAATGTGCCATGACCTAAAGGTATTTAAAAACTAGCTCTTTTAGCATGAAAAAAGTTGTAACTGTCAAATTAAAACAAAACACACTGTTGGCATGCATTTTTGGAAAGGCCATCTGGTGTCATTTTAATATAAACATTACCATCTCTCATTGGAATTTAAATGGCCTTTATTGTTGACATTTCCCAAGGGCTTTCACTACATGAGCCTATTTTAATGTTCAGCTGATCTTCAAAAATGCCAAAAACATTGGTCTTAATGAGGGAGATGACCTCTTATTTTGATTGAGTTTTAAGAGGCTATTGAAGGATTAGTTGTCTTTGAGGTTAGTGAATAAAATAAGCGTATCTTAAAATGTTATTTTTTAAAAAATACATTGACCGCTTGAGAGGATTTAAAATCATTTAAAGAAGTTTCATTCATGAGAATTTTTTTCCCTCAGAAACAAGTATATATTAGTGAGGGATCTATTAGATTGTCAAAGATTTTTACTCTCTATGTAGCCCATGAGTTCCCTTCTAAATTGGATACTGGTGAGTAACTTTAAAAGTGGCATTGGGGGTTTGCAAAGTGACATGGAAATGCCAGGTGGTGGGATGGAAGCATGCAACTGACATTAGTGTATAACAGGATGTGGAAGATAGTGGTGGGGTTGGGAAGGGTGAGGGCCTAACAGCCTGTTGTAAAACTTTGCCAAAGTCTCAATGAACCAAAGTGGACATTCTAAGCAGCCTGCCTTAGACTCATCTGTCTCCAATCTTTCTCAGGAGGTAGCAGGCCTGACTTAATTGTGCTCGAGCCCACTGGGTCAAAACAATGCAGGGACAATTTGGGCAAGTTCCTGGCTCTCTTTTCCCAGTTCCCAATTCCTTGGTGAAAATTCGCCCCTCCACTTGTCTCTCATTGCGTCAAAAGTTTTCACATTCAAGTTTCTTTAGCTTATACATGGACACAGAGGCAATGGCGCTAACCTGAACTTCCAAAAGCAGTCAGATTTGGTTTGGGACTGGTGTTAAAATGTGGAAAATCTGAATCTCAACCTTAACCTACCTCCAATTCACCGGTTCCAGTTTTAACTCAGGGGTCTAGTATGTGGGCAGCTAACTCACTGCTGAAGTTTAGGCAATTTAAATAATACAAAGCTGCTGTAAGCTTATACTTAATCACCATTTAAAAATTACCCTGAGCCAGCTGAATTCTCCAGTCCTCAGGGGAAGGCCACCAACTAAAAACAAGTTTCTACTGTTAAAGTTAGCAGGACCCTGGAGAAACCCATTCTGCCAGATTTCCCACTCTGAAACCAGGATCCTCCCTCCCCAACATCACAGCTCTTATCCAGTTGACTGTAATTATAGGGCATTCTCCATAGTCTTAACCTTTTCAGCTGCAAGGAGTTGGAATTTGCAACCACACAATTCCTGTATGAAGATCTGAAATGCAGTCGTAGGTCAATCATTTGAATAATCTCTTATTTTAGGGTCTTGCAAACCATAAATGTGAAGAACACGTTAAAAGATATTTGAGTAATTAGGAGCTGCAAGATGAAATTTCAGTATTTCAAAACCAAATACTTATCAAACTTCCAAATGTTTCTATTAGAATGCACCATTTACAAACAAAATAATTAAATGAGCTGATTTTTATCCATCAATAGAAAAGAAATTAAAATTAAAATATACCTAACTTTAACTTGTCACTTTTAAAATTCATTTCCTATCATTCTATCGATGAATAAATTTCAAGCAAACTCAAACACAAAATAATTGATCAGCTCAGTTACATTCAAAATAATAGTTGCAAGCATAAAACCTGTTCATTGAGTCACAGATCGTATTTATAACCTGGTGTGACTACACCACTTTGATTTATAGTACAGTGATGCTTTTCATTAAAATGATCATTTGAAATGGCAAAATGGAGCACTGGACCTTTCAACCCTGTCATAAAAAAACACAGGGCTCTTCTTCGCTTGAGTCAGATTTTTAAGGTACTTTCTGACAAACTGATTGAACTCAAATGGTTGCAAGCTGCAAATAAGATGTTAAAGAGTGATAGACTATACAAATTAAAGCAGATTTAAATTCAGAACACAAAAATATTACACATATAATCTTAATACATGTACATGAATAAATCATCTTTTTTGCTCACGGGTGTTATCAAAATGGATTAGACTGTTTCTGATATGTCCAATACTCAGTAACTTAAAAAATTTCCTGCGTCATATAATCCTGTCTGTCATATCATCCTGTGTATCACTGGGGCAGCACGGTGGCTCAGCAGTTAGCACTGCTGTCTCAGTGCCAGGGACCGAGTTCAATTCCAGCCTCAGGTGACTGTCTGTGTGGAGCCTGCACATTCTCGGTGTCTGCGTGGGTTTCCTCCAAATGCTCCGGTTTCCTCTCTCAATCCAAAGATGTGCAGATTAGGTGAATTGGCCACACTATATTACCCATAGCATTCAGGGATGTGGATTAGCCATAGGAAATGCAGTGTAGGGGGATTGGTCTGGGTGGGATGCTCTTCAGGGAGTCAGTGTGGACTTGGGCAGAATGGCCTGTTTTCACACTGTAGGGATTCTGTAAAGGTTAAACTACAAGGCTCAATGAAAGAAGTGTAAAGAACATTTGAAGAGCATTTCTATTTTTATAATAGCATCTCAAATGCATGTTAATTTCTTTCAAACACTCACCATTTGAATAGGTTTCTTGCGAAGATCTCTCTCTGTCACTAGCTTCTCCTGTTCTGTGACATAAAGACCTTTCTGTGCGAGAGCCTGTACAACTGCATCATGACCCAGCAGTGGTTTGGCAGCGTCACTCTTCAAGATCAGGCTCCCAGCACGACAGTACAGCTCAGCAGAAAGAAGCAAGTTGACAACAGGTGGCTTAATGTGTTCCTGTTCGTACTGGTCTGTGTAAAATGGTTCTCGAAGTTCCTCTGGTACATGGTCTTAAAAAAAAACAAAAAACAGCCAAATCAGAATGCTGTGCGTCCATGATGTTAGGAAGCTAGATTTATTTTGCAAGCAGAATACATTTCATTGACGGCTAAACATGATACAAGCAGTAATCTCTTCTTTTCTTCAACATTCCTGAATGGAATGTTTTGAATTAGAGTTGCAATGAAAGGCACTTCAATAAAAACAAATTTTGTTGTGCATAAATGGCAAGAGACTTTTCAGCCTATTATGCCTGTGCTAGTTCTCAGAAAGAGTTCATCACTTTGTCTCATTGCCTTCTCCATCCCTACTGCACATTTTCAATTTTCGTTTCAAATTTACCTCTCCCCTTTTTAAAAGCAATTATAGATTCTTTTCCAACTACTTTTTCTGGTTCAGTATTTGAATCATAATCTTCTGCTTTAACTAAAAATCATCCCAACCATTCTCTTGATAATAAACTAGGACTTATGCTGGCACAAGATGTAGATTTTTATCATATATCACTCTTCCAAGAGAAGGAGTGTATGCTGCAAAATCTCAGGGATGCTGTGATCATGACTTTATCTGAGAAGGGTGACAAGTTTGATTCAGGTAAACACAGAAGAGCCTCCCTGCTGCCCGCCACAAGGAAAATGATTGCAAGGATCTTCCCCAATGAGCTCTTCACAGCAGCGTTCCGCAATAATTATTGCTTTTGCCCATTGAAGGACACTACAGACATGATCTTCACTTAATGGCAAGCTCAAGAAAATAGAACCATCCACCAAACGCTTTACATGTTTTCTTTCCAACCTCACATATACCTGGCACTCTCAACCACGAAGTGTTTGGGACATCCTGCTCAACTGTGGCTGTCTTCAGAAATTTGTCACTATCCTCCATCTACTCCATGACCAAATGAGAGTCATGATCCCTGCCAATAGAACCACGCAAACATTCCTCAGTGAAAAGTGGGATCAAATATGGTTATGTCAGTGCATCAACTCTCTACTTCAGTTTCCTCATTGCAATAGTGCATCTCATTTCCTGCAAATTATCTTCAGGCTTGGAGATAATCTACAGAACAGATATGAGACATGCTCAATCAATATCGCCTTCAATTCAAATCCACATTCACTGCCAGCCTCAGGCACAGAGCTTTAGTGTGCAGATTACATTTGGGTGTGCACTCAATCAGAAATTGATCTTCAGGTCTCTGT
>NC_063341.1:20000915-20019622 GCF_021869965.1 Rhincodon typus | reverse complement strand
TATCTGCCACTGTCACATCTATTACACTCCACGTGACCTTCTTCTTCTGAGGCCTCTCTTCCATCCTCCCTGTTTCTTCATCTCCTTTACGTCTGTTCTGATGATGCCAACTTCCACATCAGTCTTTTTGAACTTCTCGCCCCGCTCCCATGCTGACCTCTCTTTCCACAACCAACACTTATTCAAAGGAAGCTCAGGGCGTGGCACAAACAAGGACACAGTCCACACAGTCTTCCACCCTCAGCATCGAGTTGAACTGTTCCAGCTTTTAGCCACTGCTCCCATTGCTGTTTCAGCGAGTCACTGCTGCTATCAGTTTCAGCTCTTGTTTCTTGCCCCATTACATTTCCCTCGCTCATCACCCCCCTTCCTTCTCTGTCTACTTTCTTCTTTACTTGATTTGAAAACTGCTACATCCCCCGATTCTTGCTAAGAAGGGTCGTTGATTTGAAACGTTACCTACTTTTTCTCTCTCCACTCCCACCCACTCTTGTTAAATATTCTCGGTATCTTTTGTTTTTGTTAGGGATCGTGGCATCAATGGATCACACGGCCTGCTCCTATTCCTGGCCAAATAACTAACTACTGTACATGTAACATGCTGTTCAAAAGTAACGGGTCTCTTTCACTCTCCTGTATGTGCTCTTGATAGGTTCCTGTCCCTGTCAATCTACAGTAGTACTACCTGCATAGCCTCTCATACGGCCTGGATATATAGTGCTTTTATTACCTGATGGAATTATTCCCTGGAAGGGCTCTTGAAGCGGACGGGGACCCCATGACCCCAAGTATGGAGTCACGTTAGATTAACGCCTGGGAGAGAAGTTTGTAAATGGCACATGCCGCCGCGTCCCAGTTCTTGCGGTTCTGTTGCCAGAGTGTTCGGCTTGAAAGTGAAAAGCAGCATTCGTAAAGAGATGTGAACCAGTGACAGGGAAGCGAGCGGAGAACCAGACAGGGGACAGAGATCGAGAGCGGCAGCTCACTGCCAAGGAAATGCCCAATCACCCGGGCTTCCTTCTGGCTTGGGGATCGGTATTACTCGCGGCAACTGGGTAGGAGAGGGGCGGCCCGGTACCAAATCACTCTTTGCACGACTCTTTTTTTTAAATTCATGCCAACTTTGGAATGGCTCAAAGATTAGCTTTCATTGTGCCCTCTGGTAATGTGTTTATTCAGGGCTTTTTTTTTATTAGGTCGGAGTTTACAATAAATGCGTTTGCTGATGACTTTAAGTCGTTACTTTCCTCCAATGACACAGTCAGTCAAGTTGGAATGTAATAAGCGAATACCAAATAGATTCCTTTCCTTTGGTGTAACTTTGCAAGTGTTGTGGATGCAAAACCTTCGCTTGTTCCTTAGTGTCTGCGTTTGCAGGCGCTAACTAACGACAGGATAGGTCCATTTCGCTAGAAACATTTCCACAGTGCGTTGCATGGTCCTGTACGACACAGCAGATAAATGGGAAATTAATTGCCTATTCGTCGATGCCAAAGGTCTGGGGATACAATGGGATTCCGAGCTGATGTTCATCGCTTCAGCTTTTTAAAGCGCCACAGTCCCCATTCTATGTTGAACTCGGTTGATCACAAGGAAACAGTTTCGACTTAGTTCTTTTAAAACCCTAGACCTCCCCACAGGAGTATGCATTTCGGAGTGATACTTCCATTCTTGGAGTTTCTGGTAAGTGTAAACGATTTTTATAGATTTGGTACATATCAGGATTGCTATTCTTTCAAATTCCAGCTGTCATTTTTTATCTGTTTCTGTTTTTATCCACAGTTTTTCTGTGTCGGTGGTATGCTACCAGGTCAGTTTATTTCAACATCTCAATCCAACGTTTGAAACGGACTAGTTAACAGTTGATAACAAACGCGTGTTGTGTCCCCGTCCCACTCTCCCCTTCCTTTCAGAATCATCGCTGTCATTACAGGACAAGAGGTGTTTCCTTTACTGGGATCACTATTATGACTATGTGCCCGAGGAGCTGCCCTGGGCCGGAGCAGAGAGGTGGTGCCGCCAGAGATTTGGATTTCTGGCCGCCATCGGGACAGCTGAAGATAACCAGAAATTGACCAGCTTCGTGCATTCGATGAGGGTGACGAAAGCCTTATGGATTGGTGCTAAAATAAAGGAGGGCGGCCCTGGTGAGTCCTAATAATCCGTTTCACTTTACCATTTTTTTCTTAAGACCGCTTCCCAATTCATACAGGATCCTATGACTTTATAAGATATAATTGTCCGAATCAACATTTTAATTCCTTTTGAATATCACGTAATAAAATGCAGTAGATTTTAACCTTAGTAGATTTGGTAAAAATTTAGTCAGGTTGAATCCTGCCAATTTCCAAGCGATCTGCTGTTATTTTTTAAGTAAGCATCTTGCATTTATGTATGGTCTTTAAGTTGGGATAACACCTAGCGTTTTGGAGCAATACGTATTGCAGAAATTGTTGATAAACGATTTAGGCTTGTCTTGATTTAGGTGTTGATAATACCAGGAAGCTGAGATGATGTAAAAGTAGATTAATTGTTTAGTATAGATTGTATAGATTTAATATAGATTGTAAACAGAGAGAAGGAATGCTGGATTCAGGTTAAAAAAACTTTAATCAAGCCTAGAGTTTGAAAAAGATTTTCCATGGAGTTGTTAAAATGTAGAGTAGTTGACTAGAAAAAGAAGTGTTTAATGCTGATTTTTGATTAATTAAAGATTATGATTAGGCTTTGTATGGCTACAGCAAATCCTCTTGCTCCAATCTTTCTTGTAATGTGATGGCTCATTATCATGACTTAACATCAATCTCCTTGGTTCCCAAAGTCTACTAAGCACACCCTGTTGAGTTTGCCAGTGGCATAACGGGACACAAGAGCAGAAGAAATAGGAATGAGAAGAGGCTGTTTGACTCCTTGAGACTGACCCCCCCCCCCCCATTCAGCAGGATCATGACTGATCCAATAATCCTTATGTCTACTTTTCTGCCTTTTCCCCATACTTCACAAGGCTGTCTATCTCAGTCTTAAATATACACAAGAACCCTGCCCCATAGCACTCTGTGGCAAGGAGTTTGAAAGACTCTCAACCCTTTGAGACAAGAAATTTTGCCTCATCTCACTCTTAAACTGCCATCCTTTAAGGCTGAGACTATGCCGCCTTGACCTAGACTCTCCCATGAGTGGAAGCATGCTTTCAGCAGTTACCCTGTCAAGCCTCTTAAGAATCCTTTATGTTTCAATGAGATCACCCTCATTCTTCTAAACTTCAGTGAGTAGGGTCCCAACCTGTTTAGCCTTTGCTCGCAAGACAATCCCTCCTTACTGGTGTTCATACTAGTGAACCTTCTTTGAACTGCCTCGAATGAAATAATATCTTTCCTTAAATAAGGAGACTAAAGCTGCTCACTCCAGCACCTTGTACGGTTGCAATAAGATTGCCCTACTCTTATACTCCAAACCCTTGACGTAAGGGCCAACATTCCATGAGCCTTCCTGATTACCTGCTGCACCTGTGTACTAGCTTTCTGTGTTTCATGCATAAGTAACCCCAAGTCCCCTTATGTTGCAGCCCTCTGCAGTTTTTCTCTGTTTAAATAAGCTATTCTTTTGCTGTCCCTTGCAAATGAACATCTTCACATTTTTCTACCTTGTAGTCCATTTGCCAACTTGTTAGCAACTTACTTAACCTAACAATATCTCTTTCCTTATCCCCACTTGTATCCCTCTTGCAAACTGCCTTTCCACCTACTTTTATGTCTTCTGAAAATTTGGCTACAGTACATTCACTTCCTTCTGCCAAGTCATTAATATACAGTAAATCCTCTGTATCCATAAAATCACAAATCACGAATTTGCCTATTCATGCCAAAAAATAAGTGACAATAAAATTCAACATCCACAGGCTAAACTCGCATATCCATGATTTTTTTTACCTATTTTTAACCTACTTTTAAACAAGTTCTGCACTTGCAAATTTTAGCATTCCTGGGGGTTCTCAGAAATGGAATGCTCATAGATATGGAGGAATGACTGTATATTGTAAACATTTATGATCCCAGCACTGATTCCTGTGGAACCTCACAGGTCACAGGTCATCAAGCTGAAAAGTAACTCCTTATCCCCACTTGCTGTCTCTTCCCCTGTCAATACCCTACCTCCAACATTATGGCCTCTTATCTTATGACTTAACTTTTGTGAGGTACCTTGTTGAACACCTTCTGGAAGTCCAAGTACAACACATCTAGTGGTTTCCCTCTAGCCCCTCTGGTGCTGACACGTGGAAATGTTTGGGGTTGCTTTGCTTTGCCTTGCTCCACTCTTTCTTGTAAAATGATGCACAGAATTTCTGCCTCTTTCTTAGCTTCACAAGATTTTAGTGAATGTTAATGAGTTACATAGGGCCAGTTATCCAGAGGCCCACTGGAATTTAATGATGGCTCATTATCATGACTTAACATCAGTCTCCTTGTCTCCCAAAGTCTGCCCAGCACACCCTGTTGGGTTTGCCAGTGGCTTACTGGAGGTGGCTTTTGTGGGGTTTGGTTGGTAGGTTGGTTGGTTGGTTGATGGGTGGGTGGGGGTCTGTTCCCTTGCTCCTTCAAGCAAACTAGCATCAGAAACTGGTGTCAATGAAAGCCACCCCTGGGCACTTGCAAACAGACTGCTTCTCCCCCAGCTCTCTCCAAACGTCCTGGTGAATCCCAGTTCTGGCCTCCTTGCCTGACTGTAGGGTCCAGTGATCAGACATGGAGCTCCTGGTGACATTGCTGACAATGGAAGCCTGCCACAGTACTTTTGCCTGACTGGACTGTTAATCTGACAGGAGGCCCAGTGCTGGCCAGGAAAGCGCCCGTTGACCATGTCATTGCATTGGGTCTCCTAGAGAAAACATAGGGGGTTCTCCAGCTGGTGGATGACTACCACTGCATCTGTGTCTCAAAACTTTTAACAAGAATGTTGTCAAATAAAGTTAGGTATGATCATTTGATTCTACACATTTCAGAGTTAAGCTGTTTGGATTTTGTGTTTGCAATCAAAAATGGCTGAGATGAGTGCCAAGGTGTGTTTGTAACATTGATATTTGTTTATCAAGTTGAACAGAGAAGGAGGCCGTTTGGTCTGTCATGCCTGTGTCAGCCCTTTCATAGTGGCAGTTCAGATGATTGGTCAGAATATAAAAAACAGCAGAGAATGACTTCTCGGTCAATCTGAAGCGAGAAGTTAGAATCTGAGAGAAAGCTAGCTAGGAATGTCAAAATAGAGAGCAAGAGTTTCTACAGGCATTTAAAAGGAGAAAAACAGTAAGTAGAGTGAGGGCATTAAAAAGTTGCTGGAGAAACTCACCAAGTCTGGCAGCATCTGTGCAGAGAGAAACAGAATTAACATTTCCATTTAACCAGAGTCAACCATTTCTGAAGAAGGGTCACTGGACTTGAAACATTAATTCTGTTTCTCTCTGCACAGATGCTGCCAGACCTGCTGAGCTTCTCTAGCAATTTCTGTTTTTGCTTCAAACCTTCATCATCCGCAGTTCTTTAGTTTATTTGAGGGAATTTTGGTCCTCTAGACAGTGAGAACACAGAGTTAATAGTAGAGAATAAGGAAATGACAGATGAAATGAACAAACTTTTGCTTTTGCATTCACTAAAGAGAAGACAAAAAGCATTCCATTAATAGTTGTAAATCAGGAGGTTGATGAGATAGAGGAACATAGTGAAATTACAATCATGAGGGAGCTGGTACTAAGTAAACTGATGGAGCTATGGACTGACAAGTCTTGAGATTCAGATGGACTTCACCCTAGAGTCACCAAAGAATTTCATAATGAGGTAGTTGGTCCAATGGTGTACATTTTCCAAAATCCCTCGATTCCGGAGAAATTCCATTGGACTGGAAAGTAGCAAATATAAACCATTTATTAAAGGCGAGGGGGGAGACAGGAAGCCATAGCTTGATATCTGTTGTGGGGCAAGTGTTAGAATCAATCGTTAAAGTCATCATAGCTGAGTACTTAGAAAAACCTAGATGCAATCGAGAAGAATCAGTACAGTTTTGTCAAAGGGAAATCATTGTTGGAATTCTTGTGTATAACATCTAAAATGGTCTTTACAAGGTGGATGTGGAAGTGATGTCTCTTCTTGTTTCTTCCTTTAGTTTCATTGATCAAAATCATGGAAATTCCTCTCTAATGGCAGAGTGACCTGAAACAGTTCAAGAAGTCAGCCCACCATCACTTTCTGAAGGGCAGCTAGGGACAGCAGTAAATATTGGTCCAGCCAGTGACAATCATATCCCACAAAGTGAATTTTCAGGACAGAGATGAGGAGATTTTTTTTTCTCTTTAGGGCTTGAGCAACTTTGGAGCTCTGCCTCAGAAGGTGGTGGACGTGGTGTCACTGAATATTCTTATACCAGCGATGGATAGATTCTTGTTAGGCGTAGGAATCAGTAGTTATTAGGGATAGATAGGGATGTGGAATTTGAAACAGAAGATAGCTCAAGTGGTTAAATGGTCTACTCCTGTTCCTATTTCAGATGTTCATAAAGATCAAGGCAATTTGTTCCACTCTCCGACTCTTCCTTTATTGTCCGACAAACATTTTCTTTCAGGCATCTATCCAATTGCTTCTGCTACCATTTATGGAAGTGCATTCTAGATCATCCTAAACAGTTACTATGCATTTTTCTCCTAGATCTTTTGCTAATTCTGTGAAGTGTGTGTCCCTGTAGTTTCTGACCCTCCTGCCAGTGGAAACAGTTTCACCTTATTAACTCCTTCATTTTGACCACTTGTTTTAATTATCCCCTTCATCTTCCTTATCTAGGAGATTCCACCATCATCTTCTCAGTTCTTCAATATTTCTGTGTAATGAGCAGTTACAGGTGGCATTCTAGAAGGTGCCCATAATTTGGTAAATGCACCTTGATGTGCACGTGAAACAATTTTACTGGTTGAATGAAACAAGAAAAAAATTTCAACAAAAATTTTAATGCTGGATAGTTTTCTTTTAAATAATCCATAGTACTGTTATAGTTGAGTTCTTGCTCATCTCATACTTGGCATAAATCATTATATTCTCTCCCAAAAAGAATTAAGTTTGAAGTGTGCTGTGATCACCATTAAATTAAAATTTATGAAACAATGCGTGATTGGGCAACGCAGTCAGGAAATTGTCATTCCTTAGGCAATAAGATTATTGAAGTAGGACAATTTCCAAACAGCTGTAAGGGAACCAACAATTTTTTTGTAGCTCAGCTTTAACGTGCAGTTTGCAGTGGCCAATTTTACTTCTTGCTTTGAAACACAACTTTAAATAGATGACGAAGTGTGGAGCTGGAGGAACACAGCAGGCCAGGCAGCATCGGAGGAACAGGAAAGCCAACGTTTCGGGTCGGGACCCTTCTGAAGAGGGGTCCCGAACGGCAACGCCAGCTTTCCTGTTCCTCTGATGCTGCCTGGCCTGCTGTGTTCTTCCAGCTCCACACTTTGTTATCTCTGACTCAAGCGTCTGCAGTTCTTGCTATCTCTTTGATTAGATGACCTTCATTTCATGACTTTTTTACGCTTAAGCATAAGCATGAAGGTTATGCTTAATAGTTTATTGTGCAGGATACAATGTAACTGAATCTAATATGTATGTTTAGTAGTCAGGTTGATAAAAATGATCTTGGTGGAGATGGAACAGTATTGGAAATGAAGGAGAAGGTACAAGATACGAATTAGAAAAGTAAACTCTCAAAAGGAATTGTACGGAATGCACTATTTCATGCTGCAAATAACTTCCCATATCTAAAGCCCCTTTTCTAATGTCCCACAAATGATCTGCCAAACATATGGCACACTATTTTCAATATAAATCAATAGAAGATGGTACACACAGGAAGTGAAAAATGCAAACAAATTTTAAAGATTAGTGGTACACTTAAAACACTCAACCATTCATAACTCCAATTTTAATCACTCCACTATTGCCGACTGTGTCCATCAGTCCTCTGAGTGCCAGTGAACTGGCGTTTTTCTTCCTTGACCCGCTGTGAAGATGTGTCAGTGAGGTACTCACCAGATTGTGCTCCTGAGTCTAATCTCATTGAGGTGAAAGTCTCTGAGCTAGTGGAGGGAGCTGAAGAAGACAGTATATTGTCTGAGGGATCTGTGGCTTCTTCCTCCGAGGAGGAGGAGGTGGTGTTGGGCTGAGGGGCTAGCCCCTGTGGGGTGGCAAGTGTTTGGCTGCATAAGGAAGGAGAGTTGTGCAATAGGAGTAGATGTTTGAGCATCTTTATTGGTTCACTCATGGAAACGGCCAGCAGCACAACACAGCACAATGAAGCTTACTGGGCTGCCTTGATATGGAGTTCTGGGCAACCCCACATGAGTGATTTCTGTCCTCTCCAGCCACTTTGAAGATCTTGTCCTCATGGGGATGAGGAGCGGAATATCAGGCACATCACCATCCGTCTTGGACCTGTCTACCCAGTTATGAGACATTTCCTAACAGCATTGTAGTTTACCTGCACCAAACAGAATTGAATTAGCTTTATTGTCACATATACTCAAATAAGTACAGTGAAAGGTTCATAGTTGCTGCATTACAGCGCCGTCTCAGGTACAAAGGTACCTAGGTTCAGATGATTAAGATCAAATTCTTAGGAAACAACAAAAAAAGAAAAGTAAAGAAATAATTAGTCCAGCATTATATGTCATAGGAATAAATTAGACAAATAAAGAGGTAACAAGTTCAGAATATCAGTCTTTCTGATCCCGTCCATGCCTGCACCTGGCCTCAAATGGACTGCAGTGGTTCAGGAAAGTAGTGAACCACCACCTCCTCAGGGGCTATAAGGGATGGACAATAACTGTTGGCTTAGCCAGCAATGCCCACATCCCATGAATGAATAAAAGAAACATTGTATTGAGTGTCACTACTGTCTGACCACCCCCCACCAACCCTTGCCTGGCCTCTTATTTTTGTCTCTCATTCTTGGAAGATCTACTTTATTTAAACACCTCAGCAGCCATTATATCATTCCTCTGTCAGTGACACAATGAATAATGGCTTACACAAAATTAAACAGAACACTCCAATAAAACACACAATAGAAACTTAGCAAACTCTCTCACAAGATTTTTGCTATTCTTTTGGACATGGAGCAAACTCGCTGTGGATTGCATCCAACTTTAACTACCATCTTTAACATTTACTTCATTTCTCTGTCCCTCACTCTGTACACACAAAAAAAAACCTACAGTTGCAAACCTAGTCAGCTTAAACACAACATGCAGCTTTTAATTCTTTGATATACCCTACTCTGAATACATAGAAAAACATCCTCAAACAGAACACTAAACTACAAATTCAATGTCTCCAGCTTTTCCTGGAAATTTACAAACACTAACCCGTTTTCTCATCCATCCGTTCTCAGCCAGAAAGACTACTACAAAACAAACTATGTTGCACCTCTGCAGGAGGCTTTACTGTCCCTTGTTACTTGGAATATCTTCAAAGACATTTCATCCCATTAGCTTCATGCAACATTACGTGTGCTTTCGAAAGACTCCATTGGGTCAGTTTAATCTGCCGTCCTCTCTTTCAGCCTTTTCTCTGCAAGAACTAAACATCATGCTCCACTCAATAGCTCCCACACCATTGGAACTTGTTTCAGCTCACTTCGTTTATGCACTAATCTTGTCCCAGCTTCGGGTGCCAATTTTGTAAGATTTTGGGGTTTTCTTCACTTTTAATTGTAAGCCGTAAGCCAGCTATAACTGCAGACTGAGTTGAGACAGCCAATCTAAAGTATACTAGTCCTGCTTAGTCCTGCCTATCCCAGGTGCAAGTATGGTATTACAAGTTTCACAGAATTTATTAAGTTTGTCAAACCAGTACAAAAGAATGGGTATTTAATAAGGCAATAGACTCAGTTTATTCACAAAGGAATACTGGATCTCAATTTCCAATGTTTCTTCCTATGTTATGTTGACAAGTTTACATTTTGTCTATTAAAAGCAGAGCTCTGCTTTTATTCAGAATGTTTTGAAGAAGAATCAAACCAGGCTCAACCTTAACTCTGTTTCTTCCTCCATAGATGCTGCCAGACTTCCTGAGTTTTTACAGTATTCTTTGCACATTTCACCTTCTGTTTTCTTTGTGCATACTGTATCACTAAGAACCCTGACTACTCACCACACCCTGGGCAGGATCAGAGACATCCTGAACTCAAACCGAGCTCAAGGGACTGAAAAGTGTAGAAACTGTTCAGGTCAATCTCTGCTTGTCTAAACTTGTGCATGTTCTCAATTCCAGACTGGTTTCTTTTAAAAGTAAAGTCACCTTCTGGTAATATCATTCCTACTCTTTCCTGATTAGTTCCCTAACATGTAAGTGTTCATAAGATTCTTCTTGATTATGTGTTGTTTCTGTTCTTTTTATCATTTCTCACTAGGATAATATGACATTTTAAAATATCTTCTTTATTCAATAGTTCAGGAAAGAATGATTTATGCTGTAATGTCATTATAAGTGACATCCTGAGCTCAATGTCTCATATTTACTTAATTCATGAGAGTTCCTCATTAAATCAAAGACCTTATCAGTGATTATTTGTTTCTACAGGCCATCTGCTGGGGACGTTTTTAACTAGTGGCCATTGGTATTTGTAAGGGTTTGCTTTTTTTTAAACAAATGGTAAAAGTTGCATATGACCTTATTACGTTACAACATAGAGGCAATACAGAAGATTACAGAGCAGGGTAGTACTTCAAGACTATACAGACTGTGTTTAAGATACAGTGCATGATTACAATCGATGTGTAGAGAGTCCAGTGTACATTTGATACAGGGTCTTGAGTAATAAAGACCAAAAAGTGTAATAAGTTTTGTGATTAAATTTGAATTTAAAGAACACATTTAACAAAATGTACATAGAACATAGAACAGTACAGCACAGTACAGGCCCTTCGGCCCACGATGTTGTGCCGAACTTTTACCCTAAACCTAAGGTCTATCTAACATCCACCCCTACTTTATACTATCATCCATATGCCTATCTAATAGCCACTTAAATGCCCCTAATGAGGCTGACTCCATTACCCTCTACGGCAATGCATCCCACGCCCCTACCACTCTCTGAGTAAAGAACATCCCTCTGACGTCTCCCCTATATCTACCTCCACTCACTTCAAAACTATGCCCCCTCGTAATAGCTACCTCCACCGTACAAAAAAGTCTCTGGCTGTCCACTCTATCTATACCTCTGATCATTTTGTACACCTCTATCAAGTCACCTCTCATCCTTCATCGTTCTAAAGAGAAAAGCCTTCGCACTCTCAACCTTTCCTCGTAAGACCTTCCCTCCATTCCAGGCAACATCCTGGTAAATCTCCTCTGCACTTTTTCCAATGCTTCCACATCTTTCCTGTAATGAGACGACCAGAACTGGACACAATACTCCAGCTGCGGACGAACCAGGGTTTTGTATAGCTGGAGCATAACTTCACGGCTTTTCAACTCAATCCCTCTATTACCATATGCCTTCTTAACAACTCTATCCACCTGGGTGGCAGCTTTCAGGGAAAATGTAGCTACTTCCGTCTCTATCTCTGTCTGAAACACTACGAATTAAAACTAATCTAATGTAGAACACAACTATTAATTTACTTTTACCCCCTGCACTACAAAATGTTTTACCTTTCCTTTGATGATGGCAATGCCAGGTACTTGATAAGGATTTAATGATGTGAAAGGATGTGCGCTTGCTCATTCAAATTTTTAAGTTTCAAGTTCTTGTTGTGTATTATGAAAATACGCTAGTCCACATTTAAGTAAGGTCAAAAGAAAAAGACATATTGGAGTAAACTGAAAGGAAGATGGCTAGTTATTCTGAATTAGTTTCATCATGTTCTCCTTGCTGGCTGTGGAGTAGCATTTCTGATGGATTCTAGAAATAGGTTTTCAGTTTTTCCTTGTCAATGAAGCACCATACTTTACAAAAAATGTGAAAACTTTATAAAGGGCGCTGAAATGAGGACATTTGCAAGGATGAGGCACTTCAGTTTTGTGGAAAGGTTGGAACAGCAGGTGATCTCCTTTAGGGAAGAGAAGGTTGAACTGAAATTTTGATAGTTGTTCAAAATCATGATGAGGTTGAACAGATTTTTGGGATGAACAATTCCTGTTGGTGCAAGAGTGAAGAACGGGGGTGTACTGATTCAAGATGAAAGTCAAAAGAAGCAATGGCAACATGAAGAAGAATTTTACAAGCTAGCGCATGGTTAGATCAGGAATGCACTGCCTGAAGATGTAGTGGCTTCAGATACAGAATTGATTAAACCCCTGAAGGGAAATACTTTGCATGACTATGGAAAGAGGTGGTGAATGGGACTAATTGAGTTGCTCTCGCAGAGACCCAGCATGGACAAGTTGAATGGCCTCTTTCTCTGCTGTACCCAGTCTACGTTTGTATGTTTTTATATGTGAAAGGAATTATGACTCCTCTTGAGTTGAAATTGTAAGTGAGGTAGAATCTGCCTTGTCATGTAAGTAAAGGCCAGTGAAGTTCAAAACAAACCCTTAGCTTTCTTTAACTCCATACATGCGTGTGCTGTTCTTTTGAGGATGCTAACCTGTTTAGTTGAAGCAATTCAGATTGTTTATCAATAATTTATAGGGCTTTGTAACGTGAGAACATAAAGTGCCCATTCATGAGTTTTGAAGATCAAGTTTCCTCTAAAAAAAATCTGGGATGGACAGAGCTTTTATCAAATATGTGTATAGAACTTGCTACATAATGTAATTAATATGAGCTTGATAGTATTTGATTCTGCATGAATCCTTGTCAATATAAGTGTTGTATTTTAAAATCCTGTTATAAGTTACTCGATTGTGCTCCCTTATGATAAGGTCACCAGTTTACATAAGAATGAAAAAAATCTTTACAGAAAGCCATTTATTTCAATACACTGTAAAATATTGATCTTGGGTCATTTAATTTAAGATTAATTCCCCTCTCTTTAAATTGTACTTCCTGTTATTAGCCATTTAAAACCAATTATTTTCCACTGATTCTTATGACATTATTTCTTGATCAGAATACTGCGTGCCTGTGGGTATCATTGTTGTACAGTAAGTACTTCAAAGAGAACTTCACAAAAAAGTAAGTACATGTCTTTGGATAAGGGAGAATTTTAAGTCAGTTCAACTTGTGACAAAAAGCAGTTTGGCTTACAACACGTGAAGTATAAATGAATTTAATCTGACATCCTCTGAAAAAGATTACTGCTGTTTCAATTCACTTTTATTCGAGGTAAACCTAGAAAATGGAAAAAATGTTTGCAGAAGACGCATTGGCAGTGAGTAAAATATCACAGCACGGTCATTATTTATCTTCATCTGTTTAGGTACTTTTGGATCACACATTCTGACATTTTCTGGCAGAACTGACACCAAATATGCCAAGCTTCTCAAGCAGTTCTCTGAGCTGCATTCGGTCACCGTTTGCGCTCAGGTGCAGTTCGATTCAACTTACGTGGGAGTTTCCACTGTCTTCTCCTATTCGATCCCTTCATTTATCAATGAGTTCCAGCTCCGTGCTAACATTGTCCGCGGCCAGCAGATTCAGCTTGCGCTGCTTGTCCACGGTGTTCACAGTCCTTACTCACAGGCAGTGGACAATAATGGTCGGTGGCATCATCTGTGTGTGAGGTGGACCCGCCAGGGCGGGGGCTGGGCCATTGCAGCAGATGGGTCTGTTATTTCATCCGGAGAGCAGCTTCACATTTCAGATAACATCGGAGCGGGCGGCGTTTTCATCATCGGCCAAGAGCAAGACACGTTTGGTGGATCATTTAAGAAGGACGAATCTTTCGTCGGGAATATTACCCAGCTCCACATCTGGGATCGTGTTTTGAACGCTGACGAGATTCGATCTTTAGTAGAAGATTGTTTGGTTATTCCGCTGGGATTATTTTTCCAATGGAACATTTCCACCTTTGAAATTGAAACGTCGGTGCAGGTCCACGAAGGATTTTCACAGTGTAAAGGTAATTAATCCAAAAAGGCTGTTTCTTTACTTGAGGGACTGCATTTTTTTTTAAAGGCAGTGTTGTATGAGAGAGGTTGTTTGGTGCATTCGTATACAGTAAAAGTGATGGAATTTAGGTTTTCTGGGGCTTAAACAGTCGTAAAGCGTTTCACTGTAGGAAGTTAATGGGTTAATTCCAATGGGCAGGCTAGCTGCTCCGAGCTGGTATCTCTGAACTCTATTACTTAATTAGCTTTCCCTCATTTAATGAAGGAGTTTTAAAAGTGACTACAGAATTAGAAAGCATTCCTGAAGAGTCATCGAATTATTGGGAACGGACAGACAACCAAAGCCACGGTGCACTTTTAAAGGAGTGGCAGATGGAGTTTAATTTGGATAAATGTGAGGTATTACATTTCGGTAATGCAAACAAGGACACGACATATACAATTAAAGGTAGGGCCCTGGCTAATGTTGTCAAACAGAGAGGCCCAGGGATTCAGGTACATAGTTCTTTGAAAGTTGTGTCACAGGTAGACGGGGTGGTTAAGAAGACATTTAGCACGCTTGCCTTCATTGCTGAGATCTTTGCGTATAGGAATTGGGATGTCATGTTGAGGTTGTACAGGACTTTGGTGCGCACAGTTCTGGTCGTCCTGTTGTAAGAAGGATATTATTAAGCTGGAGAACGTTCAGAAAAGATATACGAGGATGTTGCTGGGAATGGAGGGTTTGAGATGTAAAAATAGCCTGGAAACACTGGGACTTTTGTTTAACTGGAGCTTGGGAGGTTGAGGAATGACCTTATAGAGGTTTATAATCAAATGACATCTGTAATTGGCTAAAGAATCTAAAGATGACCATATAGACGTTTATAAAAACATGAGGACCACATATTAGGTGAAAAGCAAGGGTCTTTTTCCTAGGATGAGGACGTTCAAAACTAGAAGGCATAATTTTAAGGTGAGAAGAGAAAGATTTAAAAGGGTCCTGAGGGGCAACTTTTTCACGCTGTGGGTGGTTCATATGTGGAATGAACTGCCAGCATGGACTTGTTGGACCAAAGAGTCTGTTTCCAAGCTGTATGACCTGTTCAGATATGTTATGACACACCCCAGGAGAAGGTAGGACTTGAACGCAGGCCTTCCAGTCCACAGGTAGGGACACTACCATTGCACCACAAAACCCAATGGTGCACTTGGAATATATCCGCATTCATTGAAATTATATGAATTAATCTGAAAAATTGCTGGATGTGAATGTGATCAGAGCTGTTAGAGATAATATGATTTTTAAAACTCCAAAAACTCCTACTGAAGTGAATGCAGTAAATCTTTGAATTTTTTTTTAAATGAGCTTTTTTGCCTTTAAAGTCAAAGTGAAATTGCCAGTGTTTGAAGGTGTGCGAATAGATATTATTTGAGGACAAAAATGGTTTTCAAATAATGTAACAGTTTTCTACATTTTCATCATTTAAATTCTTGCAGTTGTGTTAAGCTCCATGGAGGTATCAGTAGAGCTGAAATAATGGAGAGGACTGCTCCCCAGTGGTAAGAAAAAGCATAATCAGGAATTAAACCACTGCACAGGCATGTAGATACTATGAAAAAACTACTTTTATCTATCAGTGCTTTCATTCCAAAGAAAGTTTGTTCTCCGGAATGGAAGAGTACATTTCATGATAAGAAAATAGTGGTTGGGGACATCGGATCGCAGATGTTAATTTTGTATTTTTGATTGTTCGTGTCTTTTGTGCAAATACTGAAAAGCAGAAATCCAAAATGATTCCAGCTAGAGATGAGGGAGGGATCTGAGACCTCATGCCTTCCCATTGTTTTCTACTTAGACACAATGGAATCCGTTGTGAGCAGGATCTCTCCAGCACGGACATGTACAGAGTACAGTCAGAAAAGCCAGTTTGTGAGCAAGTTAGCAGTAGTTTTGTTCCATCGTTTATCTCCACATAAGTGGCAATTTCTGTGTCATTTGATGATGCGAGGATTTGTGACAGTGATTTAATGTGGCTGAAGACTTTTTATCCCCAATGTAGGTGATGGATTCCAACCCACTGAACCATTTGACATTTTGTGGGTGGATGGAACTTTGCCCCATTTTCACAACATCTCGTCAGATGTCAGTCACCCAGTTAATAAAGGAGAATGTGTAGCCTTTGACCCATTAACTGGAGCATGGAAATCAGAAATCTGCTCAAAACAGAAAGAAGCACTCTGTCGATATGACAAAGGTAAATTTACATTTTTAATATTAAACTTTAAATGCACATTGCTGTGAGTGATCCTCACCAAAAATGTCTCTGTAAATATATTCATTTGCTTGTTTCTTTACATATGATCGCCTTGATTATTATTTGCTGGTTGAGTGGCAAGATGAGACATTGCATAGATTATGTGGCACTATTGCTTTAGTCAACAGGAGAATCAGTGGGTTGTATAAAATTAAAAGCAGATACGAAAACATACAGAACATTTTCATGTTTATTTCTATTGAATGGTAATAAAGCACACAATAGTTATGAATAGAGGCCAGTCAAAATCTGTGACACTCTACTCTTTTCTTTTTCTAACCACATGCTGGCACCATTCTCTTCTCTTGCCGTGTTCATTGTGTTCCCACGCTGGGTTTTCCCTTCTTTCTCTTTCCATCACACCAGAGTTTCCCTAGACAGTCATTTCCCCACACAAGTCCTTTTACTGCAGTAGCAAATGCTGAAATGATTACATGTGGCATAAACAGGACTCAGCAGGAGCCTGTGAGACTTGGGAAAGAGACCAGCTAGAATAAGAATGAGCCATGGTCCAATCGACAGACAGTGCTGTTTTATAAATATTTGACAGCATACATTGAAATAAACTTTGCTGCACTTGAGAGAAAACACTTGAGCAAAAGCTGACCTCTGTTGAAGAGTTGGAGTGCTACAATGGGCCTCAGCATTCTTCGGTTCAGAAATTAAAATCGCCCAGAGCTCCTGTCCCTGACTGCCCAGTGTGTCCTGCTGCACATGTGTAAAATTAGACCTTTGTTGAGCAGTGTTGTTTTAGATTTAAGTACTCCTCTGGAATCAAATAATAAATTCCTGTCCATTTTTAAGACTCGCATTTCAAGAATGGCCACCTAGGCAAATATCAGAAGTTGTGGTTGGTTGGCTTGCCGAGCTGGTTCGTTGTTTTTCTGTAGACGTTTCATTACCCTGCTGGGTAACATCATCGGTGCAATCTCCGATGAAGTGCTGTTGTGTTTTCCTGCCTGTTATTTGAACTCTGGAGTCCGTTGAGCTGGATTACCTCACTTACGGTTTTTCTTTGCAGTGGAGTGGATATGGGGTCGAGCTCTATGTGTTTGTTGATGGCTTTCTTCGTGGAGTACCAGACTTCTAGGAACTCCTGTGCTTGTCTCTGCTTTGCTTGTCCCGGTGTTTTCCCAGTCGAATTGGTGGTTTTCCTTATCCTTGTGAATAGAGATGTGAGAGTATTGGTCGTGTCTTTTTTGCAGCCAATTGATGTTCGTGGAAAACGCATCAGCGGTTCATCAGAGGCTGCACTGATGATATTACCCAGCAGGATAATGAAACGTCTGCGGAAAAAGAACAAACCACCTCGGTGAACCAACCAACTACAACATCCATAACCCGAGCTACAAATCTACTCTAAAACCTTATTATATCAGAAGGCCCCTGGTGCCAGGGCCTGTGCCCAAGCAAATAAGGATAGAACGTGCATCAGGATCCAGTGTTTGCCTTCTCTGTAGAAACAACTAATTTAGTAGCTGATCTGATATTTCACTAGCTTCCAACATTGTAATATACATTATGAAATTTCTAAAATTTCAAGGGTTGCTTCTCTAATTTTGAGCTGCGTAGTGAGAAACTTGCTTCATTCACAAGATTGCGATTACTCCAAATTGTTGAGTCATGTTCCTGATGGACTGTACATTTTATAGTGAAGAATAAAAACATTGGTCCAACATTGTCAGCTTTTAGTCACTGCATTTTGCCCGTGTGCTGTGGCTTTCCGGTTTCTATGTATTTGGGACATCAGTTGAAGCTGCAGAAGGAGATCTGTAATTCTGATAGACTGAGCTGCATAAATTGATTTCTGTTCCTATTCTAGACTTGTAGTTTTCCAGGATGAAGTCTTGGAGGAAACTTTCTGGCTTGCATTTATCACTTGGGTTGGACAAAGATAATTTACTGACACAACAACAAGTTATTGAGTGCTGTCTTGGAGATTAACTTCTATAGTGCTAGATGATTCTTCTGTGGACATGTGCTTTTGATGTTCCTCTTGAGGAGCATTTAGCTTGGGAACCATTCAGGAAAGTCTAAGATAATGAAGCTTTCATAGCTTCTCGTCAATTGATCATAACACTGCACAAGGAGTGTCATGACTGAGTGTTGTTTTTCGACAAAGTGGGGATAGAAGCAGAAAATCTTGTAGCAGTCTGAGAAATGAAAATGATAAAATAGTTGCAATATCAGGGTTTCTTAGCAAAATAGACTGACTTACTGGGAGGTGTGGAAATGAATTGCTATAGAGCCAGCAATTTTATGTTAGAAGAGGCTGGAGCAGAAACAAACTTTTGTGGACAGGAATTTAATTCATTCTTGGATTATTTTCACTATGTTGCAAACATATTAAAGTTGCTGTTACATTAAATGAAAGTTATATTTACAGTGC
>NC_063341.1:19932054-20000515 GCF_021869965.1 Rhincodon typus | reverse complement strand
TGAAGAAGGGTCTAGGCCCAAAACGTCAGCCTTCCTGCTCCTCTGATGCTGCTTGGCCTGCTGTGTTCATCCAGCTCTACACCTTGTTATCTCAGATTCTCCAGCATCTGCAGTTCCTACTATCTCAGCCTCATAATCTGGACCATTTTGTCCACTCACCATTATTCTGGAACAAGAGTTGGCTGGCACTGTCTGTATAAAGTTCCAGAAACGTTCAAGAAAACCTTGGAATGTTCAGATGGATTTCTATTTGTTTGTTTTTTTTTCCTAATTACCATTATACCATCACAGCTTGTAAAATATTCCAGTATTTCTGTTCTCCTTTCAGATATATATGAAAAAATGCAAGACTTGTCTTCTCTGCCACCGTCTTCATTTTTCCTACAAGTTGAGGCAAATTCCATTAGTATTTCAGTAAGTATTTGTTTGGAGTCATTTCCTCAAAATGTCGATTTGTTGGAGAAGAGAGTAGTGTTTGACCCAGTGAGGATGCATGGGGTAGTGCCTCTTCTCTTCCACTACTGTTTCGTTATATCAGAGATTTGAATCTTTTTGAAATATGTTTACAAATTCAATGAATACATTTGGTTCAGTGCTTAAAGGACAAACCAGATGAGTTTTCTTGAGTTAACAAGTAAGGGATTAGTACAATAAAACACATCCAAGTAAACAGTTTAAAAATCTAAGAATGTGTCCCAACTTCTGCAACTTGTGTGCAAACATGTTCACTCAACCCAAGCATGCAAAAACACTAAGTACAGAGGAGGGAAAGTTAGCTTTAGCCAAGTTCAAGTTCATTAAGTAAGAGTTCACTGTGTGTGATCTGGCTGAAGCTATCCAAAAGTGTTGATCCTCAGCTGACAGCTTAAGGTTGTAGTTGATGTTCTCTCCGCTTTCTAGAAATGCTGCTGTGGAAACTGAAATCTTCCATTAAAAGTTCTTAGTCTGCTACCAGGTTGCAGGCACCAATCAAATTGAGCAGACAGTGTGAGATCTTTTGTGGAGATGGGGAATGAGCAGCTTTCCCTTCCGGCTAGTTGCTCGTTTTTACAGTTCAAGTCCGCCCACAAAACTAGGTTGGTCACATAAATTCTCTTGAACTGCTCCCAGTCATCTTAAGAAACATAAAGGTATTTTGTCCAAGCAATTAACTTCTGCAAAGTTTGTTATTTCATGATTGTGTACCATGAATCTCCATTTTCGATAAGGAAGTTAGGTATATGCCTCCAGGTGCTTACTGTCTCTGGTAAAATCTTCACAGGCTCTACATCTGCATCGCAATGAAGTAGTAAGTGGACGAAATAGCTATGCAAATTAGTAGCATTTTTTCTTAGTTTTCGTCACTGCCCTTGTTTTGGTTAAAAAAAAGTACTTTTTAAAGTGTCCAATGTCAGTTTCCAGACTTAAAATTGTGTATTTGACATCATCACGGTTGCATCAAAATAGACTGTTTCCAAATAAAAATTAATATTTATAGGAGCTAATTGTCACATTTTCAAATTGATTCATTATATTGAATTGAGTCTAGTCTCTTATATTAAATCTCAACGGGTGCTCTGTCATTTATTGAATTTCTAATAATTGCCAAACCAAAGTTTTTGTGGCAAAATGGTTTTGAAATGGAAAAGTTCTTACTGGCATACAGAACTGAAACAGTTCTACAATCTGATCATTTAAAAGAATGTGCCAGGAATTGTTCTAATAGTGGGCTATTAGTGGTGAGCATAAGAGATTCTAAACCATATCAATCTTGCATGTTAATCTGCCAGAATCTAAACACACTGAAGGAATATTCACGTAGGGTTATCTTTATATTTTTGCTTACTAAATAGAATTCTGCATTTTTTCTCAGAGTTATATAATCTTTCTGTACATCTCCTAGCTTTTATGTTCTCCACTCTCGTAAGATAAACATTAGTCAGATATTGTAAGAGTTCAAGATGTTTTGCATAAGAGTTTGTTCATTTACATATATATGTACTATCAGTTATTTTTTCATGTTGTGATAGTGTATTGTATGCAAATACTTCTGTTTGTTGATTGCTTTAGATTGCGGATTATTTGCTGCTGAACCAAAGTGAATACCCAGAAAATGTGTCTGTTGCAAACTACATCACTGGCTTGTTGTTTGAAGCTGCAGATCAAAGTCATGCTAAACTCACCTCTGCTGACTTGCTAGCACTGTCGAGATTTCTTGGAAATGTTGCCGAACTGGATTTTGAAAACGAAGCAAATAATTCCAAAACAGTTTTGAGCTTGGCAACGAACTACGTTAAATTGGCGAGCAAAATCATAGATGTCAAGTACTCCTTGGAATGGCTTGTAATATCTGAGGTGAAAGTGTGTTTCTTTTCCAAGTTTAATTATACTATAGAGCAAAATTAAATATTGAAATATCTTGGGTTTGATCAGCAAAACCTTTAATATGAAGCTTCTGTGAAGCTGTCTTCCTTTCTGTGAGTGAACGGATTGGACAGCAGATATATTCCTCAACATTATTGGAGAATTAATGTAGTATTATAGCCTTAGGTAATAAATGTTTGCATTGCTGATGATTGTTTATATTTTCTGTAAAATTCTTGTTATCCTTAACATACATACCAACATTGTTTTGAGTTTTTAAAAATATTGCTAAAACTTTAAAGTTAACTTTTTAGTGTTTGCAATTGAAAATGAAGGTATTGATTAGCATTTACTGTATGAATGATGTTTAATGTTTAATACCATGTACTTTGAAGTTAGGAAGGGGAATACTATTGAAATCGTGATGACATCTGTATTTACTTGCTCCACTGTTTACATCAAACAGCTTTACAAAATTGGAAACAATTGTTTTCAGCTCTGAGCATTGCACTCACTTAATGATCGTTAATTCTGATAAAATTTATAAAATACAAATGACGAAAGTGGGAAGAAGGTGAAATCCTAAATGAGTACTTTGCATCAGTATTCACCCGGGAGAAGGATATGAAGGATAGTGAGATTTGGGTGGAGCATGCTAATATGCTAGGGCATTTTGAGATCAAGAAAGAAGTGGTGTTAGATCTCTTGAAGAGCGTTAAGGTGGATAAGTCCCCAGGCCCTGATGCTATCTACCCCAGATTATTGAAAAAGGCAAGAGAGGAGATTGCTGGGGCCTTGACCAAGATCTTTGTATCCTCGCCAGCCACCAGAGAGGTCCCGGAGGACTGGCGAGTAGCTGATATTGATCCTCTGTTCAAGAAGGGAAATAGTGATAATCCAGGGATCTACAGACCACTGAGTCTCGCATTGGTAGTTGGGAAGCTATTGGAGAGAAGTTTTAGAGATAGGATTTACACACATTTGGAAAAGCATGGCCTGATTAGGGACAGTCAGCATGGCTTTACGCAGCGCAAGTCATGTCTTACTAACTTGAATGAGTTTTTTGAGGAGGTGACGAAGGTGATCGATGAGGGTAGGGCAATGGATGTTGTTTGCATGGATTTTAGTAAGGCTTTTGACAAGGTCCCTCATAGTAGGCTCATCCGGGAGATTAAGATGCATGGGATCCACAGAGACTTGGCCATGTGGATTCAGAATTGGCTTGCCCATAGAAGTCACAGGGTAGTGGTGGAAGTGTATTTTTCAGGCTGGAGGTCCGTGACTAGTGGTGTTCTGCAGAGATCTGTACTGGGACCTCTGCTGTTTGTGATATATATGAATGACTTAGATGAAAATATAGATGGGTGTGTTAGTAAGTTTGCAGACAATACAAAAATCGGTGGAATTGTGGATAGTGTAGAAGGTTGTCAAAAGATACAGCAGGATATCGACCAGTTGCAGATATGGGCGGAGAAATGGCAGATGGAGTTTAATCCGGATAAGTGTGAGGTGCTGCATTTTGGGAGGTCAAATGTTAAGGAAAAGCATATAGTTAATGGCAGAACTCTGAACAGCATTGATGTACAGAAGGATCTTTGGATTCAAGTCCATAGCTCCCTGAAAGTAGCCACACAAGTAGATAGGGTGGTAATGTAGGCTTTTGACATGCTTGCCTTTATTGGTCGAGGAATTGAGTACAAGAGTCAGGATATCATGTTGCAGCTTTATAAGACTTGGGTTAGGTAACACTTAGAGTATTATGTTCAATTCTGGTCACCACATTACAAGAAGGATGTGGAGGCTTTGGAAGAGGTTTACCAGGATGCTGCCTGTATTAGACAGTATGAGCTATAAGGAGAGGCTAGAAAAACTCAGGTTGTTTTCTCTTGAGCGGTGCAGGCTGAGGGGACACTTCATAGAAATCTATAAAATTATGAGATGCATGGATAGTGTTGATGGTCAAAATCTTTTTCCCAGAATTGAAATGTTTAAAACATGGGGGCATGCACTTAAGGTGAGACAGGGAAAGCTCAAAGGAGATGTGAGGGGCAAGTTTTTTACATAGAGAGTGGTAGGAGTCTGGAAAGCACTGCTAAGGTGGTGGTGGAGGTAGATACGATGGCGCGTTTAAGGGACTTTTAGGCAAGCACATGAATATGCAAGGAATCAAGGGATATGGACCAAGGGCAGGCAGAAGGGATTTGTTTCATTTGGCGTCATGTTTGCCAAAACATCGAGGGCTGAAGGGCCCGTTCCTGTGCTGTATAGTTCCATGTTCTAAGGGGTGTGCCACAGCCCACACACTTCCTGTGACTGAACCTGGTTCACTATTGTGCTTTAGGAAAGGAACTCTGCCATCCTCATCTGGACTGGCCTACAAGTGACTCCAAACACACAGAAATGTAACTGACTCTTACCTGCCCTATGAAATGGCTGAGCAAGCCTCTCAATTGTATTTAATTGCTACAGAGTCTCAGAGAAGAAATGAAACTTGACAAACCGCTTGTCATCAAGCAAACCATTAGAAGTGATAACGACAAACCCAGCCAAGTTTACTGTGTAGAGTTCCCCTTGCTAACACCTGAGGGCTTGTGACAATATTTCAAGAGCTTCCCCCTCCATCCCCCTCTAGTCAAATAACAGACTGACATATTCATTCTCATGATATCATACCTTAGAGGCATCACGACCATCACTGGGTATATCATGTCCTAGTAATGAGATAGACCCATGAGAGGTGGCAGCGCAGTGTTTGGGATAGAGTTTGAACCCTCAACGTTGACCCTAGACACCATGAGGTCTCAAGGCATCAGGTCAAACATGAGCAGGAATCTTTCTGCTGATCACCTCATTCAGCACTGAGGGCAGCAAAGGTACACAATATATTCTGGGTGGGGGACTTCAGTGTCCATCACAGAGAGTGGCTCAGCAGCACGACTGATTGAGCTGGTCAGATCCTAGAAGGTCATAGCTACGAGACTGGGTCTGTGAAGGAACCAGCAAGAGAGAAAAATATATTTGACCTCAACCTCACCAATCTGCTGGCTGCAGACTCGTTGTTCATGACATTATTTGTAAGCGTGACCACAGTACTGCCCTTGTGGAGACAATCCTGTCTTCACCTTGAGGATATGCTCCATTGTATTGTGTGGTAATATCACTATGCTAAATGACATAATCTTCAAACAGATCTAGAAACTCCGGACTGCTCAACCTTGCTTCGGGCCATCAATAGCAGCAGAATTGTATTCAATCACAATCTGTAACTTAATGGTCTACCATATCCCCCACACTACCATTACCATCAAGCCAGGGGATCAACCCTAGTTCAATGAAGAGGTCAGGAGGGCATACCAAGAGCAGCACCAGGCATACCTGAAAATGAGGTGTCAACCTGGTGAAGCTAAACAGCATAAGCAGTGACTGGTACAGAAGGTATGCAAATCAACTCAAAAACTCTCCTGGTACTCAAATAACTGGGAGTTGACTTACTCAATCACCTAACATGGGATAAAACCTAATAAAAACCAAAAGAACTGCGGATGCTGTAAATCAGGAACAAAAGCAAAGTTGCTGGAAAAGCTCAGCAGGTCTGGCAGCATCTGTGAAGGAGAAAACAGTTAACGTTTCGGGTCGGTTCTGAGGAAGGGTCACTGGACCTGAAATGGTTAACTCTGTTTTCTCCTTCACAGATGCTGCCAGACCTGATGGAATAAAACCTAATTCTCTGAGTAACATCATGAAGTTCAACCAAAATGCCTCACATGATGTTTGCATCTCAACAGTCAACACCTTGGCACTTGCCGCAATGTTTTTGAGTAATTTTGGTACTGGTCGAGGAACAATTTTTGAATTCAAGCATGAAGTTTACCATCCCTAAAAATATCCAAAATAGTTTTTAAAGCTGTTCTGAGATGTCTACAGTGAACTTGTCTCATAAACTTTTGAAGCCTTGCCTAAGTAATTGGTTGCTTGACAACTAAATATTTTGAGGGATTTTAGAAACCAACTTCACAAGTTAATCGACTGAAGAAAAAATGCTTACATTGTGACCTTTATGTTTGTAGGTGATCCCTGGACCCTATGTTATAATTCATAGTGTTGATATACTTGCTGAGAAGCTGTCTGATATTTTATTTACTATTGGACCAAGTATTGTACTGTCAACAGAAAATATAGGTAAGCATTGTCTTTTAGTGTGATTGTTGAAGTGTTCACTATCAGGAAGTATAACCAGACTCTGATATCTAGCCACAAAAACTGAAATTACTAGAAAAGCTCAGCAGGCCTGGCAGCATCTGTGGAGAGAAATCAGAATTAATGTTTTGGGTCCATTCTGAGGAAGGGTCACTGGATCCGGAATGTTAGGTCTGATTTCTCTCCACAAATGCTGCTCGACCTGTTGAGCTTTTCCAGCAATTTCTGTTTTTGTTTCTAATTTCCAGTGTCCACAGTTCTTTCGGTTTTTGTCTGACATCTTGCCACTGACATCTAGCACCCTAATTTCTGAAAAGGAAACTTAATCAGGAGCTGTGTTTAAGGTGCTTCTGATGTTGGAGATTCCTTTCCTGATTGCTTAGGGTCCAGTTTTTCAAATTGTCATTAACAAGTAGATTTATTTCCTGGTGATGTGCTGATTTTCTTCTGGCAAAATTCACATTTTTAAAATGTAATAGTGGAAAATGTTTTCCCAAATAGTTTACTGTGTCCATTTCATTCAGATTGTCAATCTTGAAGGTGGGTTTGGTGAGTGCCTTGACTTCACCTGGAAGAAAAAGCAGAGATTGAAGAATGATATAATTTATATATCCTTCAGAAAAGCCAGATTTAGTCACCAGATGTGGGATGACTGCTTTGTTCACCATATTTTGTAGTCTGGTAGACTTTGAAAGGAGTGCTATATATTTATCAACTATTAAAATATGACTCTGCAATAGCACAATGAGTTTAACCAGTAGGTAACAAAGTCTTGTAACAGAAATATGCCTATTACTGATTTGTGCTGATTGACCTGATGTTCTGTGGGCTGGCAGAAGAGGAGCAACAATTAATCTCAGTTGCTACGCTTTTGTGGTGGGGGAGGAATCAGACAGGAACAGCTTATACAGATTGAACAGAATAATAGAGACATGAGATAGATTCCTACTCCTTATTACAACAGGTGAGGGTGGACTTGGACAGGAATGGATCCTGGGCAGAATGGACTTGGCTTTGATGCACCCTGTAGTAAAACAGGTGAAATTCAGTGCAATGGCTCACATTGTAAATCATGACTGGCTGGGTGAAGTGCTGGAGGGTGCTCAACAACTGTGGGATCCAAAAATTAGGAAAGCATCCATTACTTTGGAACAGTAGGAAGGGGAGGAGGGAGGAGAAACAAAATCAGCATTCTCATCAACTTGTTCTGATGTAATCTTGTAGATATGCAGCTCAAAGTAAGCCAGTTATCCAATGTGGGAAGTGATCTTGTTTACAAACCAAAATGCCTCTCTGCTCGGAATCGAGCGGATGAAATTCAAGTTCCTGATTCAGAGATATCCCAGCTTCTCACTTCCGGTAAGTGATGCCTAACTATTCATGACTTCTGTTGGGCTTTTAATCATCGAAATTTGCTGAAAAGCAAACTTCATATTTATTCGACTTATTTATTTATTTACTGGGGTCCAGGTAAGCTAAACAAAAAAAAATTGCTAAGCATATTCCTTAATGTTGCCTTGACTGACTGTTAAGAGTAGGAAATTCTTTTTCCTATGCGAATCATGAATTAAGTTTAAAAAGTAATACATTGCCTGTACAATGGCTTGTGTAGAAAACTGTACATATGGCAGGGTTTTGAATTGGGTCCCAATCTACATGGAATTAGTTGACGTGAGCTGGGAGAGAAACACAATTGTTACAGTTAGCATCAGTGCCACTGGGCCAGGTAGGGAGATAGCAGCCATCTTCCCCATTTGATCATTGTCAGCACTGGACTTTCCAAGGGGTGGCACTCAGGTTGCCACTCGTTCCTTTTTTTTAAACAAAACATGGGAGCTCCCCCACTATGGACCCAACATTCCTTTTCTCCTGGACCCAACACCCGTATTCCCCTGGCGCTGAAGACCACTCCCTCTCCCACTGCAGACCCAGCAAACCCTTCCCTATCCCCAGACCTGACACCCCCTCCCCCTCCCGGACCTGACCTCTCCTGCCCCATAACTGGACCCCGTGCCACCATTCCCGCTCCACATTTTGACACCTCCCCCCCCCCCCCCAACCATCCACACACAGGATTGACACCCCCATCAGACCCCATATCTCCCACCCAGCCCAACGTACCCTAACACTCCATCACTTACCTGGACCCCAGTAAATAAATAAGTCGAATAAATATGAAGTTTTCTTTTCAGCTAATTTTCAAAGATGAGGAAAAGAAATTCTAAACCAACCCCTGTTTAGTTTTAGTGAGGACTATTAAGTGTCTGCAAAGCACAGTTTTACAGGTGCTATCCCTTTAAACAAAAGAAATTTATATGATTAATATGGAGCTCAAGGAATATGGTTATACGTGACACTACCTAACCACAGAAATCTCCGCTAAGTACAGTTTTCTTTAATGTATTGTCTTGAGTTGTTGGGATAGTTACATGGTTTTTATCCATGTTGTGACTATCCAGAATTCTTTTTGTGTCTGTAATGTGTTTGCAGAAATATTAAGTGTTTATTTCTTTAGGGTACAGTGAATTGATATTTATAAATGCTTACTACCGGAGTGTGGAGTATCATTTGGCACCTCAGAGTCCTGACTCTGTATTACTGGCTGGGAGATCAGACAAACGGTAAGATTAAGAATCAATGACAAGAAATTTTGACTATGATGGATAGAAGATTCTTGGATGGATAATATTTCAATTTTGAAATAAAAGCTTTATAAATAGAGAACAAATAGGTGGAGCAGATTTTATCTGAAAGAAAAATAGATTGTTCAAAGCAGCAGGTGATCAGCCTTTTCAGTACTTTCAGCTATTTCTGATTATATTTCACATTTTATTCTGCAAAGCCTACAAGAATTGAATAATATATGCAAGATAGTTGACTTTCTAGGATGAGAAAATTCATTGCTGAACCAAGAAAGCAGCAGTTTACAGAATGTATTATATTGAATCACATTTACAATTTAATGGATCAGAAACCGTGTGTTAATAAATGGAAACTAATTTGATATGTGGAATTTTGAAATAATAGCTCAGAATTATTTTTTAGTCAAATTTGATTCTATCATGTAATGTTCATTGCAAATAAACCAAATGTCACAAGATATTCCACAACTTTATGCCTGCTAATCAATTCCAGATCTCACATGGAGTTAAAGTGAGACCAATAGGTCTTCGTTTCATACTTTTGTACATGATACCATACCACTCCGCACAAGAATTAACTTTTTAATTAACTATTAACTTTTATAATGTTGGTTAGTGCAGTGTTTGTTTTCTGATATGGAGCAAAGTAGGAACAGTGCAAATTTGACTTGTAACACTGTACATGGCATGGAGTTTTTGATACAGTATTTAATCTGAACTCTGTTCTGCTCTGTGTGTACTAGATTCTGCTATCGGGGCTGCGTTTCTGATGTTTGGTTCTATGATGACGCAGGTCCTATTGTGTTGATTGTGAGTGGGTTGGTCACACCGCAGACTCAGACTCCCCAGGCAAGAAGGAGGGCTAAGCAGGCAGTGCAGGAATCTCCTGTGGCTATTCCTCTGCAAAACAGAGATACTGTTGAGCAGAATGGCTCCTCAGGGGATAACAGCAGCAGCCAAATTCATGGTGTCGTGGGTGGCTCTGCTGCAGATGGAGGGAAAAATAGGCATAGAAATGCAATTGTCACAGGGGATTCAATCATAAGGGGAATAGACAGGCATTTCTATGGCCTCAAACGAGAGTCCAGGATGGTGTGTTGTCTCTCTGGTGCTAGGGTCCTGGATGTCTCAGAGCGGTTGCAGGACATTCTGGAGGGGGAGGGTGAACAACCAGTGGTTATGGTGCACGTTGGTACTAATGACATAGATCAAGAAACGGATGAGGTACTAAAAGCAGAATGTAGAGAACTAGGAAGAAAGTTGAAATGTAGGACCTCAAAGGTAGTTATCTCAGGATTACTGCCAATGCCACAAACTAGTCAGAGTAGAAACAGCAGGATATATAGGATGAACACGCAGCTGAAAAGATGGTGTCTGGGGGAGGGTTTCAGATTAATTGGGCATTGGGACCAGTTCTGGGGGAGGTGGGACCTGTACAAACTGGACATGTTACACCTGGGCAGGATCGGGACTGATGTCCTTGGGGAGTAACTTGGTAGAGTGGTTAGGGAGGCTTTAAACTAGTGTGGCAGGGAGATGGGAATCACAAGAGTAGGTCAGTAGATGCAGAAATTGAGGGAAAGGTAGAAACATTACTAAGGCAAACATTACTAAGAACAAGAACAGGCAGGGAAACGTTGCTGAAAAGAGCAGGGGAGGCGGTCTGAAATGCGTGTGTTTCAATGTCAGAAGTATAATAGGCAAGACAAATGAACTTAGAGCTTTGGTTAATACCTTGAACTATGACATTATTGCGGTCACAGAGACTTGGCTGAAAGAGGGACAGGACTGGCAGTTGAATGTTCCAAGTTTTAGATGTTTCAGGTGGGATAGAAAGGGAGGTAAAAGGGGTGGGGGAGTCACATCACTGGTAAAGGAGTATCTCACAGCTGTACTGAGGGAGGATACATCAGAGGACTTGTGCAGCAAGGCAGTATGGGTAGAGCTCAGGAATGGGAAAGGTGAAATCACAATGCTGGGGGTATTCAACAGGCCTCCCTACAGCCAGCGGGAGATGAAGAGACAATATGTAGACAGATTTTGGAAAGATGTAACAACAGCAGGGTTGTTGTTGTGGGTGATTTTAATTTCCCCTATATTGACTGGGACTCACTTTGTGCTGGGGGCTTGCATGGGACAGAATTTGTAAGGACCATTCAGGAGGGTTTCTTGTCACAGTATGTAAACAGTCCAACCAGGGAAGGGGTTATACTAGACTTGGGTTTAGGAAATGAGCCTGGTCAGGTGAATGAAATTTCAGTGGGGGAGCATTTTGGCAGTTGTGACCATAATACAGTGAGTTTTAAGATACTGAACTGGAGAATTTTTATTGGAGGTGGCTGTTTGATGGTAAATCCACATCAGACATATGGGAACATTTCAAATGGCAGTTGTTACGAGTTTAGTGAGAATGAAGATGGGTATGGCAAGTTACATGAATCTTAGATGATCAGGGATGTGAGATAGCAAGGTGTAGAGCTGGATGAACACAGCAGGATCCTCCCTCCCACCCTCCTGCAAAAATGCCATCCCCTATTCCCAATTCCTTCGCCTCCACTGCATCTGCTCCCAGGATGAGGCATTCCACCCCCGTACATCTCAGATGTCCTCGTTTTTCGAGGACCACAACTTCCCCCCTTCAGTGGTCGAGAACGCCCTCGACCGTGTCTCCCGCATTTCCCGCAACTCATCCCTCACACCCCCTCCCCGCAATAACAACCAAAACAGAATCCCCTTCGTCCTCACGTACCACCCCACCAACCTCCGGATCCAACGCATCATCCTCCGACACTTCCGCCATCTGCAATCCGACCCCACCACCAAAGACATTTTTCCCTCCGCACCCTTATCTGCCTTCCGGAGGGACCACTCTCTCCGTGACTCCCTTGTCTGCTGCACACTCCCCTCCAGCCCCACCTCACCCGGCACTTTTCCCTGCAACAGCAGGAAGTGCTACACCTCCCCCCTCACCCCCATCCCAGGCTCCAAGAAGATTTTCCACATCAAGCAGATGTTCACCTGCACATCTGCTAATTTGGTATACTGCATCCGCTGTACCCATTGTGGCCTCCTCTACAACGGGGAAACCAAGCGGAGGCTTGGGGACCGCTTTGCAGAACACTAAACAACTGCACCTCCCAGTCGCGAACCATTTCAACTCCCCCTCCCATTCCTCGGACGACATGTTCATCCTGGGCCTCCTGCAGTGCCACAACGATGCCACCCGAAGGTTACAGGAACAGCAACTCATATTCCGCTTGGGAACCCTGCAGCCCAACGGTATCAATGTGGACTTCACAAAGTTCAAAATCTCCCCTCCCCCTACCGCATCCCAAAACCAGCTCAGCTCGTCCCCACCTCCCTAACCTGTCCTTCCTCCCACCTATCGCCTCCTCCCACCTCAAGCCCCACCCCCATCTCCTACCGACGAACCTCATCCCGCCCCCTTGACCTGTCCGTCCTCCCTGGACTGACCTATCTCCTCCCTAACTCCTCACCTTTACTGGCTCCATCCCTGCCTCTTTGACCTGTCTGTCTCCTCTCCACCTATCCTCTCCTCTATTCATCTTCTATCTGCCTCCCCCTCTCTCCCTATTTATTTCAGAACCCCCTTCCCCTTCCCCTTCCCCATTTCTGAAGAAGGGTCTATGCCCGAAACGTCAGCTTTCCTGCTCCTCTGATGCTGCTTGGCCTGCTGTATTCATCCAGCTCTACACCTTGTTATTTCAGATTCTCCAGCATCTGCAGTTCCTACTACCTCTGAGCAGGGATGTTATGACTTTGGCGAAAAAGAAAAAGGAAGCATATGTAAGGCCTAGGAGGATGGGAACTGTTGAAGCCCTTGAAGTATATAAGGAAAGGAGGAAAGAACTTAAACAAGGAATTAGAAGGGCTAAAAGGGGCCATGAAAGTTGTTAGCAAACAGGTTTGAGGAGAATCCCAAGGCTTTTTATACATACATGAGAAAAATAGAGGGTAGATAAGGAAAAGGTTAGACCTCAAGGACGAGTGAGGGAATCTATGTGGGGAGCCAGAAGAGGTAGATGAGGTCTTAAATGAATACTTTGTGTTGGTATTCACCAAAGAGAAGGAATTGATGGAGGATGACCTCGGGGAAGGGAGTGTCGAGTTTCTAAGCCAAATTATTATTGAAAAGGAAGAGGTATTATGTATCTTAAAACATATTGACATAGATAAGTCCCCCAGTCCTGATTTCATCTGTCCCAGATTATTGCGAGGGGCCAGAGAACAAATTGCTGGAGCATTGACAGACATCTTTGTATCCTCTTTAGCCACAGGTGAAGGTCCCAGAGCACTGGAGAATAGCCAATGTCGTTCCACTGTTTAAGAAGGGTAGCAGGGATAATCCAGGAAATTACAGACCTGTGAGCCTCGTGTCAGTGGTAGGGAAATTATTGGAAAATATTCTCATGGACGCGATCTATATGCATTTAGAAACAAATGGACTTATGAGTGATAGACAGCATGGTTTTGTGCAGGGGAGGTTGTGCCTCACTAACTTGATCGAGTTTTTTGAGGAGGTGACAAAGATGGTTGATGAGGGAAAAGCAGTTGACTTTGTCTACGTGGACTTCAGTAAAGCCTTTGACAAGGTGCCTCATGGATTCTGATGCGAACGGTGAAGTCACATGGTATCGGGGGAGCTGGCAAGATGGATACAGAACTGGCTTAGTCATAGGAGACAGAGGGTAGCGGTGGAAGGATGGTTTTCAGAATGGAGGGTTGTGACTAGTGGTGTTCCACTGGGATCAGTACTGGGACCTATGCTGTTCATGGCTTACAGAAATGATTTGGAGGAAAACGTAACTGATTTAATTAGTGAGTTTGTGGACTGTACAAAGATTGGTGGAGTTGCAGATAGTGAGGAGGATTGTCAGATGATACAGAAGGACATAGATCAGTTGGAGGCATGGCCAGAAAAATGGCTGATGGAGTTTAATCTGGACAAATGTGAGGTGATGCATTTTGGAAGGAAGGTCATGTACAGGTGGAAGTTATACAGTGAATGGCAGAACCCTTAGGAGTATTAATATGCAGAGGGATCTGAGTGTGCAGGTCCACAGATTACTGAAGGTGGCCACACAGGTAGATAAGGTAGTAAAAGGCTTATGTCATGCTTACCTTCATTGGAAGGGGCATTGAGTATAAGGATAGAGTCCATGCTGCAGCTTTATAGAACTTTATTTAGGCCACATTTGGAATGTTGCGTACAGTTCTGGTCACTGTACTACCAGAAAGATGTGGATGCTTTAGAGTGGGTAGAGAAAAGGTTTACCAGGATGGTGCCTGGTATGGGGGATTTTAGCTATGAAGAAAGGTTGGATAGACCGGGTTTGTTTTCACTGGAAGGCAGGAAGTTGAGGGGTGACCTGTTAGAAGTTTATAAGATTGTGAATGGCATGGATAGGATGAAAAGTATGATGCTTTTTCCCAGGGTGGAGGGGTCACTTACTAGGGACGCAGGTTCAAGGTGCAGGGAGGGGGATATTTAAAAGAGATGTGCGAGGGAAGTTTTTCCCACAAAGGGTGGTGAGTACCTGGAACGCGCTGCCAGACAAGGTGGCGGAAGCAGTCACAATAGCAGCATTCAAGAAGCACCTGGACTAATACATGAATAGGAAGGGAATAGAGGGATATGGATCCTGTCAGTGAAGACAGATTTAATATGGAAAGGCAAAAGTGACAGCACAAGCTTGGAGGGCCAAAGGGCCCGTTCCTGTGCTGTATTGTTTTTTGCTCTTTGTTTGTTAATGATCTGCTTTTAATTTACACCCCCTTATGCAGTGCTCCATCTGAATGTAATAACAGTAGAAGGACACTTGGGCATGAGATTGCAGGATTTTAAAAGCTACCAAGTAGTTCTTGTATTATAATTATTACAACAAATTAATGAAATGTAATTAAATGTAATTAATCAGTTAACAGACAAATAGACCACTACAATATCTAAAAAAGAACTGTTAAATGTTCCACAAATTGGAAAACAGATGACAGAAAGTATCATTGGGGAGTTTGTGGTTTTGCTGTATTAACGTCAATATAACGTGCTGTGTTATGATTCCAGTTTGCAGACAAGTCAACTTCAAACGGCTGTTATCTCTTCGACTGTACGTGATCCAGTCAAAGCAAGAAACGTCCCCACTGCTGTGCAGTACTCTCTCTCTCACAGGCCTGTGGTAAGTAGATTGACAATGTTCCTCAGGCTTGATTCGAACTATATTCCTAATGTTTAGCGTTTCTGAAGTCCAGGATTGAAAGAGCTATTACATATTTAATTGCATTCCTCAAAGCAACTTGGAATTGTGACTTTTCTGTATGACAGAGGTTTTTTTGGATACCATAGAAAAATCTCCTCAGTTATGAGGAACAGGTTGTTGGAAGACAATTTGTTTTGTTTCTTAATTGAGAAGAGTTCATATACTTTGCTGTTTTTGGCTTATTTCACATTTGCTCTTTATTGATCAAAATCAACTGTTATCATCTAATTCTTGAACCAGAAGAGCCCCAAAGCTTCTAATTCTTCTCAATAGGTTAAGACACCTGGAACAATGCTCCTGCATTATGATAGATCTACAGCTCAATCATCCAAGTTGAATTAGTTGGTTTAGGACTACATTAACAAGCCAAAGCATGCTATACATGCACACTAATTAATCTTCCTTTCAGTGTATATGATGTCTGGTTCAAAATTCTGTGTCCGTTGCCTTGTAAAGCATGTCATTGTTTCTAACACAATCCTTGACTCACTGTCATTTTCTAATTTCACAGGCAGTGATAACTCAACCACCCTTGTGGATTTGCAGTGGGAATAGTTGGGTTTTTGTTTCTCTGTACTGGGCAGGGTGTCTACATCACACATACAGTTCCAGTTATCAAGGAAACTGTTCATTTTGGAGCATTTTGAAAAAGACAGCAAAATACCAACTGGCCTAAGTAGCCCCATCACTTTACATTTATCTAAGTTCACAAAACCCACAAAATCTTAATTTTCTGTGGCCGATATGGTTTTGACTTTGCCAGACAGGTTTGACAGATTGCACACTTTTCTTTCCCAATTCATTAGAATTAACGTATATGTGTGGCTGTGTGTATACACCTGGTAAAGGGGTTGGTTAGATGTAGAATGACACCAACAGCATGGGTTCAATTACGATGAAGTCATCGTAAAGGTCCCACCTTCTCATTGTCTCCTTTGCCTGAGGCGTGGTAATCCTCAGGTGAAACATGAGAGCTACCTATGGTCCTGAAAGACAATGATGACTTTTCCTTTGCCTTTATATGCACCTGGTATCTGTATCAAGTAATCCTGGGTATGACATGATGAACTGCAAAAAAAAACTGTATGGAGCTGGAGGAACTCAGTAGGCCAGGGAGCATCAGAGGAGCAGGAAAGATGATGTTTCGGGTTGGGCCTGCTGTGTTCCTCCAGCTCCACACTGTGTTGTCTCTGACTCCAGCATCTGCAGTTCCTGCTATCTCTACAAATTAAAACTTCCTTTTTGGACAATCTTAACACTGAAACTTGGATGCTATCTCTCAGCTGTTAGCTGTGGCTCCGTTGCACCGCACATGTACCAAATAATGATCACCTCCACCAAGAAAGAATCTAATTGTTGTTTCTTAACATTCAATACCATCATTGACCCCTAGCCCCAACGAATCCCTCCAACTATCAACAGCGTCAGGGTAACCACTGACCAGAAACTGAGCTCACTAAGACTCCTGTGCATGTAATACAGAAAGCTAGTACACAGGTGCAGCAGCTAATCGGGAAGGTTAATGGGATGTTGCCCTTTATTTCAAGGGGCTTGGAGTATTAGAGTAGGGAAGTACTGTACAATGTGTTGGTGAGACCACATCTGGAGTACTGTGATCAGTTTTGGTCCTCTCGTTTAAGAAAATATATTATTTCATTGGAGGCAGTTCATAGAATATTCATGAGAATGATCTTGGGATGGAGGGATTGTCCTATGTGCAAAGGTTAAACAAGTTGGGACTCTGCTTACTGGAGTTTAGGAAAATTAGAAGTGATCTCACTGAAACATATAGGATACTTAAGGGTAAATGCTGAGAGGATGTTTCCCCTCCTGGGAGTCTAGGACCAGAGGGCATGGTCTCAGAATTAAGCGATGCCAATTTAAGACTGAGAAGAGGAGGAATTTCTTCTCTCAGAGGGTTGTGAGTCTTTGGAACTCCTCACCACAGACAGGTGTAGGGACAGAGTCCTTGTGTATACTTAAGGCTGAGATAGATAGGTTCTTGATCAGTCGGGGAATCAAGGGTTTTGGAGAAAAGGCACCAAAGTGGACATGAGGAATGCTGGATCAGCCATCACCATATGGAATGACAGAGCAGGCTTGAGGGGCTAAACAGCTGTTCCTATTTCATACGGTCTTATATAAATACTGTGGCTCCAACGGCAGGTCGGAGGCTAGGAATTACCTCCTGTCCCAATGCTTAGACGCCGTTCACGAGGCACCAGTCAGGAGTGTGATAGGTTGCTAAGCACTTGCCTGAATGAGTGCACCTCCAACAACATTCAAAAGGCTCAACACCGTCTGGGATAAAGCAACCTACTTGATTGGCTCCCTGACCACAACCTTCAGTCTTTGCTCTCTTCATCACCAACACACAATGGCAGCAGGGTGTACCATCTACAAGATGCACTGCAGTACCTCACTCTGGCTCCTTCAATGGTGCTTGTAAAGCTCCTGTGCTCTATCATCTAAAAGGATGAGGGCAACAGATGCATGCGAATAGCACCACCTGCTGGTTTCCTCTAAGTCACATTATATCCTAACTTGAAATGGTCTCATCATTCCTTCACTGTCACTGAATTAAAACCCTGAAACTCCCTTCCAGATAGCACTGTGGGTGTCCTTGCACTCTGAGGACTGCAGTAGTTCAAGAAGGCTACTGACCACCTTTTCCAAGGCAAATGCTGGCCTCACCACTGATGCCCATGTCCCTTGAATGAGTTAAGTAAAATGTTTTTCTTCCTTCTTTCAATCCCAGTTCAACACCTCTATTGCAGCCGTGTAACATCGCCATTCAGATAACAGTCATCCTTTGGGATTGCCAGTTGGTCAAAGACAATTTTCTTCTGATATCCCATATTAATTTGGAGGATACTGAAGGTGGTCAATCTCGTGCACATATTTCCCCCCCCCAGTCTTGTATGTCATTCAGCACAGATGCAAATACACAGTCTTGGATGAGTAAATCAAAAGATAGTATTGCTGAATTCCAGTACTGATTTGAGTATGTAGTTTGACACAACGGTTGTGTTATTTTCTTTTTCAAGGTTGGATATTCAAAAGTGGCCATCCCGGCTTGTGTGTTTTGGGACTTCAGTCTTCTGTAAGTACCCTGATGTTTGCAAACCACTGTATTTTGTAAGGATTGGAGAAATGCCTTATAACATAGGTGCCCCATTATTGCTGGAGGTAATTACACACATATTCCTATTTTATCTATGGGTGCTCTCTGTCATATTTTATCCCAATTGGTTAAAGTATCAAAGTGTCATCAGACTGTGGGTATTGCAATTGGAGAATGCTTTCCCACATTTTCAATTGTTAGTGGGGAAAAAATTGCAGTGTGATGAACACAGATTTCCACACCATTTTTCCTTGTAATGAGAAAAAGAGGGAAAATAAACTCCTCAAATCCAGCTGGGGTTCCTGGATACCAGTCAAGAGGAGAAACCTGTCTCCTTTTCTCCCTGTTGACATTAAGGCAATTAATAGTGCTGTAAACTTGAAGTAGAAATCAACTGAATTAACGTTAATTTGCGTGAATCTCTGCTGATTCAATTCTATATTCGGTAAGACATTTCCTTGCTAATTTTCTTAAAGTATTCAGTGCTTACTGTCAAAGTAGATATCTATACCACAGTTAACCACTGATTTTGACAAAGCATTGACTTATTGGATGGATTATTCAAAAGCCTAAAACAATTTGTATTGTTCAGAAGTTGTATGTTTTTGTAATGTTTATTTCAGAGATGGACAGTATGCTGGATGGTCAAACCAAGGTTGCCAAGTGATTCAGTTTGAATCTGAGATCACAGTCTGCTTCTGTAACCACACAACCAACTTCGCTGTGTTAATGCAGTTCACAGAAGTACAGGTAGGTTTACATTTAAAGGGAGGGGAGTGCATGTTCCCTGCCATTGAAGAAATAGCCCAAGGGATTGTTTTTCCATTCTGGTCTGCTTATTTGAGTAATGTGTGGGAATTGGCATCCATTTCCTTTTTTCTCATCTATACTGAGTCTGGTGTGAACCAGTCTGGATTTCATAATTTGACTGACTAATTAAGATTGATGTGTTGATAGACCTGACTAGAAATAATTTTCCACATTGGAAACAATGTGGAGCTTGTATGTGTGGATTAACACTCAGTTGAACATTTGCAACATTGAACCAATAAAGCTTTCCTGACAATCTAACATAACCACTGTACCAATCTGACACTTTTCACACACATTAATAAGGTTTGTCTGCTTGTGACACACTGTCTAAACATGGCTGGTTCTGAATAAAAGTGCTCGCTGCATAGAGAAAAGCAACAAAGAAATCATTTATGGCCCCACGTTAAGTGAAATCAGACCAAAAGAAAAATAAATTATAATGATACCTGATGTCTGCCATATTCATAACTTTATTTGCAAAAGTGCATGATTTGTTTTATAAGAATGCTTGAACTTTTCATTATTTTTGATGTGTAATTTCCCAATTCATATCCTTATACTCAGTTACGCATGTGGGTTGTTTCATGTGACGTTAATCAGTGAAAATAGAAAGTTCTAATTTCTAAGTTCTCCCATTACCTGAGGCGTAGTGGCCCTCAGGTTACACTACTAGTCATCTCTCTCCCTAATGGGAGAGCAGCTCTATGGTCTGCTGAGACAATAGTGACTTTACTTTTACTTTACTTTCCTGCGTTTACCCTGTTTAGTCCTGTTAGCATTTGATAGATTTCTATTCAGTCTCCTCTTATTCTTCTAATCTCCAGTGAATTTGTCCGAACTGATTCAATCTTTCTTCATACGTCAGGACCACTGTTACAGTGGGGAATGGCCAAACCCCTCCTGATAATTAAACTAAAACACAAGCCCCAATCTGTTATGACAGGGGTAGGGGTTCCACTCTAATTATTACTCCTGAAACACCCAGAGAAGCTCGTCTTTCCCTTCGTAATCTATTAAAACATTGGTTAAAAGAAAGAAAATCCCTAATCTCCACTTTGCAGGTAACAAGAAACAATTTATTTAACCCAATAATGAACAAATTAACAAAATTACTAACTAACCAACAATTGCCCCTTAGGCTACTAACTAATCCCTAACTGGTCTAAATTCTACAGGAATGCTGTTTAAGTAAAAACAAGTCCTACTCATAGAAACCCAATTAGTAAGAAGCAATAAATTATAACTTAATCTCTCCAAGATCGCACTGACTGTCTTCTGGAATATTCTGACATCTCCACTCTTTTCACAAAAAAACCTTTCTTCTGTTAATTCTGCTGTCAGGGGTGTTTTATCTCTATAATTTCTTCAATGAGGACTTTGAGCTAAAATACCGTGGTACCTTTGATTAATTAGTTGGGCTTTCTCTGAGAGCTGAATGGTGCTAAATCTGGCAGGTGGTGGATGACTCTCTCTTTAAGATGGCAGTTGGCTCTCCCCGATTTTCCAAATGCCCTCGTCTTATATACCCGCAATGACATAATCAAATTCTTATAATACGATTGGTTTCAGGTTGTCAACACCATCAAATTTAAATTCAGTTGGCCTTCTGTATCTAGGTGCTTTGTTTAAATTGATTGGCCAAATTCAAACTTGTCACAACTTCAAAACATTTGCCTGACACCTGTAAGGCTTTTTTGATACACTTGTTTCACTTTTTGAGGCTGTACATACTGGCAACTTCAGCTGCTGCTCACAGATGTAGAAAGCCTTTTTAAAAAAATTCTAAATGCAGACAAAGCACAAATCTCTTAAAGGAACCAGACATTTTAGCTTCCTGCCTTCCACTTCACAATTACTCTACTCAGCTGTGTAACACTGCCAAGCAAGGAATCATTCTGGTAAACGTACTACCTCCATAGCTAGAACAGCCTTCCCCAGTTAAGGATACTAAAACTGCACACAATACTCCAAGTGCGATCTCATTAAGACCCTGCATAATTGCAGCAAGAAATCCCTCTCCTGTACTTGAACCCTCTCGCCATGAAGGCCATCGTACCATTTGCCGCCTTCACTGGTTGCTGCTTACTTTCGGAGACTTGTGTATGAGGACATCCAGGTCTCATTCCACCTCCCCCATTCCTGATCTACCGCCATTAAGATAACAATCTGTCTTTGAGTTTTTGCTTCCAAATTGGATAACCTCACATTTATCCACATTTTGTTTCACTTGTCATCCATTTTCTCAGTCACTCAGCATGTCCAAATCTCACTGAAACATCTCTGCATATCCTCACAGCTCGCTCATCCATCCAACTTTGTATCACCTACCAACTTGAAATATTATATTTTGTCCCGTCATTCAAATCGTTAATATATATTGTGAATAATTGGGGTCGAAACAAAGATCCCTACTGTACCCCACCAGTCACTGCTGCCATTCAGAAAATGACTCATTAATTCTTGCTCCTTGTTTCCTGTCTGCCAACCAGTTGTCTATCTGTGTCAGTACGCTCCCCAAATCCAATGCACTTTAATTTTACCATAACCGCTTATGTGGGACCTTATTGAAAACCTCTGAAAGTTCAAGTAAACAACATCCACTGGCTGCCCCTTCTTATGGAACAGACCGGGCCCCCTCAAAATATTTTAAGAAGGAAGCCTAGACCCTAACTTTTCTTATTTTCAAGTTAGATGTGAAGTGCATGTTCCAGATGTGATGTGACTTGTCAAACTACTCAATATTAAGCAGAGCACAATTTATTTAAACACGATGGTGAAAATATAAACAAAAGAAAGAGGAATTGAGAATAGCTCATCTATTGGAAAACTTAACTGAAGAATAGGTACAGTACCTATTACTATTTAACTGTTCTAATATAATAACATCCCATAAACACACCTCTTGGAAAAAAGGTAAGTTCAGACACAGAATCTCACATGGAGTTGTCCAATGCAGTAGAAAACAACATTAAGAGAGATTTCAGAGAATGTAACAGCTAGAAATCATTTACTGAAGCTTCCAACCCTTCTGGGACCCCAAACAGCTTCTGACTGCAAGAGCCATAAAAAACTAAAAAGCCTGGTCTGTGAGAACTCGCCAGTCCCCTTCCATTGTTTCAACTGTTTTAAAAGAAAACTTCAGGCCTACTAAATTGTTGACTTAGGGCTGTCTCCAGTAGCCAGTTCTTCACCTCTGCCTTTACGACCTCTCTTCAAAGAAAACAGTAAATTTGTCAAGCTTGATTTCCTTTTTCATAAATCCATGCTGACTCTGTTCAATTTTGTCACTGTTTTCGAAGTGCTGTGTTATTAATAGTGGACTCTAGCATTTTGTCCATGACCAATATCGAAGGCCAGTTCTAAGAATGTAATTATGTCCTTGGACATGGAAAATATCAGTTTCAATCTTGTATCATGATTCAGAAGGAATCTCAGGTGAAAGGAAAGGCTGTCTTGACTGTTGAGTTTGATGAAATTGACATGTCCTGATTGTCCTTATTAATGCCAAGCTAGTATATGGATTCATGTGCCAATCTCTTGTTTTGTTTTCTGGACCCCTCCCACCCCATGACCTCTATGTGTGTGGTCCAGTATGTTTTGACATAGAAGTTACAGAATTATGTTGTTTGCTAAAGGTTGCATTGCTGGAGAGTCCTTGTGCATCTCCAAGTAATCAAAACAAACGTACCAACTTGGGAAAGCTCAGCAGGTCTGGTAGCATCTGTGTAGAGAAATCAGAGTTAACGCTTAAGGTCCAGTGTTCTGAGGAAGGATCAGTTGACTCAAAACATTAACTCTGATTTCCCTGCTGCCAGAAATGCTGAGCTTTTCCAGCAATTTCTATTTTTGTTTCTGATTTACAGCACTTTCAGTTGTTCAGTATTTTTGTACCAGCTTGGGGACCTACTCGATGCATTGAGAGCCCCTATAGGTGGTAATGTTTTGGAGATGTTGCAGCTGGTCATCAACTAATGTAGTTTGGTGATTCTGCTCTGTTTGGCCATGACCAAAATAATAGGATTGAAGTTCAGACTGTCTTCTTGTTCAGGTTTAGTAATATCCACTTGTTGGTTGAAAAGCATTTTTGTTCTTAGGATTTGGATGTCAGCTAAGAGCCTTGTAAATAGTCATTTTCGAACATGGCAAATTTGGTAATTCTAAATTGTACCCTTGGATCTTCACAAGTGGTGGCACCATAGTGCTGGAGTTGCACTTGTAAGATGTTCTTGACAGATCATTCCTATTAATTTGTGATCAATATGGCAAAAAAAGAATCTTGCAGACATTTCACTAATTCCTTTTCTTCAGAACTGCTACTAACCTGATTTTCCCAGTCCACCTGAATATTGAACTCTTCCATGATTATTGTAATAGTGTCTATCTCGCATGCCTTTTCTATCTCCTGGTTTACTTTCTGCAACATTTCTAGACTATTACGTAATTCCCATCAGGGTGTTTTTTTTTTTGTGGTTCCTCAATTCTACCCACACAGATTCTACACCTTCTGACTCTACACATCTTGTGTAAGATGTGTAAAGAGATGATTTTTGCACTTAGTCCGGTGTTGGTGTTGGTGTATAGTGCATGCTGTAAGATTGTAGTTACCTCTTGGATTTGATTAGTGAGCTTGTGCACCATGGATAGAACTTTGGAAGCTCCTCTGATATTTTTTGTTGGTTATCTTTTCTGCACATGCTGCTACGGAGCAATGTTTTGCATTTTGGTTTTCTCTGGACAACTGGACTTCCTACACATTTCGGTCCAATGTGCTATTGTAACCATAGCTTGCATATGTCACCAAATGCTGGACATTGACATGGTGGGTGAGACAAGCTCAGTTCCTGCAAGATATGGATGTTCTGCTTCACAACTTAACAGTAGTAATGGCTGTCTCAGACCCAGACACTTGCAGATGCTGCTGGCCTGCTGCAGTTGTTTTGTACTTGTGTGCTTCTTCTAGCAGAATGTCAGTGATATGTTCCATAGGTTTGCCCAGAAGTACCTTTCAGAAAGACTCAATGGATGTCGGGAAATAACCAGTTCCATAAACCTTTAGCTGTGGAGAAATCACGTTCTGTTCCTTGTGCATTGACACCTGCCTGTGAATTGGTCAATCATTTCACCTGGCTATAGGTGGTATGACATGATCTCAAACATGTGTATCTTGAAGTTAACTTAAAACTAAGTTGGTCTTCTAAACTCTGGAAAGTCTCATCAGGATCTTTGCAATCGTTGTAAGGAATACCAGCAGATTTTAGTTGCCTTCACCTTTCAGTACCCAAAATGAGGATTCTTTTGACTACCTGCTGTTCTATGCCAGTTATTTGAAAATCTGTGAAGTGAACTAAACCTTGACCATGGATCACAAAAAACTAGCATACAAGTTCTGCGGGTAATAGATAAGGCAAATGACATGTTGGTTTTTATTTCATAGAGAGTAGAGTATAAAAGTAGGAAGGTTTGACTAAAGCCACACGAGTCAGACTACAGCTAGAATATGGAGAACCACTTTGGGCTCCTTATTTAAGGCAACATGTATTGACATTGGAGGCAGTCCAGCGAAGGCTCACTCAGCCGATACCAGGTATGATGGGACTGTCTTATGAAGAGACATCGAGTAGATTGGGACTATCATTGGAGTTTAGAAGAACGAGAGGTGATGTTATTGAAACATACAAAATTCCTGGTGTACTTGAGAGGATAGATGTGAAAATGATGTTTCCCCTTGTGGGAGAGTCTAGGACGAGAGGGCGTAATGTCAGAATAAAGGGCACGCATATATAAGACAGTGATGAGGTGGAATTTCTTCTCTTTTAGAGGGATGTGAATCTGTGGAATTCTTTACCATACAGGGTTGTTGAGGCTGAGTCAATAAATATGTTCAAAACTAAGATAGACTGATTTTTAATCAGTAAGGGAGTCAATGGTTCCGGGAAAAAGGAGTTGAGAATTATCGGATGGGCCATGATCTCATTGAATAGTGAAGCAGACTTGATGGACTATTTTTAATGGTCTTAATAACAAAGGTGAATCAATCTTTCTCAGAATCCCTACAGTGTGGAAACAGGCCGAACAAGTCTGCACTAACTCTCTGAAGACCATCTCACCCAGACTCACCCCCCTACCCTATCCCTGTAACCCCCATGGCTAATCCACCTAACCTATGCATACCTGGACACTATGGGCAATTTAGCATGGCCAATCCACCTAACCTGCACATCTTTGGACTGTGGGAGGAAACCTGGAGCACCCGGAGGAAACCCATGCAGACACACGGAGAATGTGCAGACTCCACACAAACAGTCGCCTGAGGGTGGATTTGAACCCAGGTCCCTGGTGCTGTGAGGCAGCTGTGCGAACTACTGAGTCACTGTGCCCCCTCTATCATCTAGGGTTAGATATTTGTTTTCCATATTTTTTGTGCCTTTATGTTGTTTAAAATGCCAGTGTAAGAATCTACGTTGCAGTGTGGTGTTATTCTGTTCTCTTTTAAATGTAAGTTGCTGCCCCTTTACAATTTACAGACTTGCATAGGCGGGTTTTTGCCTATAGGTGGCATTCATCATTGCAATCACATGGACTTTTCTTCGAAAAAGAAAATGGGGGAAATGGTTAACATTTTAAATGTAGAAAGCTGCAAATGTTAGTCTGTATAACATATTATCTCAGATGGTTTAGTGATTCTGAAGTCAGGTATCTGAGATTTATTTGCATCATTAACTATTTACAAGGTTAAGATATCATAAACTCGCACTCATAGTCTGGATTCTGTGCTTATTGATGTTTCTGTACATTATACCTGCATAATTGACTAGCTGCACTGACTCCATTATAATTGTCTTAAAAGTGCAGGTCAAGATTTGTTTTCCATTTACTCATGGGAACGTGGGAGTCGCTGGCTGGCCAGCATTGATTGCCCATTCCTAGTTGCCCTTGAGAAAGTGGTGGTGAGCTGCCTTCTTGAATCGCTGCAGTCAATTTGCTGTAAGTAGACGCACAGTGCTGTTAGGGAGGGAATTCCTGAATGTTGACCCAATGACAGTGAAGGAACGGTGATATATTTCTACGTCGGGGTGGAGAGTGACTTGGAGATGAATTTGCAGGTGGCAGTGTTCCCATGTATCTCATGCACTTGCTTTCCTAAATGGAAGTGGTCGTGGGTTTGGAAGATGCTGACTAAGGATCTTCAGTCAATTTCTACAGTGCATGTTGTATATAGTAAGCACTGCTGTTCCTCAGTACCTGTGTTGGAGGGAGTGGATGTTTGTGGATGTGGTGCTAATCAAGTGGGCTGCTTTGTTCTGAATGGTGTCAAGCTTCCTGAGTGTTGTTGGAGCTGCAGTCATCCAGCTAAGTGAGGAGTATTCCATCACATTCCTGACTTGAGCCTTGTAGATGGTGGACAGACTTTGAGAATGAGGAGGTGGGTGACTCATTGCAGTATTCCTAGTCTCTGACATGTATTTATATAGTGAGTGCATTTGAGAATGTTGATTATGATAACACAATTGAATGTCAAGGGATGGAGGTTAGATTGTCTCTTATTGGAAATTGTCATAGCCTGGCATATCTATGTCATAGTACAACATTTCCTTGAGTCATGTGGTTTTTAGCTACGTGGTACTTGCACTTATGCACACTTGGATGGTACATCACTCTCTGCAGATTGACAAGATTTGAGGAAATTGTGTGGGTGTATTGAAGGCTTATTTGGGAAATGTTTCAGCAATGCATGATCCATGATGGTGTCCCTGTGATGCGGGCTACCTCAACTCATCACTTGGCCCTAATATTCTTTTCACTGGAGGCTGCAGGTCAAAATTATGACAAAATGGGCTTTGTACTGCAGCATATACTTTATGTACTGCTGTATGGGCATAGCTCTGATAACTGTGCATGTTCTGGAATGTAAAATGACAGTAATGAAGTATCTATTGTAATGTATTTTGCTAAATCAACAGTTTCTAGCAACATTTTGTTGATCTAATATTTTACACAGTGGGGTTTCGAGACGGAGATAATCTTAAATAAATTGACATTCATTGGATCTGGAGCCTCGCTGTGTGCCCTAGTGGTGACCTTGACCCTTTTCACGGTGCTGGAGTAAGTATTCCATTAGACTTGTTTTATAAAGACATTGATAAGTCTTGTTAAATTAAAAAGCAATGTTTGACTGCAAGATATGAGAATGTTGGGATGGTGTGACATGTTCTCAACTATAGTTACTATTCCTTCACTACCAGCAAGTTGTATATTTTCTTGACAATGGCTGAGTTAACAGATTAATGTTTCAATAAAGTAACAAAAAATGCAAAATGATTGAAGTTTTGCCTTTGTTTAAATCTCTAGTATTCCAAAATCTGACCGAACCTCCATTCACAAGAACCTGTTTGTAGCTCTGATTGCAGCCCAGGTGGTATTACTGAGCAGTGACTCAGCAACAAACAGTGAGGTATGTTAAAAGTGTTGCCCGCTGTAATGCTATCAGCTTTAAGCTATCACAATGTGGTTATTATAGTAATAGGTACCCAATTGCTTCACAGAAATGTAATAAAAACTAAATGACGTGGTCCAGGTAGCTAAGCAGTGTAGAGACAACTATGAATGGAGGTCATATGCTAGAATATTACTGCCCTACAGCTTGGTGCTTTGAAGTATAATCACTGAACCTCAACAGTCTTCCGTATTTCTCCCAAGTCCTCCTAGATGCGCAACTATAGTTCAGCAGGAGAATTAAAATGTTAAAAATCTGAATCCTGACTCCAACCTGCTAGTTCCAGTTTTAATAGAGATAGAATGAGGAGCGGATGACTGTGAATGAGTGGGGCTGTGTATCTCATTGGTATTTACCATTTAAAACAACACCGATTTTGTCGTGTAATGATGACATACAAACGAGAGAGAATATTTATCAATGGGCTATTTTACCTAAAGTATTTATTATTGTAGACAATCTGAGAAGAACTTGCATTGAAATGTCGTAAGCAATGCGTGCACAGTGAGATCCTAGAATCAGTGATAAGATGGCCACCAGCATTTTATTCAGTTCATTTTGCTGAAGGAGAAATATTCATTGTACTTCTCTGAAGAAGTTCCATTGAATGTTTTGTGTTCAGCTGTGTAAGCCAATGGATCCTTGGCTTAATGTCTGACTTGAAGGATGTTTAGAAGGATTTTCTTTGATTTCAAAGCAAGTATAATTACGTTGTGTCTACTTGGCATTCCATTCATTGAAGGTGATGGTTCCTATAAAAAGTATAGCCAGAGTGAAATCCATGACATTGTGCATGGTTCAGCTGTAGAGGTGGGGGAGAAGAACGTGCAAGATCAGGAATATAAAGTAAGCAATCGTGATGGGGTATTCAACAGTCAGGTTTCTGCAACTTGTAGGCATCACTCCAGATAGTAATGTTGTCCGCTGCTCTCAGTGTCAAGGATTGCAGAGTAAAAAGGGTGGATAGCTGGAGGGGTCATGGCCCGTTTCAATGCTAATGGCATAAGTAGGAAAAGGGGTAAGGTCCTGCTGATCGGTTTATGGAACAAGTAAGATATTTAATAAATTGGCAGTAATATCCAAATTGCTTCTGTTGGCATACACGAGTGTTTATAAAAGTAGGAGGATAGATCAGATGAATGTGTAGCAGGAGCGATAATGATGTCAAGTTGTAGTAGAGGAGCTGGTTTAAAGTTAATGTTTTGGCAATGAGCACTTCTTGAATTTGAGGGGGTTGTTGCAACTGTCAGAGCTGGACACACAACACAGGCGCATGTAATGATGGCACATATTACTTCATCCCAGATGAATTACTGGATGGATCAAAAATAATGCCCAAACCCAAGACAGGAAAGTCTAAGTGAAGCATAGTATGCAGATCCCGTGATAGAAGAGCAAACATTTTAGCACTTTTACAGCTTGCACCAGCTACAGGTGGATGTAATACCTAAAGTGTCAGAAAATGCACTAAAATTGTTGGAGACACTCTATTATCTCCTTTTCTCTCTAGACTGCCTGTACTGCTGTGACTGCCCTTCTGCATTTGTTCTTTATGGCTGCTTTTGCGTGGATGATGGTGGAGGGGCTGCTCCTCTGGAGTAAAGTGGTTACTGTCAATTTAAGTGAAGAACGGAGAATGAAATATTACTATCTTATAGGCTGGGGTAAGTTTTGAGATGATTCCACACAATATCTGTTGAGACTATAGTTTCCAAACCATGTGTAATTACCTTCTCTATTTGTTCAAACCTGCCTTCATTTGGTACTTGGAAGTGCATGGTAAAATAGGGCTGAGTCAGCACAGCTTCATCAAGGGGAGATCATGCCTGACAAGTCTGTTAGCGTTCTTTGAGGGGGTAACAAGCAGGTTAGAAAAACGAGAGCAAGTGGATGTGATCTATTTGGATTTCCAGAAGGCCTATGACAAGGTCTCACAGGAGGCTGCTGAGTAAAGTAAAAGCCCATGGTGTTCGGAGCAAGGTGCGGGCATGGATAGCTGATTGACCACTGGGAGAAGGCAGACAGTGGGGATAAAGGGGTCTTTTTCAGGTTGACAGCCAGTGACTAGTGGAGTTCCATAGGGGTACCTTTTGGACCACAATTATTCACGTTATATAATAAGGATCTGGACAAAGAAACTGAGGGAATTTTTGCTAAGTTTTCAGATGACTCAAAGATAGGTGAGGGGCGGGTAGTGTTGAGGAAGTGGGGATGCTACAGTAGGACTTGGACAGGTTAGACAGAGAGTGGGCAAAGAAGTGGCAGTTGGAATATAATGTGGGAAAGTGTGTGGTTATGCACTTTGGTAGGAAGAAAGTAGGTGTAGAGTATTTTCTAAATTGGGAAAGGCTTCGGAAATCTGAAGCACAAAGGGACTTTGCAGTCCTAGATCACGACTCTCAAGGTTAACATATAGGTTCACTTGGCAGCTAGGAAGGAAATACAATGTTAGCAATAATTTCTTGAGAGCTAGAGTACAAAAGCAGAGATGTACTGCTGAGGCTGGAGAAGACTCTGGTCAGACAGCATTTGGAATATTGTGAGCAGTTTTGAGGCCGCTATTTAAGGAAAGATATGCTGACCTTGGAAGGGGTCCAGAGCAGGTTTACAAAAATGATCCCAGGATGAAAGGTTTGTCATATGAGGAGCAGTTGAAGACTCTAGGTCCATATTCAATGGAGTTTAGAAGAATGAGGGGGATCTGATTAAAACTTACAGAATGTTGAGAGGCCTGGATAGAGTGGATGTGGAGAAGATGATTCCGCTAGTAGCAGAGACTAGGACCTGAGGGAACAGCCTCTGAGTGAAGGGATGACCATTCAGGACTGAAATGAAGAATTTCTTCGACGATCAGGTGGTTAATCTATGGAACTCATTGCCGCAGAGGGATGTGGAGGTCATGTCATTGAGTGCTTTTGAGACAGAGATAGATAGGTTCTTGATCAGTAAGGTGATGAAGGGTTATGGGGAGAATGCAGAATGACGTTGAGAAATATAAGCCATGATTGAATGGGGGAGCAGACTTGATCGGCCGAATGGCCTCATTCTGCTCCACTATCTTATGGTCATATGAAACAATTTTTTGCATTTCTCATCTAGGTCTCCCTGTCCTAATAGTGACCATTACACTGGCAGCAGCACATGACAAATACATTTCAGACAGATACTGTTGGTTGAATGTTCACAATGGAGTGATTTGGGCCTTTGTTGGGCCAGTTATCTTCATCATTATGGTAAGAATGCAGTCATACTTAAAAGTTTGAAATCTGTTAACTTTTAAGGCTAAAAATCTCAATGCAGTGTGTGTACCTATTTATTGAATCATATGGTAACTACAGCACTGAAGGAGGCCATTCAGCCCATTGTTTCCTCTGTATAAGAACAACTCAGCCAGTCCCAAACCCTTGTCATTTTTCCTTTAGCCTTGTTTCGCTTCAAAAGGAAACTGAATAATTATTTGAAAACCACAGTTGAAGCTGCCTCCACCACAAAATTCAGGCCTTGCATTCCAGATGCTAACCACTCGCTGTTGGCAGTTGTAGTGTTTTTCCAGTTTTCTTCATCGAGACCTTCCCTAGTTTCAATCTGATATATAATGCTGACACACAATGTATTTATCAGAGATCATTCAGATTTGGCTTTGTGCTGTGAGACAGAGGGTCGTGGGGCAGGTTCACTCTCGAATTGCAGTGAGCCAGCAGAGCTGATTCACATTGTACTGCAGGAAACAGTGCAATTAGATGGCTTTTAACTTTTTTTCACGGGATTTGATGATTGCAGGCAAGGCCAGTATTTGTTGCTTATCCCTAATTGAGCTTGAGAAATTGCTGAGCTGCTGCCTTGAACTGCTACAGTCCATCTAATGGGTGTTGAACTGAAGTTAACAAGTCTGTCCTCTCAGTCGGGTGTAAAAGATCCACAAAGTGATTTTCGAAGAGGAATTCCCCTGGTGACCTGGCTAACACTTATCCTTCAGCCAAGTTCAAATAAAAAATGTTATCATTATTGGTTCTGGGACCTTGCTGTGTGCAAATTGGCCGCTAAGTATTTTAAAATCACAATAATAACTATATCGCAAAAATATTTCCATGTCTCTCAAAGAATTCTGTGATGTCCTAAGGCCAAGGAAGGCATGATAATATTGAAAATCCATTCTTCTTTCTCCACTTCAAAAAGGAACGAGGAATAATTAGTAAGGGATTCGGCTCTGTTCAGGAAGGATACATTTCTACTTTCAAACTTAATGAACCTTTCCACTGATATGTGGGGACAACTGTATACTGCGTACCTACCCTTTGATAGACATGTTATGTTAAACACAACAGTATCTGAGGGTTGTGGAAAATGTTTGAGTTAAATTAACTTCTAAGGATGCTTATGAAGTGTCTGGCTTTGTCTGCACCTGTTACTGTCACTGGCTATAATTACTCATCGGGTCAGTTTGTGAAGGCATACTGCTGGGCTGCTCAGTTGCCCAGGTTGGCTTCTTTTTCTGACTGTTTGCTGGTTTGAATATGCAGATGCAGAACATATAAGAAGTTATTCCTAACAGAGAAAGAAGAAAGAGCTGGCATTTATATTGCACCATATCAGGTGCTCAGAGTGTCAAGAGTTAATTTTGAAATGCAGCCATTGTTGCTATGTAGGCAGCCAATATTGTACACCGCAAAGTTTCAAATCAAGTCTGAAAGAAATAGTTAATTTGCTTTGGATGGTGTTGACTGAGAGAGGAATGTTGGCACAAATCTGGGAAGAACACCCTGCCTCTCTTTGGTTGGCAACGTGGAATCTTCTAACATTCCGCTGAATCACCAGGATATCTTATAAAAGATTTAGAACCTGTGCCAATGCACCACTCTTTCAGTACTGCATTGTATTTATGTGCTTAAGTTCTGGAGTGAGGTCTGAGCCCACAATATTCTTTCTTGAAGGTGAGAGTGACACCATCTGACCCAAGATGAATTGGCAATGTCTATTGATATCATACATTATTGTTGTCTCTGACAGACCAGATTATTTTTGATTGGATTATCAGCATCTAAAGACATTTGACTGAAAATTCTGAGGTGCATCTACTGTGCCATTGACTGAATTAATCAGTAGCTGATTTTTCAAGCACCACATACAGTTAGTGTAACTTTTATTCTTCATCTGCAGCTCTGCCGGGTGTAGGAGGAATGCTAGCTTTTTGGTCTTTGCAGGCTCAATTTACAGATGAAGCATTGACTCACATTTGGAATAAGCAATGCTGTAGGGCATCTAGTACTCTTTAAAATGGCTATTCAACTAAAAGTCAAAACAAAAAATTTGCAGTAGATGTATCTTAGCTGAAAAGTGCTGTGTGCAAGACCACATTTAGGTTAACATTTTATGATTTTGTAACAAAATCCTTTAATTGCTACATAGGTGAACATGTTTGTGCTCACACGCGTTGTACTGATCACTATGTCAACGGCCAAGCGACGGGCCACCATGCTTGCTGTTAACAGCAGTCCCATAGAGCAAGCCTACGATCAGATCAGGTGAGAGATGTTATGCAGGTAAACACCCTCTGGAGGGCAGTATTGAATCAGTTTGGCATTTCTTTCAGGGAAAAAACAACACATCTTCTCCTTATTGTCAGGTATAAAGTAAAACAATGCTGCCAACATTGAATTTTGAAACAAAGACAAAATTGATTATCTGTGTCTAAAGACACTTCACTAAACATTCTGAGGTGCATCTACCATGATATTGACTGAATTAATCTCAACTTCAACCCCTCCTCACATTGGCCATGAGTAGCTGATTTTTCAAGCACCACATTTAGTTAATATAACTTTTCTTCTTCACCTGCAGTTCTGCTGGGGGTAGGGTGGCAGGGTGGCATGGTGGCTCAGTGGTTAGCACCGCTGTCTCACAGCGTCAGGGTCCTGAGATTGATTCCAGCTTCGGGCGACTGTCTGTGTGGAGTTTGCACATTCTCCCTGTGTCTGTGCAGGTTTCCTCTGCGTGCTCCGGTTTCCTCCCCCTGTCCAAAGATGTGCAAATTCAGTGGAAGGGCCATGCTAAATTGCCCACAGTGACCGGAGATATGTAGGTAAGGTGGATTAGCCAGGAGAAATGCAGGGTTACAGGGATTGGATGAGATACTCTTCAGAGGGGTGGTGTGGACTCGATGGGCTGAATGGCCTGCTTCCACACTGTAGGGATTCTATGACTTGGTTGACATTTTGGCCTTGCATCCTTTTTCAGAGCCTTCTTTTCAATATTTGGCCTTTTAGAAAAAAATTGTCCAAATTATGCAACTGTTTCTCACTTTTCTATTTTGCTGTCTATATAGTCAACTTAAGTAAAGTACAGTCGATGAGTCCCTGGGAACAATGTTGCTTCTAAAATGACTATAATTATTTTGAATTACATTCATTACAATGGCAATTGAGTTGTCTGTGAGGAGTGAAGGTTGTGGTTTGCCCTATGATAATAAGACCATGCTGTGCATTCTTTGCATTACACTGATGCCAGTGTTGTGTTGCAGGGCTGCTGTGAAAGCTGTGCTGGTGCTTTTGCCCATTCTCGGCCTCACATGGCTCTCTGGTGTCCTGGTTCCACTCTCTGTTGTAATGGCGTATATCTTTGTGATACTCAATTCCCTGCAGGTAAGTGGCAATCTCTTTTTCAATCCAGGTTTCCAGTATGAGCAGCTCCTGAAAACAAATGCTTAGATCCTTTTCCAACTGGGTTTCTTTTCTAAATGTCTGGAATCCGACTTGAATCTCTGCCCATGTAGTTGATCCCTCTCTGATCTGCAATCCATGCTCTGAAACTTTTCATATTCAAATGCAGTGCAAACAGGACATTACATTTTTTATAGGATTCTGTGACTGACAAAGATTAAACTGTCATATTTTGCAGGCAAATTAATTCTGCACAGAATTGCTGTAAAACGTGGAATATTTTGACACCTGTTTTTCAGTTAATTGGGAAATTAATCTCATGATCTGAAGTATTTGTGTTTCGATGAAGCTTTTGACTTATCTAATGCAGCAGATATTTCTGGTAACTTGGCACAAAACACGCATTTAAATTATTTGCAGTTGTGTTGATCTTTTGTTGACAAGTGTTTGGAAGATGATTCATACGCAAAGACGTACACAGTGGTACTTTACATTTGTTTTAGCACAAGCACAAGTAATTGACTATTTAAAGCATTGAATACTTGACGTAGATCAGTAGACACTCTATCTACAGCTTTGTGCTCCATCTTGAGGGACTACCTAACAAGTCGAGGACTGATTACGTTAATTCGCCAAAGCCTGAGATTATAACTGGAATGAGATAGTAGGAACTGCAGATGCTGGAGAATCTGAGATAACAAGGTGTAGAGCTGGATGAACACAACAGGCCAAGCAGCATCAGAGGAGCAGGAAGGCCGACGTTGCTTGGCCTGCTGTGTTCATCCAGCTCTACACCTTGTTATAACTTGAATGGCCAGGTTTGGGATTCCTATTGTGAGTGCTCAGTCACTCTGTGGAGCAAATACCTACAAAGCATACTCTGTCACTTTCTGTCTTCCTTCCCTCTTGCTTCCCAAATCAAAAGAAGGAAGTGCACAGAGTATTAGGGCATGTCTTCCTTGAGCGGGAAGGGTTAACCTGTCAAAGGTAACCAAAGGTGGATTTTAGTTTGTGTTGTATTTGTGATTTGTGTTTATTTTATTGTTGAGAGGTCACAGTCACATTGGGGAGTTTGTCATTAGGCAGACAGTGGGGCAGCACAAGTTGGACTGTATTGAGAGAAATTCTAAGCACCAATTGCAGCAACAAGGAGCAAGAACATAGTGATTCATTCAAGGGAGCTGAGAGAGGTTGAATTGTCTAATGTAAACCTCCTTGGTATGTGTTTGATATGTCACTCTTTATATTGTGGGACAAGCAGAATCTCTCTGAGTGTGGAATGCCCAGAAAATCACTTGCTATACTTAAGAATTAGAATTAGCTTTTATTGTCACACGTACTCAAGTACAAAAGTACACGAGTACAGTGAAAAGTGTACAATGTCACCACACATGGCGCCATCTTCAGTACAAAGTACCTAGTTACAAATCTGAGGTACTAAAATAGATTAGGTACAAAAATAGAGAAGTAAAGAAAAAAAACCTAAAAGTTCTACATTACAGTTCTTCATAGAATTAGAATATGGGTGGCCTCCTTTGTCTGCTGTGATCCTTTCTTGTAAAACAAAAGTTGAATGAAAGGGCTCCTGAAGCACTTGGTAGCTTATGCACATCATAGGGTTTCTGCTCTTCTATCAAGTTGACTCCCAAGGTAACTTTCTGCAGGAGTATTTGGTTTACAGTGCTAAAGGCCTGCCTAGAGAATACAGATAAACTCCCTACAGGGTAATTAAGTGAAATTCAACTGGTATCTGAATTTATGTCTGTTGTTCGTTGTAGTAGATGTTCATGCGTGTAATACATTATATCCAAGCTCCTATAAACAGATAATGGAAGCAAAGCAAATTTACAGGCAATAAATTTTTATGTGTTCTTGTTGCTGAATCAGTTTTCACTTAATATTAAGATATTGCAATAATTGAAAAGGTACCATAAACTTTTTTCAGTAGATCTTTCACACCGAGGATCAATAGTGCAATCAAATGAGGTTTATTAATATTTAACTTGCCACTGACTGGCAGAAAATCAGCATATCTGTGCATTGGTATGTTATCGCCAACACACTTTTCTTCACTCTTTCATGTACAGCTGCAGTCAACTTGCATCTTTGAAAAATGCAAAAATGCTTTCGCTCCTAACTTACTGCGATTGATAATTTCCTGGCTCAGCCAGCAGTACCCCATCTCAGGATGGCAGTCGAAGTAAAATTCTTATTGCACACGATGCTGCAGTTCAATTCACTGAATCTTCTTATTTCTGGCAGATGTGTGAAATCCTGGTCTTTCTGCTCCTATGTATAGTTGGCTTGCTCAGAGCCAAGGGGGACAGCAGTTGCACCATCATGTGCAGTTCTTCATGTGCAGGCCCCTACCCTTGCTTTTGAACTTCTACGTCCTCGAGCCCTAGAAGTCCCAGTACCACCAGCACAAATCACTTGGTTTACGTCTGGTTCCTCTGTGCTCCTGGATGGTCTTCACGCAGCACCCTAGGCCACCTTTAATGGCGCTGCTGAGGGTGAGAGCTACGGGCTTACAGCTCTTGCTGGCTCAGTCTTCCATTCGGGGATCAGAATTCCAGGCGGAGGCCTGTGCGGAGTCTCACCGTCATTAAGTTCAGTGGGCCTTGCCCGGAAGAGGCAGTGCGAGCCTCCTGCCCACTGGCTGATGAGTGCCCTGCCACCTCAGGAGGGGACACTGTAGTGAGGGGGTTCGACAGTATTCTCTGCAGCAAACGACTGGAGTCCAGACAACAGTGTTTCCTGCCCAGTGCCCAAATTCAAGAAATTTGCTGGGAGCTTGAGAGGGACTTTGTGTGGGAGTGGGAGGATCCAGTCACCGTGGTCCATATATTTACAAACAGTACGGGCAGGACAATGAAGGAGCTTCTGCATAGTCAGTGTTAGGAGTTAATCACACCAAATTAATAAGCAGAACATCAACGTTCATCATCTCTGGGTTATTATCTGAGCCACAACCAAATTGACCTGGTGCAAATAAGATTAGAGAAATGAATGCATAACACGCAGTTTTAGGGTCTGTTAGAAATGGGTTCCAGAGCACTGGCACTAGTCTCAGTAGGAAATTGGGAGATGTACCGGTGGCATGGTCTCTGCCTGCACGGAGCTGGGACCAGCATTCTTGCGAGCTGCAAAACTACAAAAATGGAAAGGGTTTTAACCTCTATCGTAGGGGACCATTCATTAAATTTGGGAAGGTGTGGGAAATCAAACTATCAGGACCAGGCAAAAGAAAGTTAGTGATGTGGGAAATGATAAACAGATAGAGAGTATGTATCTAAAGGTAAATTAACAGATGAAATGTTGAGGTTACAAAATGAATTAGAGGACAAAACTAAAGACTTTTTCTGAATGCGCACAACATTCAAACCAAAACTGATGAACTAATGGTGCAAGTCGAAATAAATAAATATGATTAGATAACCATTACAGAGATGTGACAGCAGCATGACTTGGATTAGGGCCTGAATATTGACAGGTGCATGGAATTTCGAAAGGTCTGTCCCTGCATGAGGTTCCTCAATTTATGATGGTTTTCGGCAGGATATCCCTGATTTATCAAGCTGCTGCATGAGAAAGGATAAACTGCTTCTCTTCTACATTCACCTGCCCCTTGTTTGGTCACAGCAAGGTTTATTTGAAAATGATCCCTGCCCTTGTGGATGCATTTCTCCTGGACCAAATGAGTTTATGTTTTAAAAGGAGCCATTTTAACCAGGCTTTCTTGAGTTAACTGAAGAGTGCCTTTATTAATTACTAAGCACGAGAAGAAACAATAACACAACACAAACACAAATTCAGGAGAGTCCAAGCAGATACAAAAATAAGAAAATAAATATCGATCAGTGTCTGAATTCTTTGAAGATCAGGCAATGGGGCATTGTGACGGTTACCTTGGGCAATAATTAGTAGTACTGATGTTGATATGTGAGCTGCTGGTTTTGCAGGTTAACTGAAAGGCCTTTGTCCTGTCTTCTTTTGACTGTGTTTTCAATCGCTTTATGGTTTCCAGCAAAGAGAAAGATGCTTCTTCTTTATCTGCAGTTCAGGGAAGACTAGGGCTTTTCTTATCTGTGACTCTCACAGCACAGCACATACTTTCACACTTTAGCATGTGCAGGCCAGAGGTGAAACTGACTTTTAACACTGTGTTCTTGAAGGGGGGAAAACCCAAACATGTCTCTCGATTGCTAAGTCTGACTTCTTATCACCCATCATGTTCACAGTCTAAAATAACGCACAGGAGATTACAACTCAGTTTGCATTGCATGTCTCCCTTTGAACGCTGTCTCTTTGAAGCTTTCTCGACACTCGATAGCTGTGACATTCCAGTGTCTTCCTTGAGGCCGAATATAATCTAGATAGGCCTACCAGACAGTCGCTGAATTACTTTGCTCAGAGTTAAGTTCTTTGTTGTTTATTGTTGGCTGAATAACATTTTTAAAAAATACACGTTGCTATTGAAAGTATTGGTAAGTGGTATTTTACAGGGATAAGTACCGGACATCAATTTTTACAATTTATGTGGATGACTTGAATGAAGAGACTGAAGATATAATCAGTAAATTTGCTGATGACACAAAGTTGGATAGAAAAGTAAGTTGTGAGTTAAGGTGGCCACTAAGGGATACAGGTAGGTTGGTTGAATGGACAAAAATAAAGCAAATTGAGTACAATCTGCGAAAATGTTTTGGAAGGAAGGATAAAAAATGTAGGGCATAATCCAAATAGTGAGATATTAAAGAGTTCTGGGATGCAAAGGGATCTGGGTGGCTGGAATGTTGCAATCAGATCCCATTGAATGGTGGAACCGGTAATATTTAGGTTTGGGAAGCTTAAATTTGTAAAGGGAAGTTCATTAAAAGACTGGACTTCAGGAATTGCCAGAACGCCTCAAATGGAGGCACTTCGAAGGGTTTCATGTGCACTTATGAGGTCAGAGCTATGAGAAAGAAAGCCATAAGCTTCATTGCCTTCATTGAACATGGGAACTGCAGACAGTGAATCTGTGCGGAATTGCCCAGATTTCATTAAGAATTTATTACAATTAGACCAAACTCCATTAAAATATATTAGGAAGATAGCCTAGACCCTAACTGTTTCTTATTTTAAAGTTGAATGTAAGGTGTTGCGCTCCAGATGCACTTCAATTGGTCAAACAACTCGATGTTACGCAAAGCACAATTTACTCCTACACTCTCTAGTTAAAATACAACAAAAGAAAAAAAACAAAAGAAAATAATTTGCTTAGCTGTAACTCTATTGGAAAATTTAACAGAATAATAGATTAGTTAGTTATTAAACTGTAACTTTTCCAATAAAGTAACATCCCATAAACATACCATTGGCGAAAGGCAAATTCAGAAAACAGATTGCCTTGCATGCAACTCCACCTGCAGGAAGAGAACCCCCAGCTTTTAGTTGTAACCAAGAGAAGGGGAAAAAGAAAGCTTCCACTTCTTCAAACCCTCAGCAGTAACTACTCCTGAAAAACTAAGAAACTAAAGATCCTGGTTCTGTTAGAGCTTGACCACATCCATTCAGGTTGCTTCTATTGTTCCATCTTTTAAAAAAAAACCAAGGCCTCACAAGCTGTTTACTTTATTGGATTTCCAAATGGGCAGCTTGACGCCTCTGTCTTAAAACCTCTCTTTTCTTAAAAAAAAGGACAAAATAATTCTTAACGCCATAGTATCGTCACAAAGTTAAATTATTCAGTTGGGTCCTACAATTAAGAGATTTGATTTTGAAGCTAAAATTTCAATGAATCCAACACTGTTCTGACTTCATTGAGATTCTGTTGCCTGACGAGTAATTCAGGTGGAGTCTCGCTTGGATTTCTGGGAAGCTCTCTGTTGAATTTCAGAAGGTATTTGGGATTGAGCTAAAACACAGAAGTTGTGTTTGTAAGCCTGATTTCAGCAGACTGAACAGCAACTCAAGATCAGAAGCAAAAGGGCTGACAGAACTCCAGGGCATTTTCACTCACCAATAAAGCTCACATTTGAGCCTCAGAGTCTATAGCTATGAGGTTAGGAAGAAAAATGAGAGGATCTCTTCATGAAAAGCTAATAGCAGAATCCCTACAAAATCTTATACCTTGTAGAATAGCTGAAAATTAAGGCAAAGTCAAAGTGAATGTCAGAGGGCTGTGGCATGCCTTTTGGTTATTCTAAGGCTAAGTGAATGAATCTTCAAGAGCCTGATAAGGGGAAAAAAGAAACACTTTCTGGGGGATCTCCTATGGTCATTAGAGAATAGGAAGGTTCAGTAGATAGTATACACTGCTGCAACTGAGCACGGTGGTAGAGGGGGTGAATGCTTATGAATGTGATGCCAATCAAGCAGCTCCTTTGTCCTGGATAGTGTCAAGCTCCTTGAGAGTTGTTGGAGCTGTACCCATCCAGGCAACTGGGGAGTATTCCATCACACTCCTGAGGATGGTACATGGTAATCAGCAGAAGGTTTCCTTGCCCATGTTTAACCTGAAACTATGAGACTTCATGGGGTCTGGAGTTAATGTTGGGGACTGCCAGGCCATCTCCTTCCCCACTGTGTACCACTATGCCGCCATCTCTGCTGGATCTGGCCTGCCAGTAGGACAGGACATATCCAGGGATGGTTATAGTGGTGTCTAGGACATTGTGTATCAGGTGTGATTCCGTGAGTATGACTGTGTCAGGCTGATGCTTGACTAGTCTGTGAGACAGCTCTCCCAATTTTGACACTCGCCCCCAGATGTTAGTAAGGAGGACTTTGCAGGATCCACAGGGCTATTTCTGCCATGGTCTTTCCAGTTCCCAGGTCGATGCCATACGGTCCACCCAGTTTCATTTCTTTGTTGAGATTTCATAGCGATTGATACAACTGAATGGCTTGTTGGGGCCATTTTAGAGGGCAGTTGAGATTCACTCACATTGCTGTGGGTCTGGAGTTACATGTAGGACAGACCGAGTAAGGATGGCAGATTCTCTTCTCTGAAGGACATTAGTGAGCCTTCCTACCAGGAGCGAAGTAATGTTTAATTATGTGATGCAAATCACCATGTATCGTGCAAACAAAGAAAATCTTTTTATGTGCCCACATGGTCTGATGAATTCCTAACAGTTTTTCTGTCAGATTTCTGTGTTGGAGTGGGCTTCATTCATCAAACTTGTGTTCTTCCCTCCAAGAAATGAGTGGTGATCCATATTTGTGATGTGGTAACGTTTCAGATCAAATTTACGAACAACTTACTTGAAAAATGAAAGCAGTTAATCAATAAATGGTTATCCCTACCTGGTCAAACTTTGTCTCCAGAGGAGCCATGTGTTTCAGAAAGCAAAAAAACTCCAGTACCCATATATCCATACAAGTGTGTAAATCATAAAACAAAAAGAGGAAATTAACATTTCCTTAATTGAAAAATCTTCAATTAATGATCATGAAACAAGCACAGTCACAAGGTGCTAAAGGTTACAAAAGCAATAACCAGACCAGTAATTGATTCAAAGGGATGATTAATCAGTTCACTTTCTAATCATTGCATCTCTTAATGTATGAAGACATGTATGTATTCAAACAGCAAGTCAGCAACTATAACAAGTAACTATAAACCAAGTACTTTCCAATACCAGCCATTAGATGGTGGCATGACCTATTACTTTGCATCATTTTGTGTACTTGAAGTCGTGCTGAATTGTGAATCTCCACAAGAGGTCCAGTTGGTTTCATTTTGGAGCTTTGAACGAGGACAATTTGTTTTTTTATCTTTTGAAATTTTTGTAAAGGTAGACATGGTATAAATGAGAAACGGCTTGGCAAAGTATTTAAGACAGGCTACTTACATTCTAGTCTGCAATGTTTAGGCACATGAGGTAATGCTTCAGTTAAAATTGTCGAGCGAGTTGGTCAGTACAAGTGCCTAAACATTTGAACAATAATAATATTGCAGAAGCAATTGCTATCCTGTAGCAGATACTGCATTTAGAGGTAGATTATTCTGCAAAGCTAAACTAAATAAAAAGCATTAATCACCTCTTACCAAGATGATGAGCAATCCGCTGCAGACCACAGCTGTCCTGGAGGAAAGAAATTGAGATTTTCAACAATAAAACAATTTATTTGCCGGCGATAGCAAGATCTCCTAGTAAGCAGTTGTGACCCACCTACCCGAAACGTCAGCCTTCCTGCTCCTCTGATGCTGCTTGGCCTGCTGTGTTCATCCAGCTCGACACCTTGTTATCTCTAATTGGTAAAGAACCCATTATCAGCACTGCATGGATAGGGCATGTTTTGTAAGGGATAATGGACAACTGCAAATGAATTACTTCAAAGCAGTAATCTTGTTGAGGGTTATGATTGCTCTCTGGAACACCCAGATTGGATTACTAAACCTAATTTCACTCAGACAGATCTGTTAACATTTACTCAATGGGTTTCTTGCTGTTATTCCATTTCATTTCTCTTTTGCTGAATCAGAGTATTGCTGTGTGAGCTAGGTAAGGTATATTGTTGGATAACTTATGTAGACTTGCAGTATTGCTGATATTTTGCAGGATGCTAATATGACTTTAAATGCAATATTCTGGGGGTTTTATATATAGAATATCTGTTTTGTTTAGTTCCCTTATGTTCCCTTAGTTTGATTTTTGCATCTGCATTTGATATATGTCTAGTTTAAGATTCTAAATTTTTCTCTTTCTGACTTGTCAGTCCATTCCTTCTTAAGAACTTATTAAATGACCACAAATTACGCAAAGTATGTAATGTGATATGCTTTGGTTCATTGATGCTTTATCCTGAGCCATTCTCTTTGCAAACAATCCCTGATAAAAACTGGAATTGTCTTCCACATTCAGGAATAGGTCCCAAGTTTGCCCCCATCAGAATGGGAATCAACCATACATTGTTGGCATTATTCTGAAGCACACTGTAAACATCTAATCAACTGAGATAACCAGCCCCAAAGTGAAATATAAGCTTGTATATAAATTACAAGCATTTCGTTGCCATGTACTTTAAAAGGAAGATAACAGCAACGAAATATTCACTTTTAGCTTGAAATGCCATTTGTTTCTACATATAATTCTGATTAATTAGTACAGGCGATCATTTGTATGAATCACAGACTTTTTGTGGATTAACCTGCTAATTATTTCAAACCTCTGATAAAAACAGAGGTTCCTCACAACTGAACTGTATGAAGTCTATGGTGACTATGGTTTGTGTATTTTATGCTTTGAAAACAACATGCACAGTTAATAACTAAGAATGTTACATTACCTAATAATTCCCAATGTTAAATTGAACACATTTGAAATGGTTGCATTTTTTGTCCTTTCTTGGTTATGACACAAACTGATGATCTGTGTCGTTCACAAATTGTCGTTATGATTTCAATCGATCTCAGCATCTGCCTTTTTTGGGAAATATTACATATCATTTAGTAACTTTGAACTATACAAAGTCAGTGGGCACAAGAGTCTTACTTCTGTTTAACCTCCTAATTAGAGATACCAAGCTCTGTAGCAATCTTACAAATTACAGCATTGCTGTTTAGATTGGAAGCAGTTTTAAAAACTTTCGTTTTGTCACTAGTAGCAATAATTTCAGTAGTGAATGTCAGATAGTAGCCTGGGTTCAATGAATATCATGTTAGTTGATCTGATCTCAGAGGTTTGGTTGAACCCTCTGTGGATTTCCCTACTGTAGTATTGAAGCTTCTGGATATTGTAAATTGGTTGTACCGACTCTACCTAAATAGTCTGAATGATGAATCTGTTTGGCATGGAGCATTGAAAAGTGTAGGAATCTGCCTCAGATGAGGTGCAGATGAATTTTATGCTTAACCTTTAAGCTTCCTAAGTTATATTGTACATTGCTGAAATGGCTTTGATCATTACAAAACTTGGGAGTTTTGACTTTAACCACTTCAAGCCAAGTAGGCTATGAATCCTAATATTTTACTTTAAAAATGAAATACCTAAAGCAGATACAAGAAGTTATTTCTGTCAAATTCACTTTTTACTGTTGAAATATTTGTGCTTGTATTTCTGCCCCTTCGCTTCCTCCAGCTGTAGGAAGCTGTTTACTGAACTTCAATCATAGCTGTCTAGACAGTGAATATTGTGCCTGTTTTTAGCTGTAGATTTAATAACCAAGTTACTGTTACTTTTGCTTTATCTCTAACTTCCTGTTCAGTGAATACTATTCTCATTCTCCAAGACTATGAGCCTTCCTTTTATCTATATAATTCATTCATGCATATACTGTCATGGTACCTGTAAGAACTTACCCAGTTCTTTTTTTGCTATCTGTATAAATTATGCCATTTTGTTGACAATTTTAATGCTTGGGTATCAGCTTCCAAGTGCAAGCTAACTGACATCAATTTGATGGGAAAGCAGGGTAGAAAGAATTTCATTTAATTTCATGCTAAATACTGCTGCTCCAATGCTGTTTTATGCTGATGTTTATAACTATACACAGTGGCCATGTATTGAAAGAATTATTGAGTGTTTTAGGCTTTTGATGAGAGTGTTTGAATTCTTTTTGAATTTGCGATTTCAATCTCAGGATGTGGGACGGGCAAGAAGCAAATAAAGGATCAATTAATGTCAGACAAAATTACCAAATTGTGTTCAGTTTAGGGTCCAGTAACATATTACTTTTAAAACAAGCGATAAGATCTGGGTGGTTTACTTAGAGAATAAATCCACATGATTCCACAGTTTTGAACAAAGAACAGTGTTTTACTATAAAAATTAGAACAGTAATGTAATCTGAAATATTCTTTAATTTTAACACTTAAGTTAACATGGGTAGTATGTTGTTGTGATTGACCACCCCACAGTGTACATCAAATAGCGGTTACTTTCATGGCAGATTCCATGGCTTTCTCAGCAATACTTCCCAAATATTCATGACTTGGTGGTCATCAAATCTCATCAAATTACATGAGAAAACACAATTCTTGACTTCTGCCACTCCAGTTTTGAAACGCCCTTTTGTGAGCCATTCTATCATGGACTGCCTCACGACTGCTTATCTTCTGGTTCACTCTCCTGTGTTAGGTTCATGACTCCAAAGTTGCACTCCAGCATTTATTTACCAGCACACCTGTGAATTAATCCATGTATTCATTAATTAGTCTGATGAGAGACAACAACACCGTTGCATGCAAGGCTGGAAAAGCACTCTGAATAGAATTCAGTCATGAGGTGCACAACGGATAGGATTTGAGGTGAGGAATATGTTGAAGAAGAGGTGAGAGGGGAATGCAACCATGAAGTCAAAGTCCCTTCTAACCTGTGCAGCAACCTGGATTGCCCTGCACAGGCAAGTGACCTCTTTTTAGGTTACTCCGCATTCACGGAGACACAAAAAAATGTTTAGGTCCTGTGCACTTAGATCAATATACTAAGCCCAACGAAAAATGAGGACATCGCATGTGGTCAGGACAGGGACTTGGAACAGTTTATAGATCTGGAATTTGTTGTATAGAAATCCCAATCGGTGATTTTAATCTTACCTATATGATTTGTAGAATGGGAAGCGTTTTTGGGTATTTTCAAACAAATTATAAAACAAAAATGTTCTGACAGAGTGCAATGAAGAAATAAGCAAAAGGAGCTGGCTGAATGTATGCTTTCGTGGATATAAAAAGCAATATTGAGGGATTGATGGTGAAAGAGACATTCTTCCATAACCATCAAATTTGTTGCATGCAGAGTTAGCTGGTTTTGAAGAGTTCAGTGCAGTAATATTAGTTTGTTATTGAGGGGAACTGGAATGTGGGAATCAAATAGTAAGGGAAATAACCTTTGGCACTACTTAATGCTTTTGGGCTGAGAGTCAACCAGTATAGAATGGGGCTAAAATTGCAATGGTGTGACGAATATCTTAAAGGGGAAATGTAAAAGATAGAATTTGAAAAATCTTTATCTTAGATTGAAGAAGCAAATGAATCCTCCATCATGCTGTCAAAGTCTTGGAACTGTTAGTCACTTTGATGTGATTTTAAATAAAACAAATTTTATCAGACATTTTCAATGAGCTAATGCCTCTTGAAAGATATAGGTTTTGTATTCTTGATCTGCAAACCCAGTAGCCACTCAACCAGTTGCACTAACTAATCTTGTAGCATGCACATATAGATTCTTGACGGCATCATGACTGGGCTACTGTGCATGACCTGGTTAACGTGCTTGCTGTGATTGTTTGTGATTCATCAATGTTGTGCTAAGTGTGGAAACTCGAGAGCCAGTTTATCCTCCTCAGCTGTCACAGCTGTGCCTCTTCAGTTTGAAGGCTTCCTTATCCTGCTCCCTAATGTACTCTCTTCCCGGTGTAACTTGTTTGCTTAGATGCCAAGATGCCACAAAAGGAGCGGCTGGTTTGAGGAAATTCACTAATGCCTCTGCAACCGTGACATTAGAAGTCTTATTGTGTGTATTTGCTGCGGAGAAAGTGGAAACAAGTATTTATAGAACAGGGATGAGCTGCATGTCACACATGTTCCACAGACAGATGCCTTCTTCAATTTACATTTTCACTTTATTCGTTTGTAATCTGATGCATGGTGACTACATACGTGACGAAGTTATCAGCCAGATGCTGTGAAAGTAGCGAGTGTCACACCGACTGATACATTTTTCCCAGTGACAGTTGTATTAGTAACAGAGAGTCCCTGAATAGTTTCTCTGTTGCCTATTTGCCAAGTACAGTTTTCCTTTCCATTGTGTAGCACTGCTTCTAGTCTATAACCAGAAAACACACTTAGACAGTACCTGCCAAGTTTGGTTACATCAAGCCGGTGTGGCTATCCCAATAGCTCTCTTAGTGAGTGTGTCGCTTAAAGTGTAACAAAATTATGTAGTTTGGGAATAGACTCAAATCTGAGCCCCAGTCTGTGCCGAGCAAGCTGTTCTGCTGGATTTATGGTTTCAGCATTAAAGTGTCTATAAAAGTAACATATTAAAAGAACTGTAGAGCTGTACCCCAGTTTGACTCATCATAGAAGATTAAATGAGAGATGTATGATGGGAAGTTAAAGTATTTTTGGTAGTCTTCAATTGTGTAAAGTTTACAGAAGAAAACTGATTCTATACATGTTATGAGAGACAAAATCTGTATGCAATTTTTAAATCTTCCATTGATTCGCATTTAGTGATTTTTAGACCATTTATAACAACAACTTTTCCAGTGCTGTTCGAGAGTCTAACTCCACCAAGTTCTTAGTAAAAGCATTGTAATTCAAAAGAATTGTAATTCCATAAGTGAATTTACAAAGAAAATTCTGTTCTGAAGCATTGACCTAATTTCTGAAAATCCTCCAGGTATTTTTTTTTTAGGTGGCACCTTCAGAATTATTTTCTTTCACATTTCTGATCAATGTTGTCCTATAAATTGAATTAGCAAAATGCCAGAGAAACATAAAAGATGCTTCACAAAATGATTCCTTTACCTTAAACTATGATTATATGTTAAATGTTAAATTAATAGAATTATGTAGAAGTTGCAATATGGAAGTTGAGCCAACGATATTGATTTTTATTACTCAATTCCATCATCTGCAGTATGTTGCTTTTACAACCATGTTGGAGTTTGTTCTCTATGCTCATACTAATGCATGTATTAATTCTGTTCCAGTATCCTTTAATTGAATTCTAAGTGAGTTAAATTGGGCCCTCAACTCTGCTCACATCACTAATCCTTTGTGTTTCTCCAGCATCTCCACTCTGGATAAAGAAGTAAGTTCTGATATCTGCCCTAAATGCTTGCATTCAGTCTTATGTCTGCATCCCTTAACTTTAAATGCATCCATCACTGGAAACAATTTACTTTTTCTTTCTGCCATCCTTCCATAGTTTGACACCTCTCCATCAAATCATGTCTTAACTATTTCTTGTTCAAACAGAAGTAGCCCACTTTCTTTTCTGGAATTTAATTCTCTCGATTCGTTTTCTGCATGTTTGAAATATTCTATGCAAATCAAAATCAAGCTCTGAGATGGCAGACAACTACTTGGCTGGTTCAAAAGTGATATCATCTCAAAATACCATTAATTGGTTTTCTGTTATTTTCTCAATTACAGTTATTTACCTTATTTCAAGGGTAACTGATTTTCAGATGCTTTCCTAACACCTGACTGCAAAATTGCTTTTTGACTTGGTTGATGGGAGTAGGATCCGACTCTTATTTTTCCTCTCCTGTTTTTCTCATGCAGTTTATTAGCTACAGAATCATTCTTTGGAAATAGGCAGGTTCACCCGCAAGCTTGTCTGTCGTGGTGCCTGCAATCTGTGGAAGGCGCAATTGTCCAGGCAGAATATATTGTCAAAGTGAAAGGGCGCATCACTAGTTAGAGTTTTAACTGCGTCAAGCAGGTGATCAGACTGTGCCTTAGCTTGGTCATGTATTCTTTAAAAGGTTGAAAATGACAATGGCATTCTGTTAATACTCTTTGAATGATGCCACAATGAGGTCTTGGCTGGTCAGTTTAAGTGGTGCTAGTCACCGTTTGTTGTTGTTGTTGAAATCTAGGACATACTGACTCTATGACTTAGTGAGGAATGTGCAATAGCAATCCATTATACAGTCACACAGCACAAAAGAACAGAACCTTTGGTCCGAACAGTCCATGCTGAACATAAGTTTGTTCAATTTTGTTTTTCTCAATGTTGTGGTGAATTGATAACATAAGCTCATAAATTTTTAGTTTGACTATCAGTTTAATGCATTTGTATGAAATTCCACTTTATACTATTGTAACTGAGATGTTAACCCAACTGTGACCATTAAAGCTTCTGTTAGCAGACAGGTCAGCACTTTATAGATGATGTGCATGCAAACATCCACATGTTACACCACATGGTGTCATTTGAAGGCTCTACTAGAATCATTAAATTGTTGGTTTTTTGCTCACCAGCTCCAAGAAGATAACAAATTTTGCATTTAGATTATGTCAAAGATATAATTTTAGCTTTCTGTATGAAAATTAATCAGAATGAGTTCTGTCAACAACTAAGCATTAGATAAAATTGTATCTCCCACCTTTAGTGTGTAAAATTCTTTAAATGCATTGAGAATTTGTTACATTTTACAAAGGTAACAGCATAGGCAGACACTGTGCAAGAATATAAAACAGGTACTAATATGCCAGAAGCCCATTTTCTTTTAAAGTTAATGGAAATAAAAATTGAGACAGATCTAAAGCAGGTTTGTGAACTCGGTGTTGCCCATTTTACATAATTGCACTGTGTTACAATCTACATCAAGGATTTTAAAAGAATTTTTCAAAAGCACTTGAAACAGCACATTGAACAGTAGCATCAATGTATAGACCTGCAGCCCAACAGCGGTAAATGGACTGTCTGTAATTCCATTTCCTGTGGCAGAAAATCTTCATTCTGAATAAAGCTGCAGCATTGGGGAGAAGTAGGTAATTACTGGATCATGATAAAGGGGAAGTGACCCTGTGAACTGATCATGAAGGGGAATTTGGAGGTAAGGTCTGTCTGTATGAAGTGCCAATGAGACAGTATATATATCATCACAGGAAGGGATGCATTCTTATATGATTGTGCTCTCTCTGCAGCCTAATGGCAAAATGATACCACAATAAGATGCTTCTTCAATAAAGTTAATGTTTTACTTACTTCAGCAGACTCTGTAAATATTCTTTAACAGCACAATGAGATCATGAGTATTATAGTATGTGACTCCCATGCATACAAGTATTGGCGGGACAATTGTTTGAGTTCACAAAGGGGTGGGGAAGTGTGAAGGGAAAGACCATTTCTGTGGCATTGCATGCTAGAGGGACAGGGTGCTTTGAGAGGTGTTGTGGGGGAGGGGTAGTGCTGGCCCCTTGAACTTGTGGAATTTTGGGGTACAGTGTCCCTTTTGTCCTTGAAGATTCCCCTCGAAATCCTAACATTTGCCAGTTTTGCCTATAGCAGCCCACAAGGAATGGGACATAACATCTGAAAGTGGTATCATATTCAGCAACCATCGTAAAACCATAGCTGAACTAAATACGTCAGTCTGATAATGCTTGCATTAAGTAATAAAAGAACATTTTAAAACTTGTATTAAATATTGTATAAAGTGAATTCATTAGTGATTTCTCCACTTCTGCTTATTTTTAATGTGTGTGAGATATATATACACACACACCAGGCTTTGATATGCATTGCTAAAGATTTCATCAAGAAATAGAGCATATGTTTTTATAGCAGGAAAGTTGAGTAAATATACTTAGATTTTCTTCTTTTGTCTTTGAATAGCGATAATTTTGTCTGTGCGACAGTTTCACATCAAATATGTTTGGCTCATAATTTGTTGTGTCATAGAAAAGCAAACCAAGTCACTTCATATTAACAGAGTGATGTGGATCAGACGATGAGGCAGCTATGACTTTTTGACCTTTTCTTTTCAAGAAAACGGTCCAAACTATTGAGAATCTGTACAGCAACTGAATTATAAAAATTGGGTTCTTTTAAACAGTTGTACAGGAAGGCACTGCTTATCTTGTTTTACGCGGTGTGTACCCAAAGGTTAACTCAAATAGCACAAGATGCTTACATGCAGCTTGTAAGGTTGAACGCTTCAAAAATTAAATGGAACTATGCATTGAATAATAAACAAGGGTAATTGCTAAATTGTTCTTTTTGGAGTTGGTACAAAAACAATGCCATTAACCTTGAAAGGTGAATGACCTGGTAGTTTTGGCAGTGGATTTTTGGACTCCCAAGCTGAAGACCTGAGATCAAGTCTGTGATCAAGCTGCCCTTTTAGCTCTGGAACTCTCATTGAGTTTTTTTGGCATTTTGCTGTGTTCCTAACTGAGGCCCTTTTGTGGATGTCAAGATTTTGATTTCAGGGGAGTAAGAAAGAGTGAAAACTTGGCTGTACCAATTCCACTATACAGAGAACACCCTCCCCCACCTAGTTGACCAGATGTTACTGAAACCAACCATGGTGAGGCCATGGATCAGACTATCCTTTATAACCAATTGAAGGAGGAAGTGTAGCAGAGGGTTACCACAGTAAAGCTTTGTATTTAAATCGATGGTGCTAAAAACAAATCTGAAAGCGGACAGCAGTTGTTTATGGCAAATTTAAACATTCTTTGATTATACCCATACTTCTGCAATAATCAACAGTCACTGAGGACCAATGATATCCATTCTTTTTAGTATTCAAATAGCAGCTCTTCATATTCAAAATAATTGATGCAAAATATATAGTTACCTTTAACAACTGGAATTCAGATTGTATGTTATAATTTATTGTGACAACTTTGAATATTTTGCAGCCTTAAAGCACAAACGTGTGCTTCCTGTGGGTAAAATGACCAGCTTGGTAACATTGGCTTCACAAAATGCCAAGGTTTATATTATTTTCATCAATGGAAATTCATGGTTTTTGGTCCTTTTTGGTTAATAAGTGTTTACAAAGTGCTGCTGATACTCATTAAACTGTTTCTTGTCTTCCACAACTGACATGGCATGTGAAGTGGTCAAACTGGCATTTCTGACATTCTGTATGTGATTTCAATAGGAACACACGTCTGTTACATAGAACAGATGTAGATTGTAGTTGTTTTTCTTTGTAATTACAGTCATTATGTGAAAGTATGTGTCAATCACCTTTACACTTAAAGATACAATTCATCTGTAAGAAGTATGTGTGATGTGTACCATTAAGGACAAAATATATTTTATTTTTAAAAATATCAGATTTACCTGTAAACATATGTTTCATCAATTTATATAACTGAATTTTTTATTGTTTTATCTGAAACAAAGATATTGCTAGAAATATCTTGATACAATTGAATTAATTTCCTCTGGGAATTGTTTGGAGATTTGTTATTTGGTATTTGAATTTTAGTTTTATTCGCAAGAATATAGGCATTGTAAAGAAATAACAGGCTCTTATGAAAATGAGAAATTAAGAAGGAAGATAATTATCAATGCATTTTGGGCTTTTTAAAAACTGGGCCAAAGGTGTTGAACCATAGTTTTTAAAAATCCACAACCACAGGTGAAGCTAAGGATAATTACATTGACAGGTTATGTCATGACTTTTGCATTGTTGAGTAATGGTTTCAGTATTGTATCAAAGTAAACCTTATTGCTTTAACATAAGTACAGAGTGCCAAGCTCACATTTACTTCAGGTAATCTTTTTATCATTGCCATTCATCTCCTCCACTGACTTTTATCATAGTTGGAAATTTTCAACCCTCTGTAAAATAATTTGGTTATTCATTATGTGTGAGGTGCTGTATAAATTCAATCTGTTGTTGCAATTTTGGATCTTTAATAAGTTTTTGCTTCATATCAACTACAGTTTACATGTAAACTAAGAAAGTATGAGACATGTAAATAATGATTTTATACAACATGTATGTACGTCAAAACAATTCAGAAGTTTTTAAAGTATATTAGCTCTTTAAATAATTCAACATTTTTATAAATTGTATTGTATTCTACTCTATTTCAATATAAGTACAACAAAACAGATTGATATTGAATGATTCAAAACTAATTCAGTCAGACATTTTATTTAGTGTTTGAATTTCTGTAAGGTCCAAGTTGACAATTTCCAAGTCATTGTACTACAAACTGATAACTTATTTGTTTAGTTCAGAGAAAAAGAAAAGCTCTCAGAAAGTAAACTTTACCATCGTGTATACAAATGATTAGTTTTCTAAAATATGTTGCCCTTTAGCAAAAAAATGTGCTGGTGATTGGATGTATTTCATAAACTGTATATTGGATGCAAACAATTAGTGAATATGCAATGCCTGAATCTCGATGCTTTTTTGGGGTAATGCATATGGAAATTTGGGGCAAAGGGAAGACAGAGGTATGATCAAATACAGATGGCTCTAGTCCTCGCCAGGTAATTAAACACTTAATTGCTTCCAATGTCCCAAAACTTGGACAGTGGTGGATATGGGTTCAGTTCCTCTATTTACTATCATCACAAGATTCAGTCAGAATCTCACTAGGATCATAAACCGTGGAAGTCTTCCCACAGAGTTTAGTTGTCTGACCTGTGTTTGGTGCCGATGTACATGCATCTGCACACTTGTCCATAGTTATCTTTATTTTGCAATACTTAAGGGGAGAATTTTTGGGTTGCGTGATGACTAACGGCAGCATCAGGCCAGCAACAGCGGCTGATGCTCAATGTAGCAGTTGGGAGGCCTGAACCAGTCCCCAGTTCAGGCCTCTAATGTTCTTGAAATTTGTTTCAGGTACCAAACAGCAGTCACCAACTTACTGGTCTGGTGAGGAGGGATTTTGGTCAGACACTGTGCATTGGCAGGTTGGACCTGTTTGTGTGGGTAGGGGTGCACATGGGAGAGCACAGATGCTGGGTGATAGGGTATAAGAATACTTGGTCTGGGAAGATTTTTCTGGAGCATAACTTGTTCCCTGAAACTTTCCTCAAGATTTGACTTTTGGAGAGGCTTGTAGAGGTCCCTTTAATATCTTTCAATGCTGGGAGAAATGCGGCAGGGATAACCTCGGTATTCTCCACCAATTTCTCTTTGAAAGTTGCTGTTGGATTTCCATCGCATGTGTAGACCTGTATTTGCAGATGTACAGAGTCTGCCTGATTTGTTTTGGAAAATGGGTGGACTAAGTCCTCACCAGGTTCTCTGCTGCTGGTTGCTTGTTTATTCAGATGAGAGAAATATTTTTATATCATTATAAATCCTTCAAATTTCAGCAAAGCAAAAACAGTGTGATCCAACTATTATCATCAATTCATGATCCCCTTAAGGACAATTGTAAATTCCCTAATCCTTTTAAGGATCTGTGCAAAACTAGAGGACTTTATCTTTTCAGTTGGGGTGGGGGTGCATTTCAGTTTGTTAGAAATCTCTTGAGTGATATTACGTTGACATACATTGTATACTAATTTAAGCACTTTATTCTATTCATATGAATTAATAATCAGGACTACACAGTTCATTCCTGTCTGTGAACTTTGCAAACAAATAAAGTGACAAATTGTTTTATTGTAACGTGTTCAGCAACGTTTGGTATTTGTGGCTACGAGCAGCAATTATTTCTTTGGTTTTGGGTAACTTGATCTTCATGGGTATAGAAAAATATAGAAGTTACCCAAATGATTGATACAAGAAAGAAATTTTAAACATATTGCTAATCTTTGCCATTATGCATTTTTAAGCTAAAAAAATCACATGTATTTTGGCATTTTGAGAAGCCGTGTGTGTCATTCCTGAAGCCTCTATTTCTTCATAAATAAAACAGGCTTTATATTCCATGGGTACAATTTGATTGGTCAGAATTCCCTGGGTCTATCAAATTAGCAATATCAATGCCTATTTATCCATGCCTATTGTTGAATTAATTTGTATGTTTCAGATCTCTAGCAGACATTACTTTGACTTGCATTATTGTATTTTTGTCTGCCTCTTAAGAGTTCTTTGGGATGTATTCTGCTTTAAAGTTCTTTAAATGCAGTCTAAATAATAGTTTTGTTTTCTCTTATCACAAATGCTCCTCTCTTCCTTCTGAGTGTAAGGATTAAGGGGCGATCTAATTGAGGCATTTAAATTGATTAAAGGAGCTGATAGGTTAGGTTCAGGGAAACTACAGTGGGGGAGTCCAGAACAAGGGAGCAAAACCTTAAAATTAGAGCTAGGCCTTTCAGAGTGAGATCAGGAAGCATTTTTCACACCAAGGGGAACTGTCTGCACCAAAAAGCTGCTGAGAATATGTCAATTTGATAGTTTAAAGCTTAACTCGAAAGATTTTTTGTTAGGCATTAATACTTACACAATCATGATGTATTCTAGAGTTAAGCTATAGCTCACCCATCATCTAACTGAATGCTTGAACAAGTTTCAGTGATGGAATGGCCTGTTCTCCGTACATCCTAACTCCTCGTTGGGGTTCAGTGCCATAGTTACCAGCTATCCTGCCATGCAATCTCTTATTTTTCATATATGATTAAAGACAATAAATATCGGTTGACAATTCAATTATAAAGCATCTTGGCCTCAATTGTTGTCTTTGTTCATACATTTCTGAGGGGTGCATGCCTGAATATTGATCAGAAACGGAAACCCTGCTATACTAATTCAACCCACCCCCAAATCCATATGTGTTGAAGTCAAGCCTAACATCCCAACTATTAGCCCGATTGAAATCAGCAAACTCACGACAGACTGCTCTCGCTTGCTAAGCTAACATAACAGGAAAACGGAAATACATTAGATGACATTTTATTAATTGTATTAAAAAGTAAATTAGATCAGTTAAAAAGACGTGTTTGTGTTAAACTTTAGCAGTGTGAACATTTGTAATATTCATGTTCAAATATGTTCAGAACAATTAATTATCCTGAAAAATATCTTAAAAAACATTTGCATGAAGTGAGTGCAGAAATATGTGTAATTCAAATCTGACTTAAAACATTCTATGAACTAGACCTGTATAGTTTGTAGAGTAAGAGTGTAGACAATTGTGACTTGACTTTACATTAATAGAGCCGTGTACACATTTGTAAATTTGACTCTAATTAAATGATCCAGTCATGCTCTGTTAATAAATTTTGTATCACAGTCAATGAGGCATTTTAATGGTTTTATTTTATTATGTAACTGAATCTGTGCTGATGATTTGTTTTGTAGGACAAGGGCAATCATTTGTGTTGACCTTTTATTTAAAAATAATCATCATAACCTAATAACCACAGCATTTATAAACTGGTTTTCAGTTTGTTTTTGGATGCTGACACCTTATTTAATACTGTGTAATTAGGCAATTAGCTCCACTTAAGTAAATATAAGGCAAGATATTATTCTGTAATGAGCTGGTACAGCTGTTCTATTTACTTTGCAAAACTGCCAGCCAAATAATAATTTGCTAATAAACTACAGAGGCAGCAGCAGCAGAATCAGAAGAATATTTTTCCTTTGTGGACCTCAGCGCTTTGCTTATACATTTTAAAATTCCTAGTGGTTTGTTCATAATAAATGTATAACCTTGATGACTAATTTCTTGCATTCCTGCTGTTTTATTTTTAAGAATAATCCTTTGAGGCGAGCAGTTGGAATGGCAGACTGTTCTGTGAGTCATGTGTAGCACTTCAAACACTGATTGTAACAACGCTACTCTCAGCATCATGTGGACCAAATCCTGTATTTAGCAATGATTTATTTTTTCTAAAATCATGTGACACTTAAAAAGACAGGTATCATTAACCTTCAACTCGGTCAGATTGGAAACCGTGGGACTGAGTTAAATGCCTACAAAAAAAAATGCTGAGGACAGGTCCCACCCTTGAATGTGTACAGACCAGAAATCATGATGTTCATTACCTATTGATTACTAGCAATTTACTGTGACACAGCCCCCTCTTTCTGTGGGTTCCTGATAGGATATATAGTTTCAGGCCAGTTTTACTCCACTGTGAATAGGCAGTCATGAATTTAAGTCACAAGTCAAAGTTCACTGAGCTACACACCATTGAATTGCTGAAAGCTTATCTGCTTGATAAAGCTGGACTTTCTACAAAAAAAAATTAAACATTTCCTACAATTTTTGTATGGACTTCGACTTGTCTAATCTTGATAAACTACAGTACTCGAATGTGTTATTCTTTTTACTTGTGTGAAGAGTGTCATTTTTCCATTGGTTTGTTTTCTTTGGCTCCAAACTCCCCGAGTTTGAAATTAGTTTATTTATGGACTAACTCAATTGGGCATGTGTTCGCAACAAAAGTTTTTTTGTTCAAACTTTACTAGCTCCCTTTTACTGGAGGAGATTTTCTTTTTGAGAAGCAAAAGCACTTAATTTGCATACTTGCATACTTGTATATGATGTTCAGAGGATGTCTGTCATAGTAAGCATTCAGTATGAGCTGAGCTGAGAGGGCTTGGTGTGTGCATGTAAACAAATTAAAAGTTGAGCTCTTGAGGCTGGCCAGTGCGGAGCTTTTGCCATAAATTTTCCTTACAGACCTGTAACTCTTGGTAGCTGGAACATCTGTTTCTACCCTGTTGTTCCTCTTGGCTGCTTTTCAATTGGATTTTCTCATGCAGGTCCAAAGCTTGTCACCTCAGCCTGGCTCTGTTAACTATCACCAGTGGCCCCATATTAAGTAGGTGGTTCAGGGTGAAGCTAATAACTCTTCTGCTTTTCTGACTGATTATAGTCACTGTATCTAGTCAGCTCACTGAATTCTTGTAAAATATGATTTTTTTTGTCTCCCTCCCTCATTAAAGGTAAAATCGTTAATTACCTCCAAAGGGTTACAAACAAAAGTTTGGCCGTATTTTTGATATTGATTTTGGACTTCCAATATTTTTTCGTACCTCGTGTCCGAGTTAGCTGTTCTATCTGAATTACTTGTTTCTCCACTCAAAGTGGCTTGCTTAACAGCTTCCGAAAGGGAGTGGGAAAGATAAGTATAGGCATTGTATTTAAGATGCTTATTCAAGTCACAGGAATCTTAAGATTTGTTCCGTTTTACAAATCCCAGGCAGGTTTATTTATGCTTATTTTGTGTTTGTTTTGGGCAAAAATTGAATCTCTTCTTTATAATCACAGAAAACGTTTGAAGCTAGCGTGTCAGCATCTGAAAAACAAATTTGAGTGTGAACACCTTATTGGAACTGACCAAAAAATGTTAACTCAGTTTTCCCTTTCAGATGCTTTCAGGCCTTTGTATTAAAACAGAAAATTCTGGAATTAGTTTTCCAGCATTTGCAAGGTTCTGTATCCCCTCTCATCTTTGATTTGCTGTCAATCAAATCAAGCTGTCTTTCAACCAACTATAAATGTGAACACGTCTTATTACAATTTACATTTAAACTCTTAGGCGTAGAAGTTAAACCTGGTTGTTTCTAATTAAGGGTGTAAAATGCATGGAATAAAGACCTAGACTTCAGCAGACCCAAGGAGAGGAGTACTAACACAGTTGTGGATCGAGCATCTGAGACAGGCCTACCCCATATGTTAATGAAAGGCCAAACTTCTGTTTCAGAACTGCTTCCATAAGTAGGTGAGCAAACGGATAGAGCAGGTTCTGGGCCTTGTCCTGCAGGAGCCTTCAGCAGTCATTGAGGCCTGAATCGGTGTATAACCTTGTAGAATATGTTTAAACAATGCTCCTGTAGAGCTATAAGAAGCAGGAATGTTTATTCCTGCCTCTGCAGCACTCCTGAGATTCTCTGCTGAATTGTGATCAGCCTACCACTCCTGTTGCCCATGTCGATCTTGGCACTTAACTGATGACTACTTCTGACAACGGAGAAAGTCTGAGGGTTTAATGCCATAATGGGAAAAACATGTCTGGAGGTCTCATGCAGATTGACCAAAATGATGGACCCAGCCAAGCCTTAAGGCTCAGGGCTGGAAAATATACCGTGTAACCTTTGGTTAAGCACCAGAAAATGATGGGGGGTGGGGTGGGGGTGATAAAATAACAATGTGTATCCCTTAGAATTCCTTAGCAGCTCATGTACAAGATGAAAAGTATTTAAGCTCTGTTTCTTTGACATGTATGAAAAGTGTAATTGTGAAGTTGTTCATGCAGATAAATAAAAACATCATATTTAATACCTAGTTTACTTGACAACTGCCATAAAATTATGTTTTCTTCAAATAAACAGATTGAATGCAACTTTCTTGGGGTGGTGTTGAAGTTCACCTAGATTTAAGTTTAGGCAGTTTTTTTTTAAAATTGGAAAACTTTTCTTCCTGCAACAGGAAAATTGAAGATGTTGTTTGAATGGAGCCAGTGCAAATCACCAGATTCACAGCCTCAAGGACAAAGGGGTAGGAGGCTTGACTTGGAGCTGCAATCAGAGTGAATAACCACACGCTCTTTATATATACTACTTTAATGCAAAAGGGCTGTGCATTTTATACTTCAGAATGAGGAAATCAACTGTTTTAATGCAGCCAAATGTGACTTATTTTGCATTCTATTCCAATGAATCAAACCCTTCATAAGCTTAATTTATTTTAAAGATATGAGAGATTTTCAAAGTTTTTTGGGCAAAGAGAAAATTAATATACTGCTAGAGAAACAGTTTCTGCTTTGAGTACATTTGGAGATTGTGCTGAAAATGTGCTCAAAATTAGGTTATAGTTTCTGGTAAAATTAATTTGCATAATCACAAAAGTTTCCATGAACTAGCAGAATCAGACAGCATTATATAATAATTATTTTCTTTCCATTAAAATTGTTCTTTATCTTTTGGGTGTTAAACTTGTTGTAGTTTTATTAATATAGCTGAAATGGCGTAATGAATAAAAAGAAGCATTTTAATAATGATACCCAATGCTCAGCCTTTGAGTGTCCTGATTTAAAATGACTTCAAAACCATTATAATGAACAATTGAATTGTTTCATTTCTGTTCTGGTTAGTTCTTTTAGTAAATTAAACATTTTGTCAGGAAACATCTTTTAAAACAAATATACCAGTGCCTGTGCACTTGTGAACTTCAGCTCAATTTGAAAAGTCTTTCTGAACAGTAATATCCCCCTGTTTTGGTTTGGAGGTATTTTACGGATGGGAGATGATTCAGGTGAATTGAATCTTAAATTAATGTAAAGCAACATTGAAAACACAAATGTATGCAATTGAGAGATGATGCACTTAGTTTGAAGTTCTGATTATGCTGCTATTATTAGTGTTACTAAACAAGTGGAAGTGTTACCTCATAGGTTTATTTCCTCATTAATATTAATGTGTATTTTCATCTTGATACAAAATTTGTATCTAGTTATCACCTTGGCGAAGTATTAATGTATAATGATACAATGGTATATAAGTAGTATATATTTACTTACTAATATATATTTTCATATTGATAAAGCACACGTGTATATTCTTACTAGCATAGTCCAATGTAATATTGACCATTTTCACCCTACTTAGTGAGACACAGGCTTTACATAGGGTACATCAATAGCTTGGCTGGTGCATTTGTACAATAACTTCCAAGATGGCAGCGACAGAGTGGGCAGCGTCCAAGCTCCTCAGTCCGGGACTCATCCATTCCGTCCTCCTCCTCTTCTCTCCTTTCAAAGTTTTTTTTAAAAAAACTTACCTTGGTACGGCAGTGACATCATTGGAGCGGCTGAGGGCCGGAGTAACGTGGGCTGGAAGCATGGAGTGCAGTGGGCTGGAGGCCCAAGTGGTGCGGGGACGGCCAGTGGGCTGGAGGTCTGAGCAGAGTGGGAATGACCAACGTATCCTGAGCACAGAGGGGACGGCCAGGGGCCTGGAGTCCCGAACAGAGTAGGACAGCCAGTGTGCCCAGAACAGGGATGGTTGTTGGACTGGTGCAGGCAGTCAGTGGCATGCAAGCATTGTCAGACTATGTGTGGATGCCCCCTGCATTGATCTACTGCAGGCTCTTTATAGATAGACTGTAATGTATATCTTTTTAACTTCAGTTCTTATTTTTCTGACATACTATGAATAACTGTAGGGTAATGTAACTTTTTTCTTTTCTCTCTATTTTGTATCTAAGTTCTGTACGCAGGTACTTTGCACCTAAGGTGGCACTATGTGGGGCGGCATTGTAAACTTCACCGTAGTCTTGTACACTTGTATTTAAGTACATGTGACAATAAACCTATTCTAATAACTTAGCTCTTTCCCAATTAAAGCATGCTTGGCACAGCCAGAAATGAATACAAAGGGGACCATCTCTTTGGGGTATTTTTGACATGAGTCTCTCCTTTGTAGATTTGGTGACCAAAGATGGTCTGTGCTCTCTTTGACATTAGCCTGGCTCCCCTCCTACACGGACATGTTGTGAGGATTGTGAGAGGAGGTCTGTTGAATAAGTCTCGTCAAGATTGTTCCACGTTCAAATGCAATTTGATATTTTTCAATCTAGAAATGTAGAGAAACCAATAAAATTTCCGAGCTTAAATTTAAAAAAAATCCTTGAAAATAAATTCTAAACATGTTTACATTGCTTTGGAATGTGAAAAATCATTTCTCATTCAGGATAAAACTTAACTAAAACGACATTTTGTTTTTTAATTATCTTGAAGCATTGCCTGCTTTTCTTCTTTTTTATATTTAGTTCAATGACTCATTGACTCATGTATCAAAGACTGTATGTAGCTCACTGTGCCACAAATAAGAGTTTGGGAGTGGGTGCCATACTGCAAATGCCACTGGACTAGTAGTCCAGAACCCTGGGTCAATGTTCTGGGAACATTGGTTTGAATTCCACCTTGGCAGATCGTGAAATTTGAATTCAACAAGAATCTGGAATAAAAGCTATCCTAACGGAAGTCGCGTTAACCATTGTTGATTGTTGACAAAACCCATTTAATTCATGTCCTTTTAGAAAAGGAAATCTGCTCTGCTTACCTGGTCTGGCCTACATGTGACTCCGAACCCACAGCAATGTGGTTGACTTTTAGGGATGGGCAAGAAATAGGAAAAGTGTCCACACGTCCAATGGATGAATAGCAAAAAACTGACAGTACAGGGCATGGTGATAGGGAATGATTATATGTTAGGCAACTCATACTGTGGGGCAGAGTAGAAATGGATTGGGAAGGGGGTATGTCATCTTGGATGTCCTTTTAGGAGCAGGCAGCTTATAACTCTAGTCCACAGTTTATGGGTGTGTGACATGACTTTCATAGGAAAACAAAACATTAAATTAAGAGCAAATATGATGAGAATGTGGGCCCTCCCAGAGTGTTCAATTAACACTGGTTTCACCGACGAGTTAAATAGTGATTTTTATGCAATAATTCTCCGAAGGATTGTCTGAAGACAATCGTACAAAACCTGGTTCTGCCAGCTGAACGCTAACTTAGTGAGCAGGTGCCTATGAATACAAACTACCGCTGTGCAAGTGTAATGTAACAACTTTCCTTTTGTTTATTAGTTTGAGTGCCAAAATGAAAATTTACTGCTTTATACCAGAGTCTCCCTTGAAATGTCCCCATGGCAGCTGCTGCAGCGATATATAACACGTAAAATCCTGTGCTATAGAGAACTGAAAGAATTTTCCACATAATAAAGTTTTGTGCTGATACTGTGTCCATGCTTAAAATCATATTTATTAGTGGTAAATTCAATTATTCTGGCAATATAAATGTGCGTGGTTCAGCTGACCACTGCATTTCTGGTACATGAAGTTTTATTTTAAGCCTGTTTTCTACATTATAAAGAAATTCAGTTAGATTGGAAATGCTTATTTGCTGTAAAGATTTGGGTTCCATGAAGAGGCCAAATAAGTATGCTGAAAGATGGATTTATAGATTAGAATCCACGGTTGGATATTTCTCTTTTTGCACTTTATTTCCCTACTTGAGAAAGGGCATATAGAGGTTGTTCCAGCAGATCTGCATGTCTGTCAAATATGACAACATTGATGCAAACTCTTTCCCTGATGGTGATCCAGTCGTTGGTCTTAACCCTTTATGGGATTTCTTTCAAATTTGGATTCAGTCTGAGCATAGTTAGAGCGTACTGTTTGGAACCTTTTGAGAGTTTTATAGAGTATTTGTGTGTCTGTATAATTTAGCAAGAAATGTATGCTACGGTCAAGTGCCAAACTATAAACACCAATATAATCAAAGTTGAAGTTTAGAGAAAACTAATTCTAACTTACATACTTTTTCTGGAACAATTAGCATTTAGGGATGAATTACAAATATGTGTTTGTTCCTCACTGATTTTGGCCTCGGATAATATAATAGTCAACTTTAATTCTCAGTATAATTTATGAGATTGTATACTACATAGATGTTTCACCCATTTATAATTTAATATTTATGAAGCTACTTTCCCAGTACCTCCCCATATTTACAAGTATGGAAGGATGTCACACTGCAATTAATGTAAAACCAATAGTTTTGTCCAAAGTGTGTTTCACTACAAATGGTATAACTCTTGAAGCTCATTGGGAAAGTTCTGAAAAGTGTTGAAACCAAAAGACACGGAGGTCAGAGATCCTCAGCCTTTCTGCCTCATTACTGTGGGAGGGAAGCAGAGGATCTCAACATTCCTGGCTTTGGTCTTCCCCTGAGGTATCTATGTGGCCTGATCCAGAGGCTCTGCCCACCCTGAATGCATGTAGCAAAGGCATGGCCAGGGATGGCAAGTCCTTGGCTGGGAAGTTCCAAGGCCCAAACCTGGATACACCAAAAGATGCACTGATCCACTAAATTATGAAAGTTAGAAGCATGTTGGAATTGAGGAATTGAATTGAATTGAATTGAACCTGAAAGAAGTAAAGTATTTTCTAATATAAAGCTCCTTTTTAGTCTGTAGGTTGGGGTGAATCTTGTCACATCCCTTGCCTCACTCTGGCAAAATTCTGGCCTGAGTTGAATCTAGGATGTTGCCCTGATGAACTGCTGCTTTGGTGCCCTGCAAGTGAGATTGGACTCCTCTTCCTTTGTACCAGTTATTGTTTTAGCCACGGGAAAGTTTCTCCTGACCCATCCTGACCATTATTTTTCCAGTTTCCTCGCTGTTCTTCTCCCACTTCTTACTCCAATCCAAGTATAGTGCTGTAATTTCCTCCATATTTAGCACCACACAATCCTACCCTGAGTTTTTGAGTTTAAGCAGAGGAACAGAGCACCATTGAGCATCTTCAACTTTTACATAGTCTTAACAGCACAGATAAAGGTGCATTCTATCTTTCAATCCATTTCCCCTATGGTACCTAAACGCCGTTTGCTTTTCTTCCATGTTCATTATTACCATTATCTAACAAAAGCTATTGACGTTAGTCCTAAACTTTTATTTACTAGCACCCACAGTCTTTTGTATCAAACGTTAAAGGTACTCAAAATCATGATTCGTTCTTGAGAACCCTGTGACAGAAGGTTCCGTAAAAGCAGGTCTCTGATTTAAGAATAGGAAAGTGAAAATAATTGAATTGTTCTAATAAAGAGCTAGAATTAGCTTTGATGGGCTGAAAAACCTCGTTTGTTGCTTTCTGTCATTCTATTTTGAACTGAGTCCATGCAGCTTTGACCTATTAGTTTGGAAATATGATTTAATTGGTAAATTGTTAGTTACAGAGGAAAAAAAAATAGCCATTTGGTTTCCTTGGGAACAGCTGTGCTTTTCCCTGTTTTGCGTTCTGGGATCTTAGAATTGTGCAAGAACTCTTAACTCTGGGAATCTTCTTAATCATTGCTTTACAAGTCTACAGGATTGAGCTCTTGCATTTTCGGTATCCAGGAAAGGTTCACTGCTGCTAGAGAATAGCCAGATGCAAAATACAGTTCCCACGGCTGTGCTTCAATAGCTCATCTCAGCTGTGACCACAAGAGCACGCCTATTGCATTTAGGTGACTGTTTTTCCACTTCACACTCGTGTTATCCTGAGGCTTTTTTGAGTAAAATTGCTAATTGATATCAAATTAGGAGCATTTTAATGCGGAGGCCCATGCTTCCTAAGTTGAGGCATCTAAGCTCATTTTACATAGAATGCTTACAATTTGCAGGCAATTAAACAAGCACTGTTAACATAATAAAACATCCAAATAACGTAGCACGAATTTAATCAAATGTTTTACACAGTCCTGTAGAAATATTAGGGCAGGAGACCAAAATCTAGAATAAAGTGGTAGATATTTTGTGGGTCTTTAAAGTAGAATAGAGAGGTTTATGGAGGGAATTCCAGGACTTGGGGGAACGGGAGGTTTGGTCACTGCTGATGGGGTAGTTAGGATCAGGGATAGAAGCAGGGCAAGGACTAAGGAAGGTGAATCGAAAGTGGGTGAATTTAATGTCATCAGGTATCAAAAGAAAAATAAATTTAAGGAAATTAAGTTTGGATTGAGAGAGAATAAATAGGAAAGAAGAAAATGTAAGACAAAAATGTAAAACTAATGGATTAGAAATTCTGATCCCACCCTGATCAGACAAATAAAACCTCATGTTTAGCTTGAGTCTCCTCTTGAATTCCTGGGCAGAAACCTCCTGATATGAAATGTGTGAAACCCGTCAAAGAAAAATCAGAGTCAGCAGCAGAGAAAGATCATTGTCAAAACCACTGTTCATCTTACAGCAGGAAGCAACATATTCCGCGGCTGAAATGTCCAATGTCCAATGGCCACTTTGACCACATACAAAAGAGTAAGTATGTAAGACATGTGTGGGGACAGGATGCCAGGTTGGTGAGGAGGGTAGGGTACCTGGTGGTTAGAGTGCCAGGTAGGTGAGTACTGCCAAGTCAATGGATGAGTATTCAGGGTAGGTTGGGGGCGGTGTTGGATCAGGATGGGAGGGGGAGTATGTTAGGTTGTGTCGGGGGAGAATGTTGCATTCAATGGATGATGGAGGATGCGGGAGGTGGGTGGTGGGTCAAGGTGAGCGTGTTGGTTCTGGTGCTCAGGGTGAGCATGGTGTCAGGTTAGAGGAGGGAGGCATGGTCCGTGCGGAGTTACCCATCAGTTGGAGCAGGATCTAATTTTCTAACATTTACTTGGTAACTATTAAGCTGAAATGAGTCTGAACCATTGGAAATCTCTGACTTTAAGGGACTATTTTGTATGTTTGTAGGTACAGGCTAATCGTGCCATTGGAATTTTCAATTTTCTGGTCAGTTCCCTCAGAGTCAGCTGCATGGAGATTTCCACATGGTCTGCCCACAACTCCAGGCTCTGCTGCTGGAATTTCTGGGCCAATGTTTTCAAAAATCTAAAATTCACAACCTGAGAGCATGGGTTTCCAAACTTATAACTCTTCACTTTATGGACCAGAGAGATTGTTAGCCAGTTCTTAACAATTATCACGTTTTAAAAAGAATACTCACACTGTTAGTTACTAGATTGGGTTTAATGGACAATTATTGCGCCCATGTAGCAATCTCATGAAAATCACAGGGAATCTAAGGGCACAATTTTGTCTCTTACGAAACTAACAAGCGCAGTGGGTGCAATTTGATCAGCAATGTGTATAAAATTATGGAGTATCTCTTCTGTATTACAGGTAGTTGGCTGATTTTGCACATTGTGTGCCATAATTTTAGCTGCAAAATATTTGGGCCACTGTTCACTTTGTAAGTGGAACAACTTTTATTGTTTGCATTCTAAAAATTCAAGCTCATAATGTGACATCCTTTGAGTTTGTCACTGTGTTCAATTCAGCAGCTGCTCATTCCTCCTGTTATCTCATGGAAATGTAGAAAATAGGAGCAGATGGGGGCCATTGAGTCAACTCTGCTGTTCAACGTGATCGTGACTGATTCTCTATCTCGATGCTATCGGCCCAGGCTCTCTCCATTACCCTTGACACTTCTAGTTTCCAGAAATCTGCCTATCTATTCCTTTCTTAAATATAGGCGGTGACTTCAGCTCATAGCCTTCTGTAGGAGAAAATTCTATGGGTTCACCAACATCAGAGTGAAGGAATTTCTCCTTATCAGAATGGGGGTGGGGGGGACAAGGGATCTTGTAGAAACCTATAAAATTCTAACAGGACTAATCAGGGTAAATGCAAGAAGGTTGTTCTAGATAATCAGGTTTCACAGTCTAAGGATATGGGTAGGCCATTTATCACACATGGTCTTTAGTGCTCAATTATAGGCTCCCAGGGGCACGTGGACATTTTGTTGTACAGCATGCGCTATGTCAACATCAGACCTACAGCACGTACCAGCAGTTTACAAGGCAAACATACAGCCTGTGCATCAAGCAAGTGTCCATTTGTGAAAGCCAAAGGTGAGCAGTGCTTACTGGGTGAACTGGGACTACAGTCAGTCAAAGGGTTCATCCAATTCTAGCCCAGGGTGCAGGCTACAGTCAGTCAAATACTTTGTGCTACCAGAGTCAGGGGATTCATACCCTTGCAGTTTGAGGATTGGACCACAGCCAGTCTTGTGGTGCAAATGCAAGCAGGCCAGATATTACAAGCAAGTCAGTCTGGGTGCTGTTGGGAAGTCAATCCAGGGAGTGGGGCAGCTTTTCCTGCAATGAGATAAAGAGGAGGGATTGGAAGTGGATGGCTGATCTTTTGGTGGTGATGTACGAGTGGGAGAGGCGGTAATGTGACCCCTGTAAGTGAGGGCAGGAAGAGTTAGTAGTTAGGAGGATGAGGTGGCTGGGAGCCAGTGAGTGGACAAGATACATTCGGCAGTGAGAGTTGTAGTCCCTGAGGCTTGGTGAGAAATGTGTGCCATGGAACAGTTTGAGTGGTGGCCCTGTGAGTGTGAGGTAGCACAGAGACGATGGTGGCACTTATCGTTGGGGAATCACAGAAACTCGATGACTTTCTTCCTGCACTACTGGAGTTCTACTTCACCCAGGACACAGCTTCACTGACACGGGCTGCAAACTGAGACGGGAAAATGGAAGTAAGTTACAGATGAGCTCAGATCGAATTGGACCATGAACAGATAGGAAAAGAACAGCCCTAGTAACCCCTGTTCCTTTATTTTTCTGCAATGAATCTCCCAGGATTCCAACCAGTGTTGCCAACTTTAAATGGCTGTTTCATCCAGTTCAATCTAGAAGAGTTGTCCGTGGTTATATATTAATATTAAGTGGAGACGCTGGGATTTATTTTACTGTATGCTTGCCCTCTAGTGTCCATTATGTTCTAATACAATACTTAGCTCTTTCCCTCTTAGAGAATTTCCAGGTGGAAATAAACATGTTCAGGAAAATGTCTGGATAATAGTTGAAAAGAGCAACGAGTGAAGAAGCTCAGTGACCGTATATAGCATTTGCGCAATAAGTCTCACCAATACCCCTGTCAAAAAAAAATCTAACTTCATTACCATGAAAGGTGCATTGTGCTACAATGATAAATAAAAAGAAAATGGCTACACTCAAACATAGGAACAAAAACAAAGTTGCTGGAAAAGCTCAGAGATAGTAGGAACTGCAGATGCTGGAGAATCCGAGACA
>NC_063341.1:19890197-19931654 GCF_021869965.1 Rhincodon typus | reverse complement strand
CAGTTCTGAGGAAGGGTCACCGGACCCGAAACGTTAACTCTGTTTTCTCCTTCACAGATGCTGCCAGACCTGCTGAGCTTTTCCAGTAACTTTGTTTTTGTTCCTGATTTACAGCATCCGCAGTTCTTTTGGTTTTTATTTGGCTCCACTCAAAGTTTGGAATTTTACCGGGTCTTTGGTAGTACATTTTGAAGTAGTTTTCCTGATGAATGGTTTGGGGCAAATTGTGGGTAATTTATGATATGTTCTGAGCTTTAGTTTTAACAATGTTGGGTTCCATACCTAACTTTGGAGATTGCCTCAGAAAATTTGAACCAGAGTCATGTGCGTGAACAATATCCTGGGCGTTGTTTGTGAAATACATAAGCAAAACACCTGAAGCTGTCTGAGAAGGTTTAATGGCAATTCCTTTGTTAGAAAAACTATTGCCAGAAGTCATATTTGATAAGAACTCAAGGCAGTAGATTGCTAATTGACTGTTATGAAACATCCCACAGCAAAACATTTACCAAAAATGAAAACATAATGGCTCTTCTCACCTGTACAGTAATGGCAATGCCATTTTGTCCACAGAACTATGCAAATGGAGATATTAATTTTTCTCCCTTGTGATTTTGTTTTAAAGTTAGCTATATGCATAAGTTTTCTTTTTCATTGATTGATAGGTCCAAGTCAGGTTTAAACATTTCTAGACCAGTTCATAACTTTCTTCCAGTGCCCTAGCATTTATATTTTGAAAAATGTAGAAAAGTGGCCCATTATCAGGGATCAGCTGCACAGAAAGTCCAGGCTGGCAAACAAATAACACATTAATTGACACCATTACATCTATTGATAACAGAGAAACCATTTCAAACTGTTTCAAGAGAAAACAAAATAATTAAGAAAGAAAATCTTTGCATCTTTAGCTCAGCCACATCAACATGATTTTGTTAGTCATTGACAAATATTGGTTTTTGCAGGGTTTTGAAGTAAGAAGTTCCATCAAGCTGGGCACTTATCCTGTTCTTTAAGGAAGGAAATCATGCCTGTAGACTAAATGATCCTCTCAACCTTACTATACCTGGATCGTGTATAAGGCTTTGTGAATTTGAAGGCATAGCAACATGCAATCACAAAGCAGAGACCTAATTTTGACAATTCATCTGAATGTATCCCTGATTGTTCTGATGGCAAAACTCGATCAAGCCAATCTTTCACCTCTTGCTAAATAATACAGGACATTATGTGGTCATACGACATAACATGTTACTGATTGTGATGGGAAGTGAGTTCAGCTAATGAAACTTTTAGCTGTAAGCGTTGCTAGGTGGGACAGAAGAATCTACATTGGCATTCTAATTCTATAGTTGAAAATTGACATTTCACTAATAGATTGATTAATAGACTAGCTCATCTAAAATTTCTCTTCGAAGCTCAGATGAAATCTGTTGATTTTTGGAGAATGTGAAGGCTTGTGATCACTAGATAAAACAAGTAGGAGTGTGTGAAATTTCTCCATTCCAAATATTGTGGTGAGGGGTTGCATCCAGGGTGTGAATTGTTGATCTCTCTGGGGAATTTAGAATAATTCAACACTATTTTTCAGAGCCCTCAGCGAAGAGGTAAAAAATCACTGATACCTGACATGCATAAATGATGAAGTTGGTGGCAAATTAATGTTACAATTTCCCAGTAGTTCTGCTGTTGCCATCTATAACGATTCAAAACTGACAATCCTTTGTCTAATCCCACTTTATCTTCTTATAGTCTTTGTTCACAGGATGGATCTCGCTGACTTGAAGGTTTCTCCTTGACCTTTTTTTCTGAATGCTTCCACTGGTTTGCAAGAGGTTCAGTGTTTCTGTGAAAGGTTTCTGACTTATCCAATTCAAATTAACAACTTCCAACATGTACTGAAGGAAAGTTGAGCTGGATTTCTTCAGTTTTAAAGTGGCTTACTGTGGAGAACTGAGAGTTTTTTTGGGGGGCGCTGCAGACCTCTTGGTTTCTCTTCTGATCCAATGACCTTTCTCTGTCTTAGTCACAGCCAAGCTGTTCTGCTCCCTGATAACCAACCATTTGGTTGTTGGCAGGCAGAGAACCTTTGTAGTTGATAAGTGGGCACTAATCAGCTTCAATTATAAAAAGCCTTCAGCTCCAGTTCATCTGTACATTTCTTGAACCCACTGCTACTTAAACAGTGTTCACAATAGGTGTCAAATTCTTTACTTTTAAAACATCCTAGAAATTTGCTGATTTAAAATAGTTCTTTCTCACTTCAGTTCACAAAAAAGACTCTGTCTTTCCAACGCTCTTTCTCTCGTCTTGGCCTCAGTTTCATCCCCTCAGCATTAGTGTGATGCCTACAGCAGCTCAATGTTGCCTTTCATTTTGGCAGAATGTTCTGCCTTCCATACCAGCTTGGTATTATTAATGATCCCCGAATTCACATTTCAGGAACATTTTGGACCTTGGCAACAAGGATTGTATCCTGCACCATCTTACTTTTTTTTTACTTGATCATGGTCAGTAGCTAGGTCAGCATTTATTGCCCATTCCCAATCACCCTGGAGAAGGTGGTGAAGCTGCCTTCTTTAATTGCTGCAGTCCTTGGGGGTGCAGGAACACCTAAAAATCACACATTCAAATTTCTAGGTCATTATTTCATTTTAAACACTAATATTTTGGGCATTTAGCCAATTGGTGTATTTTATATTGCTCCTTATTGATTTGTTTATGTCTGATGGCTTATTTGACAAAATGGCTAAGAATTCTTTGGTGTTCCTAGTCAGGGTTCTGTAATATTTCAAGTTGAAAGTTATAATTGAATGAAAACACTCTTTACAGGCTTTGAAAAGTTAAGTTAAAAGCATTCAAATGCTGTGATTAATGCGTTTATGTGAGATGGGTCAAAGGCATTACTGTGTCCTTTACATGAAGTTTGAACTCTTTCACAGCATTTAACCTCTCTAGCACGTTTTTGCAATTGACTCCATATGTTCAGTGTCACAAACATTTAGTTAGGGTGCCAGGAAGAAAAGTCAGGCCCTGAATGGAAGGTGGAGAATGCTGCCTTAACCAGCTGGGATGTAAACTAATGCTAAATGTCTAGTTCTAGTCTTTCTATTGTTACTAAAAATTGACAGGGAAGAACTGAAAGTTTATTATTTTCGGTGGAGTATTTTAAAATCTGGTGAATCCATCTCAGTTAAGCAGTGTGAGCTACTTTTAAATCTTTTGGGAGCTCTAGCTCAGTTATCAATAATCACTGTGGGCCTGCATTCCACAGGGTAATAGACTTCTCTGGTCATGTGATTGATATCCCATCTTCATTTCTTGTTTCTACTGCTATGCTGACAATTTTTTAAAACCCATATATATAATACATTTCAGAGATGGCTGTAAACCGTGATCACCTTAAATTAAATTTCAATTTAAAAAAAAAACTGAAAATTATAGCCTCAGCAGACCTTTCAAATTTATCATTGGAGAGAAGACATCCTTGGAGGAATGGGCTGCCGAAAAGGATATGAAAGATTTGTTTTACATGATAACATATGGTGAGTTAATTTGAGATCTTTACAGAACTGTAATGCTCAGTGGTATTATAAGACATTTTCACCGTTTGTTGTCCTGTTGGAATGTCTTTGGATGTGCTGCTACCTTGTAAGTCTCAGCATCTACCCATTGTTCAATGTCATTAAACCTGATAGGCAGCAAAAATATTCAGGAATTTGTAGCATTGCCATTGTCAAATTGTGCTAGTGTAGCTATTTAGTTCTCATCAAAGTCGGAACAAACACCCTGAGTTTGATTTTAAGCCTTGAGCTCAAGTTGTCCAAAATTCCGGTGTTGATTTTCGTTTTGGAAGTGTAATTTTTGCTGACCAAGCTGAGGGTTTCTTTGCTAGTAACAGGATGTTGTTACATTCTGGAAATCCACTGTCACTATCAAGCACTACAAAGCTGATACAAACATGATTAGTACTTGTGCCTACATTAGTACTGAAGTCTATTCCTAAACCTGTGAACTCCCACTCCCTCCTGAAGCCACTTTGTCTTGGTCGGCTCTTCCTGCTTTTAACATGACTCCCAAAAGTCTAATTCTGGTAGTTTATTTTTATTTCTCCCTCTTCCCCAATTATATTTCTTTATATCCTGCGCACTGTCTGTCTGTCTTTATACAAAGTTCTTGTGATGCACCTTTTATATAAAGCTGATTAAATGAGGTGTTTTTTTTTGCTCTTGCTGCACTGAGAGAGCAATGTTCAACAAAAGCTCATCTCATGCTAGTTAATTGAAGTTAATGCTAAATAGTGAGCAGTTTCAGGCTGTGAACACTTGCCCATTGGAGGCTGTGTTGAGATAGATTCATTTTATTAGGTTACTCGCTGTCAGCAGAAAGAAAAACGTAATTCCACTTGAACCTTGCGTTAGGCTGAAAATTGACTCCGTGGTTCAATCACTAAATTTAGGTATTTACAAAGTTGGGTTAAAGACCACTCTCAAAACATGGAACTGATTCATAGTTAATCATCAGTTTTCCTCTAGAACCTGAGACAGTGATCATGATACAGTTTAGTCATAGACCCACCACCCATTGGTTGCTTTATAGTATATCATGAGGATTTTTTATAAAGAGAGATTATCTGTTTCACATTCACCAATGATCATATTTGGATCCCAGCATCGGTATATGTCTCAGCTGCCTCTCACACCCCACAGAAGGATTACACACTTCTTCACAAGAATATGTTCCTTTAAAAAAAAGACTTAGTGAAAACATTTACTTTGGAAGGGTTCAGATTCAAGTGCCCATTGCTTACCTTTTGAAATAATGAGGGTGCGTCATTGGCTATTTTGGTAAAGTGGCACAGTATTTCCCCCTTTTGCATTTTGTACTCCAAGGTGAGTCAAAATGGTTTCACTATCACAATTGTATTAACTTTAGGTTTTCAATTGAGGACATCATATTAATTAATAAGTATGAGAACTTCAGTCTCCAAAGACAGTGCAAGGAAAAGGCTCCTGGTGTTTGGATAGACCAGCTACTTTGAGAAATCTGGAAGAGGTTGTCCATTCTTGTATTCTCTTTGATAATTAAAATCATGAAAGAAATGACAAGTGGCGGTGGGGTAAGCATGCTGAAAACAGGACAACAAGGCGATGAAGAAATGGTTACTAATATACTCATTCATCACAGACTAAAATCTTAAGCAAAGTTCTTAGCATCAAAAATTTTTGATTAGAATATTTTCTGAAAAAATTAAGACAATTATTAAATTAGTAGCAATTTAATTTTTGAATATGGTATCAACACTGATTTGTTGTGAATAATGATTACTTTTTAATATTTCATTAGATAACTGTAAGCTTGTGACTCTAGTGGCTGGTCGCTGTAGTCATGAGATGCATTACTGCTAATTTGAAGACTAATTTGGTAAATTGATATGGTGTTATTCATCCTTTGTGTCATTTGGTGTGAAGTATATATGCAATTGGAATTTTAAAAAGAAACAAGTAGCCATTTACACCTCCAACTCCTTTGCTGTAGCTGGTGAATTTTGTATGAAACTGGTGTCAACTGCTATTATATATTTGCAGTGAAAAATAGAAACTTGTCCCTGGCTCTCCTTGTCGTGGCACACTCTGTCTTTAATCATACTTTTCATCAGTACATTGAAATTTCGGTTACCAAGGACAACATCATAAATAAATCTGTTTGTTGAGTTTTACTTGCAACTTCCAAAGTTTGTGCACTTAGTGTGAGTGAGGAAGAGAGGCAGTCGTCTGTGGAAATTTATAATCATTTATTACATATGTGTGAAGCGAAGAAGGAATAAAAGCATGAAGGCATACATCCATAAACTGAGGCAGAAAGCCTAAATGAAAACTAAAGTGAATTCCTGGGTCTTGTCAGAATGTAATGAGAAACTAGGGCTTTTATTCATAGTGGCGGAAGATACATTTGCTCTCAATCTCTTTTTAGCAGTAAATGCTTCGCTGATATATCACATCAAATTTGAACAGAAATATTTGTGCTCTGCATTATAGCAAAGCTTTGGGAATTACTACATGGTTGAATAGATTCTGTGAAGGTTTATAGCATGCATGGTCACAGTTATTATATTTAATCATAATATATCTAATTCATTGTATTTTGCTCAGCTCTTTGTGACTGGAAGTAACATTTTATGCTATAAAAATATACCATTGTGCTGCAGTTTTTATGGAAGTAAATTGCTTAGTAATAAAGAACTCTTCTGTTATTTAAATACATTTTTTGTTGTATGTTGATTGTTAGAAGTGGTGTTTAATCAACAAAATAAAAAGCTGGGCATCTGGAAGGCAGTTTTGAGCTTAGTGCACTCAGGAACATGTTCCTCTCTAGTCCAATTAATGCCATATGCTCTCACCAACAGAGGCTACACTCCAAGGTTCTTTGTTCTCTTCCTTTATCCTTGGTCAGTCTTGAAAGTGTAATCAGCAAAAGGAGCTAGTTATTCTGAGAGTATTTGGAAGCTTGACATCATCCAAAATTCCATCACCCATATCCTAACTTGTACCAAGCCCAGCGCAAACCACCAGTGCTCCCTGACCTACATTATTGGTTCCCGGTTAAGCAATGGCACAATTTAAAAACTCATTATGCTTATTTTCAAATCCTTTCCACGGCCTTTCCCCTCCCTATTTCTGTAACCTCCTCCAATCCCATAGCCCTTCCTCTGCATTCCTCTAATTCTAGATCATGTCTGATTTTAATCGCTTCACCATTAGGGCTCCGCTTTCATTTGTTTTGGCTCTAAGCTGTGGAATTTTCTCCCTAAACGTCTCTGCCTCTTCCCTTTGTTTTCCATCAAGACACACCATAAAACCTTTCTCTTTGACCGAGCTTTTGGTCATTTGCATTAACATCTCCTTAGGTGTTTTTAAGTATCATATTTTCTCTTTGTAATATTCCCGTGGAGCACGTTGTGATAAAGGAATGATGTAGATGCCAGTGAAGGGTAAGGGGTGGAAGTGCCCTTTCCTGTCAGCCACCATTCCATTTTACCAGCAGCAGGAGATGTGGAAAATGCACTCCACTTAAAAAGCCAATGCTTGACCAGTGATTTTGATATTTCACCAGTGGTGGGACAGCTATCAAGGAAGCTGTGTGGGTTGGGATAACCTCTTTAGTCAGCGTTTGTTGGCATACGGAAGCCGACAGGTGGCATGGCTGTGCCTGCAGCAACTCTGTCACCAACTCAGTACACCCCTTACTAGCCACACCCACTCACCCCCCCCACCCCCCAATCCTCTCAGATCCCACTTAACTTGCTGTGAGGGCGTACGTTCACCTTCCGGTTGCGTTCTGAGAATGCGTCCTTGTCTTGGCCCTCCAATTGGCTGATGGTTTCTGGGGAACTCTTGATAGGAGTGGCTGTCCCAATTAATTGGCTGCTGATGAAGGGAAAGCAACGCCAGGTCTGAAAAAGGGTCTAGGCCCGAAACATCAGCTTTCCTGCTCCTCTGATGCTGCTTGGCCTGCTGTGTTCATCCAGCTCTACACCTGGTTATCCCAGGTCCAGCAGACTTGCTGAAGTGGAGTAGCTGACTCCCCTCCTGCTTTAGGGCTTCAGCCGCAAAGACATAATCCAGCCCTGAAAGTGGCTCTTCACTTAACTTGAAACTAGAGAAACACATGGTAAGATTGATGATTCCTATGTTAATGATGCAATTTTTGCTAGCGATATGCACGAGGAGATGACAGCAAGTTATATCCTGAAACAAATTGTAATGGCATCATTGATAAAGGGGTAAAGGTGACTTATTTTGCTGAGAAAAGCTTGGGGTGACAGAAACTATTGATTCCAAAGCTTACAGGTGTGAAAGGGGAAGAAGACACCTAAACAAGACAAGAATGGCAACTAAAATTGTGGAAATACCTGAAAGAAACACCTGAAATAAACTGGATGGGCATCTAATGTGATTCTGCAAACCTCAACAATTTTAATGAAAAATTGTTGTATTGCTTAAAACATTTGTGTTTTAACATTTAAAGTAGGTACAATAATATTTCTTGTGCTAGCCATATCAAGTCTCAGGGTAGATACATTTAAGAAATGCGGTTTCCATATGCATGATGAGTGTCTGCCAAACACTACACTATTGATTTGGAACTCATTAAATCAAATGACTTCTTGTTAATAAGGAGATTTACAAATCATTGGTGTACATTGGCACTTTTTCTGTTAAAAGTATGCATTGAAATATAGTTGTAATGAATTATACTGAAGAAATGTCAATATTTTAAAACCCTGAAATCAATGAATAATATGTTCTGGGGTCTGTAGTCAACATTGTAGTGTCGATTTCAGTCAAAAATGGATGCAGCGAAAAACGCTAGCAATGGGAAGGTATGTGCACAAGCACTCAGATTATTGCTAAATTTGACAGGGTCATTCTTTTTAGGTAGTCATAGCTGGTAAATGAATGCAGGCCTCATTTAACGAGATGAGTTTTTTTTGCTCAGTTCAGGATCTGTTTCAGAAATTGGTGAAAAGTGTTCAGGGATTGCTGCAAGATTTAACTGTCATTTCAGACTATGCAGCAGCCTAACCAACATTTGCCTGGATGAGTGCATCTCCAACAACACTCAAGAAGCTTGAAACCATTCAGGACAAAGCAGCTCACATGAATGGTACCTAATCACAAGTATACACTCCCTTTACCATGACGCTCAGGAGGAGCAGTGTGTACCATCTGCAGAGATTTACTACGGCTTCTTAGACAGCACATTCCAAACCAGAACTGCTACTTTCTAGAAGGAAAAGGCTAGCAGATACATGGGAACAATGCCACTTGCAAGTTCCTTTCCAAACTACTCATCATCTTGACTGGGAAATATTTTGCTATTCCTTAAGTGTTGCTGGGTCAAAATCCTAACAGCATTGTGTGTCTGCCTAGACTAAATGGATTGTAGCAGTTCAAAAATTAAGCTCATCACACTTCCTTCAGCATGATTAAGGATGAGCAGTAATGGCTGGTTCAACAGCGCTGCCCACATCCCTTGAATGAATAAAAAAGACATTCATTGGGGTGACCCAAAAGAATTATCCAGACGTTTTTCTTAACTTACCTCCTAAATCAATGCTGCATCCTTTGATTTCCAGCTCCATTCCCCATTAATTGCTCCCTTATATATATCTCAAACCCTCCAATTCTATTTTACATTGTTTTCTTCAATTATGTGATTGTGGGTTGAAGTTCATCCATATGACTCTGTCTTTCTCATATTTAGGAGTGCAATCACATACAATCAAATTGCTTTTTTCCACCACCATATTACCTGTGGCAAATTTCACCTATTAGCTAGCACTATTATTACATTCATATTTTCAATTGTTTAATTTATGTCCAGAGTCCGTTAAAAGCAATGCAATAACATTGAGGGATAGGGCTAAATCAAAATAGAGTTGGAAGAAGAGAAAAGGCATTCTACCCTTGCTATGGCTCTCAGCTTTGTCTCCTAATTACAGAGCCTTCTCACAATTAAAGTTGTTACTGACTTTGTCCTGCATAGTGTGCAGCAGCTGTTTTACGACAGGTTCTTGATGACTGTGGCCTCTTCTATTAACTTGGAATCTTTTTTCAGTTTCTCAGAATGTCTTTTTTTTCCTTGTTGCAAAGATATCAGGCCACAAGCATGAGCTGTGGAAGCTCCAGAAAATCCCTGGTCAGGACTTTGAACACAATATACACGATAAGAGAATTCTTCCTCTGCTATTACAAGAAAGTTTCAGGGTTTAGGTGGCACATCTGAAAACCTAGGCAAAAAGATTAGTCACTCAAAATGAACTGGTAATTTAATGCTCTTGGGTGATATCAGAACTGGCAGAAAAATCTTGAAGTTATTTCCAAAAGCCAGGAGATATGTGGAACATAATCCATACGCTCCCATGTCTGATGCAGATTTCTTCTTGTTGGCCACAGTCCATTTCAGTGTCAGACTTTATTTTTCATTTCCTACATATGGACAAAAGTGTGTGTGTGTGTGTGTGTACAAATGTGCACGTTAATAATTTCCAAATTGTCACCTATGATCGGAAGGACAGATGGTGAAAGGACAATCCTGCTGTCACTCTAAAGCTGCAGTCCTTTCCATTTAACTGGGACCAGATGGGTCTCATTGCATATTGTCTGGGTGCAAGAGATACAGTTGTCAGTCATTCAGATGCTGTACGACATCTGCAAATGATTGTCACCATCCATTGAGTAATGTGCCTACCAGTACAAGGCCAGCCACAGTGGCTTAGTGTTCCCTGACAAGCCCTTTTGACAGCTCTAATCAGCTAGAACCCTGCTACCTGAATTTCTCCACAGTCCATACTCACTTGTATTCTGTATTGCTGTGGTATATATTGTGTCCAAAGACATGACCAGGGATTTTCTGGAGCTTCCACAGCTTATGCCTCTATCAATGGGTACCTGAGCACTCAACTCTCAAACTAACCCTCAGCCTATTGCCCACTGGCACATGTGATTTACAGTCACCCTTCACAAATGGTGTTTTTCCACCTGACCACAGCCATTAAACGCATTCAACCTGTCATAGGACTTACTGATTGCACAGTTTTTCTTCTACACTGTGAAGTTAAATTTCTTTATAATAGTAGATGATATAGTCATCATTAATAATCATGGAACTCCCAGTGTTTGGGCTAATTATGGAAATATTATTGTGTTTTATTATGAACATGCATCTACGATATATTAAACTAAGAGTCAGCCTTCTATCCAAAGTGAACTTTCATCATTGATGATTTGGTTATTACGTTTTTGCCTTTTGCTAGCTACAATAAAAGCAAATTGTTGACTTTTAGAAGGAAAAGGCTAGTAGATTCAGAGTTGGGGTAGGTAATAGAAAGGTAGGGTTAATGGGTACATACTTCCATTCAAAGAAAGTGACTGTTAGCCAAAAAGCTGGTAGAAAGTTGTCCTTTCGAATCCGAAGATTAGGGTATAGAAACCGGGAAGTGTTGCTCCAATTATGCAAAGCCCTGGGTAGATGCAGACACTAGATCTGGGCAACATTCCTTTGAAACAATGGATTGGTCTTGTACGGAATACAGCTCAGATTCACCAAAATGTTATTGGGCCTCCAAGAGTTAGATTGCAAAAGAAATTGTGTGTTATCTAGGCATGCATTTCCTGGAATATAGAGAGTTTAAGAATAGTTTGATTTATATTTTTAAGATTTTGGAAGAGTAGATAGAAAATCCTTGTGGGGAGTCAAGAACAAGAGGGCACCCCTTAAGAGCAGATCCAGGCCATTCATAGAGAAGATGAAGAATGTGAAAGGTAATAGAAGAGCAGTCTGTCTCCCACAAAATCAAGCAGGAGATGCAAGCCTTTTTTTTCCAGCTAGCTTGGCATTAAGGGATATGGAGCTAAGGCAACTAATAGAAGATAAAGATCAGCCATGATATTATTGAATTGTTGTAGGAGCAGAATGGCTTGGTCAATGTTCCAGCATGGTGTGTGCATCAACTGGTTTTAAACAAGTTCAGTTTTCAATCATATGGGGAGTGAGTGCCTAATTATTCACTTGTCTTATATTGGTCTAAAATTACTCTCTGACTGCCCATCAGACATTTAATGCTGTTAATAGCAGACAGTTCAGTTCTTTACTAAAATTTTAAAAAGCAATTTTTAAATTTCAGATAAATGTACTCCTAATTGAACATTTACTGGCATGACACAGTGGTGTGAGCTGACCCTTTTTGGAGGTGATTTCACAGCTGAAGTTAAAGAGACTTTGCATTTATATATGTTTTTCCTAAAACACTTCATAATTAATTATGATGTCAAGGTAGTCATTGTGCAGTATAGGGTTCCATAACAGTAAATGAAATGAAAGACTAGTTTTTTTTTGAATTGTGTTAGTTGAGGAAATAACATTGATCAGGGTGCTATGAGAACCCAACCAGCCTTTTCAAATGAACATACAAATCAGGAGCAGGAGTATGCCCTCTGTGAGAAATACTTCTCACCTTGTTCTTAAATGGCCGGCCTGTTATGTTAAACAGAGACTACTTGCTCGAGGTTCTCCTAAAGAGGAAACATCCTTTCCACATTCAGCTATCAAGACCCCTCAGAATCTTGTATTTCGATCAAGCCACCTTTCACTCTTCTAAACCCTATTGTATACAAGCCTAGCCTGTCCAACCTGGACATACCAGACATTCGTCTTATAAAACTCTGAACATCTTCCAATACTTTTATGTCTTTCCTTAAATAAAAAGACCAGTAGTGTACAAGGTATTTCAGGTGTGGTCTCACCAATGGCCTGGATAACAAAAGCATCCCCCCCCCACCCAACCCTATATTTACATTCAATTCCTCTCACAATAAACAATAACATTCATTTAGCCTAGCCAATTACTTGCTGTATTTGCATACTAACCTTTTTTTGATTCATGCACAAGGACACCAAGATCCCTCTATATCTCAGAGCTCTGCAGCCTTTCACCATATAGATAGTATGCTTCTTTCTTTACATTTTCCTGCCAAAGTGGACAATTTCATTTTTTCTCACATTATATTTCATTCACCATATCTTTGCCCACTCAGTTCACCTAGCTGGATCCCTTTGTAGCTTCCCCACATCTGTTTCACAGCTTACTTTCCTACATACCACCTACATTTGATCCCTATACACAAGTCATTTATTCGTACTGTAAAAATTCATGCTATGGAACCATTAATGCCCATCTCCATTGGTAGGCAAGGCCTGCATTGCACTCCTTACCTGAAGGGTATCATGTTGAACAATGTAGCACTCCTCAGTATTGCAATGAACTGTCAGCATAAATTATTTGGCTAAATCCTGGAGTGGGGCTTGAACCCCTGACCTCCTGACTTTCTCACAAGTGCTGTCCGTTGAACCGAGCCAGCACTCAAGATGGTGCAAAATCTTTAGCGTACACAAGTTTAGCTGAATTTGTACTGCACATTTTGTGTTTTGGTGAACCGGCTTTAGATTTGCAGTGATGCAAAATATGTAATATCATTCATCCTAATGAGGTTCTGCATCAAAACTGATTGTACTAATTGTGGTGGTAATTTCAATGGAACCAGTTCCTTTTCAAGGCCCCCAATTGTCCTGATAACCTTGATTACTATTCAGTTGGGTAAAAGAGATTTGTAAAGAACTCCTTTCCTTTGTGGTAGATACTTGAGCTCTGGTTCATGAAATTGAAAAATAAAAATTGACCTTGTCAGCTGTAAAAGCCTCTTTGTGTTTGTTCTCAGGAAACTTTGTTTCAGAATTGCGCGTGAAAAAAATGATTACAGTTAACAGCTTTTTCCCTTCCTTTTGTCTTTATAGGGTCTCTTCATCTTCCTGATATATGGAGTGTACAACACAGAGGTAAGGCTAGTTATAGTGTCTCAAGGCTGACAGTCTGGATGAGAGAAGTGACAGGCTTCTGATCTCACAGAAGGACAGAGCAGCTCTTTGCATGAGTGTCCTACTGCCCTTCATGCTTGGACTGCCCCATATGCATTCTGGTTTACCATTAAACACTGACAACCAGATGGAAAAGAACACATTTCTCATAGTCACTTACCAATATTTCAAAGTCCTTTTTATTTTGCAAGCATCCCAAGTTTACAGAGTGATGGCTATTTAAGATATAGAACTTTTCTTTGTGTGATGGACTGATGCTTTTGATGAAGACTGAAAAATTAAGTACAGAGGTGTTAGATGTGGAGTACAGTGTTGCAGAAAGACATAACATTATTATTTTGGTTCTCATGAGGCTTTGTTATTTTATCTGACCATCTTTTGATCATTTCTCAGAAGAAAGAGTTAATCTATATATCTGATTGCTAATAGTTATTAAGAAAAGCATTATCATTTCATATTTTATTTAGTTTCAATTTAAAATCCTTTATAAATTGCTTTGACAGTGTATAGAAGATAGCAAACAGGAGTAGTTTAGTAAATTTACATTGTAAGGTCAAATTGCAAGATTATAGCTTTTTTAAAAAAATAATTCTTGTGGTCAATTTCATATTCCAATTGGTTTGAAACTGTGATATCAATGTCAATAGAAGATGAACTATGGCGAAAGTGGTGCCACAAGAAAATTGATCAGTGTTCTAATCAGTGTCTTCAATTGGTTGGAGCTATGACCATTTAGTGAGAATGTTATTTGTACATGTGCAGATGCAAAAATTCAGTATAAACCAGGCAGTTGAAGGAAAGGACCTGTGCCCTCATCCTTCAATTGTCCAGCCTATCTTCAATTTCCCAGTGCAGCAAACGGGCGTTATTGCTTAATTTGTCACTGAAGGTTACACTCTCTCAGCCAGTAAAAACTATTCTTCACATATGTCAAATATCGCTTCCTTCTAGCATAACTCTATTGACTTGACTCTTGAACGAGTGGACTAATTCCACAAAGAATATCTGCAAGAAAGGATAAGTTGGCAATTCTATTTGACTGAGACAGAAATGCATTGAAACTCCAAAAACTGAAAATAAACAGATGCTTCCTCAGAGGAATGAAATCAGTTTAGGTGGAATAAACAGCTAAATTAGATTGCTAATCTGTTCCATGATCGTAAGTTTCAAAACACCAGAACGAACTAATTTTGTGACCACAGTAAATTCAGTAAAGATGACTGAGGGATAAAACTGCATATAATTATACAGTATTGAAACTCATATTATGTAATTCTTCATTTAATTAATATTCAGTGTACGACTAACTGGAAATGTAGAGCTAGAGTGCTTATTGTTAAAGTGAAGTTGCTGAGTAACAGAGATCTTCATGAAGCAATAATGCTGAAATGCAGATAGAATATAGAACAGTATGGCACAGGAACAAGCCCTTTGTCGCACCATGTCTATGCTGAACATGATGCCATTCTAAACTAATCCCATCTGCCTGCACATGGTCCATATCCCTCTGTTCTCTGCCTGTTCAGGTGTCTGTCTAAATGCCTTTTAAACATTGCTATTGTCTCTGCCTCTACTACCTCTCCTGGCAGCATGTTCTAAGCACCTACCACCCTCTGTATAAAATAAAATAACTTGTCTTGCACATCTCCTTTAAACTTTCCCCCTCTGACCTTAAACCGAGGCCCCCCAGTATTTGACATTTTCACTCTAGGAAAAAGACTCCAACTATCCACCTAATGCATGTCTTCCATAATTTTATACACTTCTGTCAGATAGCTGAAATGTTCCACCCCAGGCACCAACCTGGTGAATCTCATCTGCAACCCCTTCAGTACAATCACATCCTTCCTGTAGTGTGGTGACCAGAACTATACACAGCCTATAGCCTAACCAAAGTTCTGTACAGCTCCGACATGACCTCCCTGCTGTTATAATTTATGCCACAACTAATAAAAGCAAGTGTTCCAATTGCTTTCTTAGCTCCCCTTTTAACTTGCCCTGCTCCCTTCAGAGATCTGTGGACAAGCACCCCAAGATCCCTCTGTTCGTCTGAGCTTCCTAGTGTCCCGCCATTCATTGAGCATCCCATGTCTTGTGATGTTCCAGTTCCAGTGTGGCATCATTTTCCAAAGTATTCTGGAAGCTCTGGAATGGTTTTCCTTGTTTGCTACATGGAAAACAGGAAATGGAGAAGAGATCAATAAGCAACATCCATATGTAGGTAAATCCTGTGAGTGACTTTGCAGAACCCTTGGAGGAAAACCAGGCTAGGCGATTACAAGGTTACACACTGCTTTTTCCTTTGATTGTGAAAATTGCTTAGTCTTCAAATGGTTAAAAAGACACACTGAAAATCATATCCCTGGAGTGCTATGGTAGTTTGAAGACATTGAGATGAGGTTCTGCAGGAACAAATCTGACATTTAGATACAAGTGTGATATGATACAAATGCACATGTTACAGTCTCTTTAAATGAAGTATGTGGCAGACATTCATTCTAGAAATGAGTTTCTCATGAGAATTGTTTGCTTTCCTGATAGTGTGTTGTGTTAGCCATGGAAATTGCTAACAAGACTGGTCAGAACATTGGTCATTTACAAGGGCAGCTGCCTGTGTAAAAATATTGATGAGCTTGAATTTAAGCAATTTGGGGCAAAGGTTGAGATGTGAACTGCAGGAATTTATGGTTTGAACAAGAGTGGACAACATACAGAATGAATGAATAGCAAGGATTGATTAAAAGTCTTTGATCTGATTTTTAGGTCCTCAAATAACTTGAAAGGGAACTTGCAGTCGTTCATAAGTGCCAGTTAACTTTGTATTAAAATGTTATCCACTGGTAACTGTTCCCTCCTCAAGCGTTAGCTGTCTCCCCCAGAAGTCTGCAGTCACCTGCCTGTTCCTTGAAAAATCAAGACTTTGTCCCACTGTCCTTGCAAACTAACACCTCATTTCTGACCCCAGTTTCCTCTCCAATATCCTTGAACATACTTCACCTCCTAAATGTTTGCTCATCTTTTCCTGAACTCCAGGTTTCAATCCCTCCTATTAGGTTTCCACCCTGTGGTAGTACTGAAGCACTTGTGAAAGTTACAAATGACAACCAATGAGACCATGATGAACTAACCCACATCATCATTCTTGATCTGACTGTACCCTATGGTGCAGCTGATGACCTCATGCTCCTCTAATGCTTGTCTCCCATAGTCAGGAATGGTGAGACTGTAGTCATGCAGTTCCACTCATATCTAACTAATTACAGGCAGCACAACATTAGCAACGGCTTCTCTTCCTACTCCCACACCTTTCTCTCTGTGCACAAGGATCTATCTTTGCTCCATTCCTATATTTCATCAACAAGATGTCCCTTGGTGAAGTAATCTGAAACCACAGTGTTAGTTTTTTCACGTACATTGATATCACTAAGCTCCACCTCCCCAGCATTGCTCTTAACTCCTCTTTATTAACAGAGTTTTTATCTGACATTCATACTGGATGAACAGAAATTTTCTCCAGAAACCACTGTTTTTGATGCCTGTTCCAAATTCCCCTCCATAGCTTTTGATTTTGCCTATTCCCTGGCAACAGTCTGAGGTTACACCAAGTCTGTTCACAACCTGGATTTTCCATTTGACCCGAGAAGATCTTGCAACCACATATTCATACCATCAGCAAGGGCAGCTATTTCCACTTCTGCAACATCGCTTCATTTTTCAGGTTGTGGTTCATTTGTATTTGAAGTCCTCATTTCTGCCTTTTACTTCTGAACTAGAGTATTCCATCACACTTCTGGCTAGCCTCTACACTCTGCATAAACTGAGGCCCAAAATGTTGCTGTCCACATCGTCCCTCACCTCAAGTCCTGTTTACCCATCATGCCTCTGCTCACTGGTGTACATTAGCTTGCAGTCAAACGACATGCTGACTTTAAAAATTCTCAACCTTGTTTTCAAATCACTGCATGGTCACATAACTGCATAATGCTGTAAACTCTGTCAGGTCCATGGTGCTTAAAGAGGTCCATGTTCATCTAATATTGGATTCTTGAGTATCCTGGCTTTTAATTACTCCAACAGTGCTGGCTCTGTGTTCAGTTGCCACAGCTCAAGCTGTGGAATCTGCTTTTCGCAACTCTCCACCCCATTTTCTTCCTTCAAGATACTCAAATCTTACCTCTTTGGCCAGACATTTGATTCTGTTTTGATATCCCCTTCAGTGCCTCAAAGTCTCATTTTTTAATATATAACGCTCCTGTTAAAGGTGCTGTCTAAACAAAAATTGTTGTTGAACTTGCATCTCACACCTCAAATTGCTATATTAATTTATGTTTACATACATGTGCTCACGCTTAAATCCCAGACAACACTGATTTTAGCAAGAGATGATATGCCGTTAAAAAGTGAAATGTGGTGATCAGTTAAGTTCAGCTATGATTGCTGCTTGCTTAGTTTTCACTCGTTTGGGGAGGACTGTGGCTCCTGGTCAAATAGAAATGTGATATTTTAGCCAGGGCCTGGGACAGGGGAATACATCAGGGCCCAATACTTGGGGCCCAGAGCTGTATGGGTTCGCAGTGCTCTGGTCGAGGACTGGGCCTGGGGGTCAGGTCAGGACCAGTCCCAGGGCCTATCAATTCTATTTCTGTCCCTGATTTTAGCTTCAGTCAGACTACCTTGCCTTGGCAGGACACTTCTGCTGTTATGCATGTATCTATCCTTCATTTCTCCATTTACTCATGACATTTTTGGGAGCGAACAGAGTGAATTTCCTCTTAGCTGTGCTGATCTTTGACATTGGAATCCCACAAAAATTAATCTGCACTGTCACATAAATGCCATCCCGAAAACCTCTGTACTGTAGGATGCATTTAGAATTGAAGTTTAGTCAATGCAAAAATAATTTTGGTTGTGAAGCAATGCTGTATTCACATGATATTACTTAGATCTGATCTGAATGGAGGTGTAACAGACTCCTAATTTGGAGAATGGTATTCTGTAGAAGTCCCGTATTAAGCAAGGCTTTGACTCCTTCATGAGGAGGACAGTGTCGATCTTCAAAGGGAAATTGTTAATTTGTTGGAGTGTGTGTGTGTAGGTGGCAGATGAAGTTCAATGTAGAGACATGAGGTGATACTCTTTAGTACAAAGAATGTGGAGAGACTGTAGAAGACAAAGGGTACCATTCTAAAGAGTGTACAGGAGCAGAGAGACCCGGATGTATGTGTAAATGGGACATTAAAGGTGGCAGAGAGAGTTGTAAATAAAGCATGCAGTCTTTTAGATGTCATTAATAGGTGCATGGAGTACAAGAGAAGGGAGATTATGATGAATATGCATAGGACACTGGTTTGGCCTTAGCTGGAGTATTGAGTTCTGGGTCCTGCACACCAGGATGGACCTGAATCCATTAGAGAAAGTGCAAAAGAAGCTACAAAAATGCTTCCAGGGCTGAGACACTTAAGTTATGATGAAAGATTGGAGAAGTTGGAACTGTTTTCCTTGGAGGCAAAGAGGAAAATTGATGGAAGCTTTCAAATTGAGGAATCTGGGCAGAACCGTTCTCATTTGCAAAAGGTCAAGCACGAAATGGCACAATTTGCAAAAGAAGTTAATTTGAGATGAAAACAAGTCACAAAGTAGAGAGTGCACTGCCTAGAAGTGTGGTGAGGGTAGGTTCAATTGAAGCATTCAGCAAGGCATTGTTTTTATTTAAATAATATATCCAACGTGCATGGTTATCGGGAGAGGGCAAGAGATTGGAAGTAAGTCAAAATACTCGGAGCTGGTGCAGATATAATGGGCCAAATGGCCACATCTACACAATAGCAAATCTGTAATTCAGACTTAAAGTGTAACCAATGCTGCAACAGTGGTGTCAACATGACACAAAACCTCTTGACAATGACACTACAGATATATTGTGCATCCACCTTGAAGTTCCTGGAAAATCAAAACGCTGCAGAAACTAGTAGCAGAAATAAAATAAAAACACACAGAAAATGTTGAATATGCTCAAAAGGTCAGGCAGGTTTTATGGAGCTAGAAGTGGGGTTAATGTTTCAGGTCAATGACCATTCACCAGAACTGCGAAAAGTTAGAGAGGTCATGTGCTTATAAACAGGGATTATGAAAGGGAGAGAGGTGGGGAAGAACAAAGATGGGAATGGAATCAGTAATTGGCGGGCCAATTATTGCAGACCTCTGAATGTGTGGATATGGGATGAGCTTGTTTGATAGGGGACAAAGCAATGCTTGTTTTGCTGTCGTTTAGCAGAGGAGCATCGACATGATAAATTACGTCCTTGTATCCTACTTTCTCCCTCCACCCCAGCAATGTGGGATTTCTGTGCAGATATACCCAGTAGTGTCTGTGGGACAATATTCATACTATAATTACTGTTCACATGGTTCCACATATAATATTAGATGTAAATATATGTTCCAAGGAATAAGCTGTGTTTGGTACATCATTCTTTTATAGCAGTTTTGAAAAGGAAACAAAACAAGTTGGTGTGTTTTTCTCAGGAGACCTTTCCTCTTGTACCTCTCATGCTGAAGTTTCAAACGTTGTTGGCTTGTACAACAAGGCAGCGGAAATGCTGTGTCATATACTCGCATATTGAGTGATAAGGTCATAAAGTCCATTTTGTTTTTTAAGGAGATGGTGATATCACTTACAGCTGCAATTGTTTCCGTTCTGGTTGCTGTTCCTCACGTGTCAAAGAATCAAGTATCTGGATGGATGAGATAAGCATTAATAATCAAGACAGTAGTAGCTGTCGAACAATACATTTGTGACAAGAGATCTAATCCAAAACAGTAACCATGCGCAAGTTCAATGAAAATGAACTGTTTTATTTTGATTTTTAAAAATGTTTTGGAAATGTAGGTGATATTCAACAAGTGTGAGACAGGATCTGCAAAGAAAGTAAACAATTAAAATTTCTGATATTGGCCTTTACCATCACAGAAGATGAGAAGTGTGAAAGGGTAGGAAATGCTTACTTTTTACCTCATATGATTTGCTGTGAGGTCTAATACAGCATCTGAGGCATGTATGCATTCTTCTGAGGTGACTCGTATCAGATGCCATATTGGTAAGACCATTGGTTTATGTGTCATGAATGACGTCTAGAGATGTTAATGATACATAGATAGATAGATAGATAAACCAATATGCAATGCTGATTTTACACCACTGCTACCACTTTGGACCTTAGTGTGCCAGCAAGTGCTGTTGCTTAATCAGTGCAGCTAAATGTAACAAAACAGCCAGTGTCACAATTCAAGCCCCATTGTTCTACAAGCCACCACGAAATGTATACAATCCTACAAGACCAACACAATGACCAACTTGACTGGTTCCTAAGCAGGACAAAAACAGTTCACACCAGGTTTCATCAATAACAGTAAAATAACACCTAACATTTATAATTTTGTTTAAAACAAAAGATTTCTAATTTATGCAACTTAAACTGTACCCCTTTGAAACCCCCAAAACACATGCACCCAGTCACAAGTAATACAGACAAAAGAAAAATTGTTCAATACACGTACAATGGGCGGGAAAAGAGTATAGACAGAACAATAGTCCAGATGACAAAGTGGAAAGTTATTTTCTCCTATTCCTTTTGATTTTAGCAATAATGATCCACTTATGTGAGTAGATTGACTGATGGTTGTTCTTCAATCTGATGGTCAATCAAGTAGACCCAGGCCTGCCTTGTTTGAGAATTCTTACTTATTTTTTCTGCCTTTTCTGTCAAGGGCGTGGTGGGGAAGGGGGATTGGGGAAGAGAGAGAGAGAAACAAAATGGATATTTTCCGGCTGCAGGCTCTTGATGTTTCTTCCTCCCTGCTGCTCTTGGCACATATAGCCTTTGAACATTCTACAGCTCAATCATTCAAAGTGCTGCTATTACGCAGAATTTCCCTAACTCAAACAATTCTCAGTGCCACTGTGTCTTGTTCTCCCTCTTCTGACTTCAGAAAACAATATTGTACAGCTCAAAAGTAAATGCCGCACTTGATTTTTTAAGTTACAGAATTCTGCTCGTATTTCAATTATAGCAGTCCAAGCTCCATATGGTCTCTTAAACAGGAAGGACCCTCTGCACCTCATACCCACACTCCACCCTATCTTCATATTCCACACCTCCCTCAGAGTCCATCTTACCCACCCCTCACTTTTCCCACCTCTGCACACGGCTCCACTCCAACCCCATCCACAACCCATCAACCCCACCTACCCACTCCACCGCCCCATCCCACCACAATCCTCCCCATCCACCTTCACCCCCCACCCCATCCTAACCCCTTTTTCCAGCACAGCTTAAAAGGATTGTCAACTGCTTGCAAGTGAGTGGGTGTGGCTATCATTCTGCAAGCATCCGATGCTTTCTATATAGTTTGTTTTAAAAATGCGAAACTCTATAGAGCATGGCGTGGAATGTGCTGATGGAGCTTCAGGGTTCTACCAAACCAGTTGCTCCCAGCATTGCAGCAGCAATGAGCATTCTGCTTGGATGACAGCACGGCAGGGAGAATGAATGCAGAGCACATAGACAGGAGGACAAGACCGATCAGTAGAGGCTAAGGGTTTGTAGAGGATGGCCACAAGTGCTCAGGATCTTCAAGCAGCTGTTTCCTTCTCTGAACTTTCGGGAAGAACGGCATTGGACACATCTGCACTTCCACAGGGAGAGCCTCACCGCAATGTGCCTCTTGCTGCAGCCACACCTTTAGCTTCACGACAGAGCAAGGACGACATTATTACTGGCTGTGAAGGTTGCCATGGTGATGCACATAAGTACATCCGGCTCCTTCCAGCTTCTGGTTACCAAGCAACAGTAAGGCACCGAGGAATGGCAGCAGTGAGAAGACAAATGCTGCCAATGGGAGAGAGAACAGCAGGTTTTTGCTCCATTGTGTTACTGTCTTTCCCCTCAGACAGGCCTTGTAAGCCCCCTTTAAATGTGATTGTCCTCTGCTGAGATGACAGCAAACTGAACTTTATGTGAGTTCAGTCTGAGCCCCCACAGCAACCCCCAGAGGTTTGGTGGAAGCACCAAGGGAAATGGAGACATCAAACATTGGATATTGCATTGTTGATGTTGATGGAGCTGGCCACTATTTCCATGGTGGAACAAATGGGCTGCATGCTCTGCATATAGCCCTGTCCCAGGTTGGTGCCGGACTGCTTTGTGGTCTGTGGCATTAATGCAGGCTTTCTGACAGGTCTGCTAATGCACCAAGCAATTCAGTGTGGATATCCATTGGTGGTCTTTTCCATGCTCCTCATCCATGTCTTCCTGAGCGGAACCTGTGTGTGACTTTGTTCTCTGGCGAGCTGGCTCCAGTCTATGTCTTGTCTCCAGTGCAGATCCTGCCTGTAAGCTACACTCTAAATTATTTGCAGTGTCAGCATCTGAGCTGGGGGCTATGTTTCTGGAATCAAGTGTCGGTGCTGTGATTTCTTCTTCACTGTCATCTTACTGTTCCTGCACAACCTGACCAAGTGCCACTTCTTGGCTCTTTATGAGGAGAGAAGTACACAGGTAAGATTTGTGGTGTGCAGCTAGGCGGGCAACCAACAACTAGGATCATACTTACTTTATCTGCAGTTTATAAAGTACACAAAGTCATGATATTTGAGGAAGAAGATTAGTTTATCTTCAATTTCATCATCTCTTCCTAGCCGCAATCATGACTAACATTGTCTCTTCCACAGGGATCAGGATATACAGGTGTGCTTTCTTTATTTAGTTTCTGCGCCTTAGACTTAGAAATGTCACACTTGCAGACCTTACAACTAAGGGGAGGTTAGCATATGGTTGTCAGGTATGAGTTTTGCCTGATGGACATTGTGGTTTTGGGGGTGTGCTGAATCGATCAGTATATGAGGCTAATGGTGCAGTTGGTGCGACATCACATGTGAGAATGCATTCACTGACCTTGCCTACTTTCACAAGGTCATTGAACCTATTGTGGCACTGCATCCAGGTCCTTGGGATTGACCCCTAATATTGACCTCATATGTAGAGGGCGAAATAATTAATTGATTAACATTAATTAGCAGCCAGCAAGAAATTGACCTGCTTCACACTGACAGGGAAGGATTAATAATGTCCCATATCTTCAGGGGCTACCATATTTATCCCCCAAGCAGTTTTTAGGAAGCAAAACAGCAAGAAAAGGTGAAATAAAGAAAATCTGTGTACAGGAGAAAAAAAGAACTATAAAGTGGTTAGATGGAGGTCAGTCAATGACTATAACCAGAGCAGATGATGATAACAAGAGATAAAAAAAAGAGGAATGATCAGAGAAAAGAAATGCTCGTCCATTTTGGTATGAAGTAGCAAACCTCACAGTGACATACAATCTGAATTTTTAATTGTTCTAAAGTAAACTTGTAGATGTGCAGAATTCTGTTTGATTTCCAAGAACAAAATTGGTCAACCCTTCCTTTATGATTTAAAATTGTGAATGTCATTTAACGTTGCACACATGCATCTTCTCCTCATACTTCATTCTTGGCTGAATAAGCAGGGTGGTTATTGAGACTTAATTCAATACTTGTGAAGGCTGTATGGATTTTTAGTTTTAAAAAAAAATTCATTCATTCATTGGATGTGGGTTTTGTTAGCAGGGCCAGCATATTTTGCCCATCCCTAATTGCCCTGGAGAAGGTGGTGGTGAGCTGCTGCCTTAAACCGCTGCAAACCTGGATGTAGATATACCCACAGTGCTGCTGCTAATGGAGTACCAGCATTTTGTCCCAGTGACAGTGAACAAATGTACTTCCAAGATTAGACAGTGTGTTGCGTGGAGAGGGGAGCTTCCTGTCTGTTGCTTTTGTCCTTCTAGATGATGGACTAAAGTAGAAAATACTTTTGAGGGAGCCTTAGGAAGCTGTTACAGTGCCCCTTGTAAATGGTCCACAGTGCTGTAAGCTGGTGATGCAGGGAGTGAATGATTAGGCGGATAGATCGACTGTCAGTCAAGTACGCTGTTTTGGTCCAGACAGTGTTGAGCTTCTTGAGTGCTGTTGAAGTTGCTCTCTTCCAGGAAAGTAGAGAGTATTCCCTCACACTCCTGACTTGTGCCTTCTAGATGGTAAGCTGGCTTTAGGGAATCGGGATGTAAGTTGCTTGCTGCTGAATTCCCAACCTCCAACCTGCAACCTGCCCTTGTAGCAACAATTTTAAATGGTTGGTGCACTTTCTGGTCAATGGTAGCCTCAGGCTAAAGGTGAGGATTGAATGATGATGATGCCATTGAACACAAGGGGAGATGGTTAAATTCTCTGTTATAAGAGATGATCATTGCATGAATTGTGTAGCATGGCTGTTACTTGCCACCTAGCTAAGCCTGAGTGATGTCCAGGTCTTGCTGCATGAGGGCAAGAATTACTTCAATATCTGAGGATTCGTGAGTGATACAGTCACCCATGGCCATCTTCCTCCCTGACTTTATCATGAAGGGAAGGTAATTTATAAAGCAGCTGATGATAAGTGGATCTGGGAAACTCTATCCTGGGGAACTCTTGAAGCAATTTCCTCTCAGGACATGATTGACCTCCAGCAACCACAGCTATTTTTTTTATGTTCTAGGTTTGACTCAACCAGCAGAGAGTTTTCCCACTAATCACCATTGACTCTAGTTTTTCTAGGGGTCTGTAATGCTTGTCAAGGGTGGTCACTCTTGCGTTGCCTCTGGAGTTCAGCTGTTTTGGCTATGTTTGGACCAAGGCTGCAATAAGGGTTGGAGCCAAGTGGCCAAAACAGAACCCTTAACTTAGCATTAGTGAGCAGATTGTTGCTCGGTGAATGCCACTTTCTGGCACTGATAGTATTATTTAAGAATGGACTGATGGGACAGTAATCATATTGGATTTGTCCTAAGTTTTGTAGAAAGCACAAATCTGGGCAATTCTTGACATTGTCTGGTTAATGGCAGTGTTGTAGCTGTCCAGGAACAAATTAATCAGAACACAGCCAATCCTGGAGCACAAGTCTTCAGTGTTACAGTTGAGATGTTGTCAGTTCACAATATATTTGCAACATGATGAAAAGACAATATTTCACATAGTCAATGATAATAACAGTAATATGTATATTGTTAACATTGTTAGAGTAATCTCACCATTACATTTTTTTATTTGTGTCTATTGATCAGTATATATTGCATCATTTCCTTAATGTATATAGTGCACTTTGTTCAACCTGACTATTGAATTATGAGAACTTAACCGTGTACATATGATCCCATAAATAAGTCATAGACATCATGTTATTGGGTAAATGTTTTAATATGTAATATTTCTTGATATGAAATATATTACCTCCAGGATTTAGTGATACAAGAGGTGTAGAAATAACAATAGTGTGGGGTGTCATAGTAACATCTTTAGGACATCTTTAGTAACATATGTAGGAACTTACTAGATTCATCAATGTATGGAAAGTGTAAGGATAAAGGGATAAAAAGAACAGTGAAGAGAATTGTCTGACTTTCATTTCACTCGGTTTCTGCCATATCTACAGTCATAACACCGATGGTGTTTTGCTCCAGGAGTAGCCTGGCTTCCTGTAATTTGTTCTTCATTGTATGAAAACAATGTATTTTCAACGGAGTTCCATTTCAAAATAAAATAATTTGTTCTTTGGATGGCACAGCTGTATGAAAGGAATGTAGGACTTAGGAGCAGGAATGGGCTATCCAACTCTTCCAACCTGGTCCTCCATTCAAGAAGGGAATGATTAATCTGCTCTTGTCTATCCCACTAATGTCTTAGAGTCTCAGTGTAAAAAGTACAACCAAATGAACCCTAGGACAGTCAGGTAGAATGGTATTGTATGTCTTGTTTTGTAATTTATGCAAGTATTCTGTAATGAATGCATTTTTTCTGACTTCGTTGAGACTTAGATGCTCCACTTAGTGCACGAAATACAGTCCAACATATAAACGACAGATTTTGCATGATTTCCATGGATGTAAAGTAGACAGAATGAAAAGCTCCGTTTCTAAATGAGAGGAAGGGTGGGCAGTAAAGTAAGTAGTGGCCCTCCGAAAATGTTGAACATCATCAATGGCATGCCATGGAATGCACACGGCTAGATTTTGTTGGGTAGAAAAGCTGAGGCAGCCCTGCCTTGGCTGTCTGTGGGATCTCTGATTGGCTCTCAGGCCCATCCTTCTGTGAATGAACTGCCATCAGGGTTCCTGCCCCTTTAAGGATGGGGCTTCTGCCTCCAATCACAGACCTGTAGGTCCTCAGCTCCAGTGCTTCCAATGGGAGTGGTGGCTACAGCTGGGACTCCATCCAGCTGAAGGAAGTCATGTCTTGCAGCGAGTTAAGTGGGAAGGAGATGGGGGATGCGGAATTGAAGCGGGGGTGCAGGGATGGTGTTGCTCCCACCAGTCAAGCAAACACCAGCAGGAGTAGAGGATGAGGGAGACGTTGGCAAGCTGGGGTAGTGACCATTGACACTGGGACAGTCTAGGCTCTTACTTGGCCAATTATGTGGCGCAATTGGATTCTGCATGGGAGGGCATTCTCCAGCATTGGTGGAATGTCACAGCGACAAGAAAGTGGCAGCCACATCTTCCTTCATGTTTCTCTGATTCCTTTGCCTCCTATCCTGCTCTTACATCCTCTGTAAAATTCAGCCCTCATTGTGGCAGAACCAATTATAAAGAACTGGCCTGTTCTTGTACATGCAAAATTAGCTGTATACATTTTGCACTGTACCCCATACTCATGGGTATTGTATTATTCACCTTTATAATATGTGTGCATACATGTTATTTACATATTTAGGGGTGGCTCAGTGGTTAGCACTGCTGCTTCACAGCACTAGGGACCTGGGTTCAATTCCAGCCTCTGTTGACTATCTGTGTGGACTTTGCCAAATTCTCCCTGTGTCTGCTTGGGTTTCCTCTGGGTGCTCTGGTTTCCTCCCAGTCCAAAGATGTGCAGATTAGGTGGATTGACCATGGGAAATTGCTCATAGTGTCCAGGGATGTACAGGCTAGGTGGGTTCGCCATGGGAAATTTGGGGTTACAGGGGTGGGGTGGGTCTGGGTGGGATGCTCTTCAGAGGGTTGGTGTGGATTTGAGGGGCTGAACGGCCTGTTCCACATTGTAGGGATTCTATAATCGGTAGATCTAAATGATAGGGTGAAATCTCAGAGGGGTCTGAGCGCTGTGTGGTAGAATTGGGTGACAAGTGCAGCAAGGTCCATCTCAAAATCAAAATTATCCCGCTCCATCTTTGATGCTTTTCTTAAATGACATGGTGAGATTCTCACTAGGCAGTGGCAAGGTGCCAACTGACAGTCATTACTGGTTGTTAAACACCTTGTTCATTCCACAAGTCACCTTACTAATATTCAGACTCTCTTCTTACAAACGTTGATGAGGACACCAGAGTGAGCACTTGACAGCTCACCGCTTTCTCCAAATGACCTTCAAATTGGAAACCCGGCTCCAGTATCTCAGGCACTGACCACAAACCCCATGTCCACAGGCATTGACATCAAGATGTGCAGACCTCATCTTTGATTCACTTGCAGGTTGGTTCTGCACATCAATGCTGTATTGTGGACTGCTCTGGCAACTCTCATTGTAATGTTGCAGCAAGGACACTGTCCACTCAGGACCACGTTCCCAGCTCATGAACTAGACCAAGCTATATTGCTGGGTTCTTTGCTTGCTGTCATAGCACTCACACACTTTCACCCTATGTGGATGCTCACAGCACCCTTGTCTTGCCTTGTCTTGTCTTTCTGACTGAGGGTCAAAGCGCATAGATACCATGCAGCTATTGCTTTTCACTGTATCTTCAAGATATATGTGACAATAAATAAATCATTCATCATTCATTCATTATTACTGCCCTGCTTTGCTGTTTAGCCAGGAAAAGCCAAGAAGCTTGTTACAGCTGTCAGTATGCCTTCACTCAGGAGTTCCTGGCACAGGAAGTCAAAGGCAGTGTCAGATACCAGCCCAGGCCCTATTGGGGGCTGTCCAAGTGAGACTCCTTCCACTGAGGGTGAGGAGCTGAATGACTGGCATTGCTTCACTTGTTTTGTAGTTTGTTTGGTGATGGAATGAGGGAGATGCTGGTATTATGGAAGCCAAAAGTGGGTGGAACAGCATTATTGGTCCTTGTTAGACAAAATGTTATGGGTGAGTGAATAGGCAGTGCAGAAAGCATACAAGGCTAGTGGTGTCGGGGTTAGTTGTGGGTGAGAGCGGGTGAGAGGTGATGTTACAGGCAATAGTAAGAATGGTAGAACTTGAGTTTTGGTGGGAGGACAGTACAGCAGCAGAGGCGGAGTTAATGTGAGCTATTGGAGAGAAGAGCTCGGACATGAATGGAGTGGGGAAGATTTTTGATCTTCTTCCTACATTGACGTACATTGGTCAAGAGGGCTGAGACTGCACTGACCTGGGTGGCACTCTGGAACCAAGCTGGCATGGTCCAGTGTGAAATCCTCCACTGTGGTCCTGGGGGAAGAGGATGCACCACTCCATCCAACAGGACCTCCAGGCCACTGGCCAGAAAGCGAGGTGCCAGATTCTCCGTGCCTGCTATGTCTGTGGCAAATTTTAGGAACTGCAGGGCAGCTCTGGACAGAGAGCACTCTGGCCGGGAGCACAATTCCTTTTAAAGATGGTGCGGGCACAAGGGATACTGGAAAATTCCGGGTTATCCATTGAGTTGTTTTGGAAAGACCGGAGAAAAGATGAGCCGAAAATCAGATGTGAGAGGTGCCATAGGGGCATGGTTGGCAATTAATGAAAAGGTGAGAAAGCCTGCTGGGCCTTGCAGTGAGAAACCTTGGGAAAAAAAACTTTGCAAATCAGACTTATCCGCACAGAAGTAAGATTTAGTTCAGAGTTACTGCTTCTACAATTCAACCAGAAAATGAACTCTCATTTGCTTCGATAGATATTATGTTTTTACCTCAGAAATAAGAAAGAAGTCACTGGAGATTGACCTTTGACCTGATCTAGTCTTGAGAGCTCTTCAATGTCACCTTGATCTCTATTCTATTCAAAGCCCTCCAAATTATGTTTACCGAATTCTTCCACAAACATGTTGGTATTTATTACAAATTATCACTTCTGATTTAAAAAATGAATTCAATCGTGAAGATGTATGTGTTCCTTTGCTGCTTTTAACAATATTCTGACAGTCCCATTAAGAGTGGTAAATGAAGGCCACTTGGGTTCTGTAGATTTCCGCTCCAGCCATTATCCTTTGAATAAATGCATGATTTCTGTGAGAAACTAAGAGGCAGATCCAAAACACTTGAAGATCTTTGTCAATCGAAGCTTGGTGAAACGTTACAACATTATTGAGCAATAAATATAATTAAAGAAAATAATCTTGCACTTGTATCATATGCTGGGAAGTTGGTGATTTTAGGTACACCTCTCAGTACAGTCTTGTGTGCGATGTGCTGAGTATTTTCTGTCAGCTGCGATCATCAGCTGAAGAGAGAAGCTGTAAAGCTGTGTCAGATCCCAATTAATCTTGATCAGTATGATTGGATCCTTTGGGTTACATTTAAATATGTCCAAGCACCTATTTACATTCAGTCAGGTCCACATCATAACAGAAGTAACGAAAGGTCCAGTCTCTCTGTTTCTGGTAAAGTCTGGATGATTATCAGAGGCTACAGATAGGAGTCTCAATCCATTTTAGTTGTGAAAGTCCCAAGAATGGATTCCGGAATTAGACTCGCGCACACAATTTGAAATCTTAAATTCAGATCTGGATTCTCATGACGATGTGCTTGGATCTGTTCATCCACCAGCCCACCGTTTTGAGCTGAGTACACAATCCTGTGTAATTGGTATCGTCAGTTAGGGGTAATTGTATTTTGCTGGTCGGCTTTAACTAGCAGCTCACTTGTGCTCTTTTGCATAAGTTTTGGTTGTTGGCTGAAGGTGCACTATATATAATGGGTGTGTTTGAAAGTGACAGCTTACAAGTGTATAAAGTTTACACTGCGGTGTTCTATCTTTTATGTACTGATTATCTAAGTTTCAGCATTCCTGTGCAATGCGTTTAAAATTATCCTAATTCAGAAACAATTACCCACTGCATTTGCGAAAGCTGGAGTCTCTCTTGGCTCTAAGAGACCAACCAATGGAAACGTGAAATTATATTGCTTTTGCAAACTTGCAGCTAAGTGTCTGCCTCCCCCCGTCTCTCTATCGTAGTGAATAAATTGGTCAACAATCAGAAGAAAAGAAAAAGAAACCTTTTTGTTTTAAAGGAATGAAATACATTCTGGATGGCAAGGTAAGTGAGATGGATGTGCAATAAATTGCTTCTGCAAACTCAGACAGGTATGGCACCATAAGGATTCACTATATTAGGAGCTATGTCACCGTATTAGATAGCCCACATCTGCACAGCCTATTGTTCCCGTTCATTAACTGCTGGCAAGACTTCAGCTGGGTGCATGCAACTTCAATCTGTTCAGCTACAACTTCCAGCCTTGTGTCAATATTCGAGTACACAAGCCGCACAAATTGAGTGCCTCTGTGAGCTGTTTGTGACACATGATCACTTAAAGCCCAAAGCAGCCATCTCCTCAGATTTCACAGTGTATGTGTCACTTTCAATGTTTTTTTCACTGACATGGGCAGCTGTTATTTACGTTTTCTAATGCCACTGTTTTAAAACCCATTTCATGTTTATGATACAACATTGTGTATTAGGCTTCATGATGGAAATTAGGAACGAATGATTACTCATTGGATTGGTGAATAAAACACTTTCTTTTTCCTTGCCCCGTACATGCACATAATCAGCAATTTCATCATCTGCATCAGCATTATTATTGAAGCTAGTCTCATCATGGGATTTTTCTGCATTGGGATATATGTCCAGTTATTCAAACTAATATTTGATTTTTTTTGATTGCGTGGACTGACACAAAAAACATTGTACATTAAAATGAAAAATAGTACTGGATTTTCTATGAGGAAAGAAAGCTTTAAGAGAGTCTCCGTAAGTTAAAGAAACAAATAAGAATTTTATGAATAAAATTATTTTCCTGTGAGAGGGAATGCATCAGTAATTCAATTAGATGAATGGCGGCCATTACGAAACACATTTTGTTATTATCCAGGATTTCTCAGGCTGTTTTTATATTGTCTAAATGTTGTTTTCATGATAGTTTCATGTGGTAAAATTTCTATTGTCTTTGCAAGTGCTTTTCCTGTTTTTTTTGATGTGGCTCCAATGCAAAATTGTCTTCATTACCACAGTATGTCACCACGCAATGTGAATGGAAATGTCGGGTGATGCTCTTCAAACACTCATTCACACATCTCTATTCGCATTACTTGTTGCACAATGGGATAGTGTAAAACATTTTCAAATATTTTTATTGTATTTGGGTAATGATCCTCATTTTAATAAACAATTTGCCATTATGTGCAAATCACATTACTGAACTGATGTGGAGAAAGCTATTTTTGTTGGGCGGCTCTGCTTTTCCTACAGATGATTCTTTGCAAAAGAGAAATAGTGTCTGACTGGTTTGGTAGAGTTTTTCAAGGAAGTCTCAACCAGAGTGAATTGAGGGAAACTAGTAGATGTGTTGTATTTGGGCTTATAGAAAGCATTCAACAAAAGGTTAAGTCATAACAGCCCATGGTGTTGGAGGTAGTATATTGGCATGGATAGAGAATTGGCCAATGAATGGGAAACAGTGAGTGGGGCATAAGTGGTACATTTTCAGGTTGGAAACCTACAACCAGTGGGGGTTTCACAGGAGTCAGTACTGGGACCACTACTATTTGAAATATATATTAATGACTTGGAGAAAGGAAGAGAATGTACTGTAGCCAGATTTGCAGATGATACAAAAATAGGTGGAGAGGTAAGTTGCAAAAGGGATAGAAACAGTTTACAGAGAGAGATGTAGCAAATGGGCAAAAAAGTTGGCAAATGGAATTTAATATGGGAAAATATGTAGTTGCTTATTTTGAAAGGGAGAACAAAAGAATGGGAAGTATCATTTAAATGGTGAAAATTTGCAGAAAGCTGCAACACAGAGGTTTGGGGGTACTTGTGCTCAAAACTAATAGACAGGTGCAGCGGGTATTCAGGAAGGCTCATGGAATGTTGGTCTTTATTTCAAGAGGTTCGGAGTATAAGAGTAGGGAAATCTTCCTAGGTGCTGGTGCTGGTTGGACTACGTCTGGAGTACTGTATACAGTTTTGGTCCCGTTATTTAAGGAAAGATGTTATTTAATTGGCAGCAATTCAGAGAAGTTTCACTAGGTTGATCCCTGGATGGAGGGATTGTCTTTTAGCAAAGGTTAAACAGACGCAGTATGCATCTACTGCATTTCTATCTGTTATTACCTTTGCAAGCTGGATGTTCTGTGCCATTATATGTCCTGGTATCCGGTATTGAGTCATTTGGTGGTGGTGGTAGGGGCTTGTGCAAGTGCTTATTGAGAATGGCTATTCTTGGAATCTACAAAAAAACATTGTCATATGAAGAAGAATGTATTTTCTCCATCAGTGTGTGTGCAGCTGCCTCTTAACCCAGTTGGAGCAGGCCACCAGATTGGTGCTGCTGTCTGGAGGCTGAGAAGCTGGATGTTAAGAACCCTTGGCAGAATTCAGTGGAGAGGGCTCCTCTGCACCACTTTGGAGATAAACCCAATTAGGAACCTGTAGAAATTCCTTTTATGGATGGACACTTGAAATGCGAAATACCCATCTGTAGTGTGTTGAGGCATAAGGGTCCTTTCCGTTAGGGTGCAGAGAGCCCAGGCTAATATATTTGGCAACACACAGATGTGGATTAGGAGCAATAATAGGTCACTCAACCCCTCGAAATCTGCTCACTCATTCAATAGGAACATGACTGATTATTCCAGACTCCTACCCCTGAAAACTTTGCACCTCTTTCTTATCACGAATCTATTTATGTCTTAAAAATATTCAAGGACGCTGCTTTTTTTGTTGAGGAAGATGTTCCAAAGACACACGACCCTGTATGAGAGAAGGAAAATGTCCTTATCTCTGTCTTAAATGAGCAGTTCCTTATTTTTAAACAGGGACCTCTAGTTCTCGATTATTCCGCAAGAGAAAAATGCTTTCCACATTCACCTCAGTAGGATCTTATAGGCATCAGTCAAGTCTCTTTTTACTCTTCTGAATTAGTGGATATAATCCTAGCCTGGTTAACCTATCCTCATGAGACAACTCATCTATTCACATATTAGAATAGTAAACCTTCACTGAACACCTTTAAACATATTCAGAGCATTCCTTAAATAAGTTGACCAATTCTCTTTACACTACTCTGGATATGGTCTCATCAATGCCCTGTGTCACTGAAGCAGATCTTCCCTACTTTTGACTTCAGTTCCACTGGCAATAAATGCTAAAACTGTTGGATTTCTGTAAAAGCAACTCAAAGCCTGATTGGAAAGGAACATTGTTTACTGTTGAACACTAAAATAGAGCAACTGATTTTGGCATACATAGGATAATCCCAACGCAGGACAGACTGTTCTGCACACCCAACCCTCGGTCAGACGTAGGAATAGTACCACTATACCGCAAGGGCCTGGATCTGCTTTATTTCTTTTATATTTTCTAATCAACCTGTTAAATAATGATATTGCATAGCTCTGAGGCAGATGGGACTTGAAGCCAGGCATCCTGACCTAGGGATAGGGACACTATAACTATACCACAAAAGGGCCTTATGAATCTGCTTTTCAAAAAAAAAAATTAAAAATTTAACCTATTTTTCTAATCAACCTGTTCAGAGATGTTTTACACATATCTGGAGCAGATGCGATTGAACCCGGGCCTCTGGTACAGGGGTGGGGACACTACCACTGCACCACATGAGGGGCCCTAATAATCCGTTTAATTTTTTACTTAACCGATTTTTCTAATCAACCTGATCAGAGATGGTATTAAGCACCCCTGGGGCAAATGGGACTTGAACCTGGGCCTTCCAATCCAGGGGTAGAGGAACTACCACTGTGACAGAAGAGGGCCCCCAAAACAAACTGTGTCCTGATATAAATTCCAGGGAGTTGAGCTGCAGTCACATGCGATTAGCCTGACAAGGTTTGAGTACACAATCTTCTGAAGTCAGATTCGCTACCGGTACGTCACAATCCAACAAGTGTGACGAGATATGCCTTTAAGAAGCATTTGTTCTATCAATTTTTTATGAAACTAAGTGTTGTATACTTGGAGACAAGCTGTCTGCTCTGAGCCCAGCTAGCTTTCTTTTACATAAAGTTTGGAACAATAGAACCAGCATGAAGGGGTGGAGTCAAGCTCCCATAGAACCAGGATTTTATTTTCAGCTTTCAGTAGTTGCTGGGCTATTGAAGCTGAATGTGGAAGTTCTCATTCCTCTGTCTTTTACAGCTAAAAGCTGGGATTCTCTTCCTGCAGCTAGAAGTGTATGTGAAACAATCTATTTTACTGACATTGCCTTTGCCAAGGGTGTGTTTATGTGATGTTATTATATTGGAACAGTTGCTGTTTAGTAGTTAAATAATCTGTTATTCTGTTGAGTTTTCCAATAGAATTGTTATTTCAATTCTTCTTTCTTTTGTTTGTATTTCAACTATAGTGCAAAAATAAAGTGGGTTTTGTTTCAATCCTGGTAGTTCGATCAATCAAAATGCGTCCAGAACACAACGCCTTACTCTTGCCTTTAGAAATAAGAAAAATTCAGGGTCTAGGTTATCTTAAATATATCTTCAGGGTGTTTAGTCTCATTCATAACACAAGGCTCAGGTGTTGAGTTCCAACTGATCAGGCCATTGCCTGTTACCAAGGGAACTTGTATTCATCAAACTCCACGAGGTGATTAATTAGTGATTCCCAATGGGTTTTAAAAGGGTTATCACAATTTCCTAATTACTCGCTGTACCTGGATACTAACCTTTGTAATTTGTGCAGTAGGGCACAAATGACTCTTCAATTCCAATCTCTCACTATTTAGATTTTATATATTTTTAATTTTTTCCTGCTAGAATGAGTAATTGCACATTTCCAACAGTGTACTCCATTTACCAGATCTTTATCCACTCATTGAACGTATTTATATTCCTCTGTAGCATCCTCCTCATAACTTACTTTCCTATCTATCTTTGTGTCATTGGCAAATTTAGCTACCATACTTTTGGTTCCTTCATTCAAGTCACTTATATCAATTGTAAAAATGTTGTGGTCCCACTACTGATCTCTGTGGTTTCTTACATCTTGTCAAACAGAAAATGACCCATTTATGCTGATAAGTTAGCTGATCTTCTATTCATGCCGATATACTACCTCTACATAATGAGCTTTTACTTTCTGCAATAACCCCTGTGGTACTTTATCAGATACTTTCTTAAAATCCAAGTACGGTACACCAATTATTCTTTCTTCACAGAATTTGTTATTTCTTCAAGGAACCCGAATAAATTTTAACTGATTTCCCTTTCACAAAACCATGTTGACTCTGCCTGAATACTTTAAACTTTTCTTAGTGCTTTGTTATATCTTTCATAATGGTTTGTAATGTATTCTGTGTGACAGATATTAAGCTAACTGGCCTGTAGTTTCCTGCTTTCTGTCTCGCTCCCTTTTTTTGAATAAAGAAGTTACATTTGACATCTTTCCACCTAATATAAACTTACCAAAATCAAAGGGGTTTTACAAAATTAAAAACAATACATCAACCATTTCAACTAGTCCACTCTTTTAAGAGGATGGAATTCATCAGAGCTTAGAGATTTGTCAACTTTTAGCTCCCACAGGTTGCTCATAGTCATAAATACAATGCCCCTGGTGATTGTAATTTCCTTGAGTTCCTCCCTCTCTTCCATTTTCTGATTTACAGCTGCTGAGGCTGATGCCACACAAGGAATTCTTCACTATGTGGTAGTTACTTAATCTTTTCTCATTGCACAACACCAGGTATTGTATAGCCTACTCTCTAGTTGGCCCCAGAATGCACAGCTCTAAGAAAACTACATGGAAAGCATTCTATGAAGCCTTCATCTAGGCTATTTTTGCACATCTGATCTTTTCCCATTTATTAAAATCCTCCATCGTTATTGTCATACCTTTCTGAAAAGCTCTCGTTATTTCCTCCTAAGTACTCCATTGCACTGTCAATTTACTGTTAGGGGACATGTACTGAGCTCCCATAAGTAATTTCTTGCCTTTATCATTTCTCATCTTTACCCAACCCGCTTTTACATCCTGGTTTCCTGAACTTCAGTCACCCTTCTCTATTGTGTTACGTGCTGGTTAGAATACAGGGGAGTGGCAGGTGAATCCACTTACAGAAGTCCAAATCAGCCTGTTAAATTCATTCACAGACACGATCAGTCAGAGGAAAGTCATCCCTATAAATTGAGTGGAAGGGAGCTATACCTCTAATCACTTTCTGGTTCTCTTCTATGCAACGCACATATAGGAGAGAAGCAGCCTGTGACTGGAAGAACAGCAAAAGTAAGTGACAGCAGTGTAGGAGAAGCCAGGCTGGGATCACCGGCCCTTGTTAGCTGAGGTTGAAGTGGAGAGTTCTGCCTTTTGCCAAGGCTGAGATTTGGTTCTGTCATTAGCTGAGGCCAGGAGCAGTGCTGCCCTTCAGCTGAGGTAAGAGTTCATTGTAAATGAATGAGGAGTACCCAGTTTAAGGTTGTGTAAATTCGCCAGTTACTGTACTTGGAAAAAATACAATGGATCCAACTGAATTGGAAACTGGATTAATTGTTTAATTTAAAATTAGGTTGATACCTGAGATACAGTTTCTTAAAAAAAAAAGTGGAGTAACTGTCTAGTTAAAATGTTCCAGCTTTGTACACCTGGAAACATATTGGTTGTGACCTCACCATTCTGTGAAATGTAGGTTTGGAGTGATGGCTTTTTGTGTGTAGAAGTATATATCAGTTATGTAGAATACAACATGTGTTGCTGACTTATGTCTGCTGTGTTGTACTTAACTAAATACTATGGTATCCAATAAATTAGTGTTTTACTTGTTGTGGCTTTTATTTTAATGGGAGGTTGAACAATATTGAAAATATTGTTGAATTACTCTAATTCTGCTCATGTGTGTATGTCCAAATACCCCTTGTCAACAAAAATACAGGTGGTATTGGTACTACATCACCTAATAATAAGTTAGTGAGAATGAAAGAGTGATCCATGAAAATGTAATAGTTACCCTCAAAACAAAAAAAAAACTCAAGATGAATCCTCAAAAAGAAAGTTATTTTGACTGTTGGTGCTAATGCTAATGCTATCATTGATTAACAGAGCCACTGCTTCACCTTTCCCTAACTTCCTGTTGTCCCTAAATGCCCCAATTCACATCCTAATCAATATCATCCTGTAGCCATGTCTCTGTAATGGTTATTCAATAGTGCAAATAGAAGTAAAAAAGCACTGCCAGTTCATTTGTTTTGTTTAGAATGCTATGTGCATTCACATAGAGAACCCTTTGTCCTCATGTACCACCCCCCAAACCTCCGGATCCAACGCATCATCCTCCGACACTTCCGCCATCTGCAATCCGACCCCACCACCAAAGACATATTTCCCTCCCCACCCTTATCTGCTTTCCGGAAGGTCCACTCTCTCCATGACTCCCTTGTCCGCTCTACACTCCCCAACAGCCCGACCACGCCTGGCACTTTTCCCTGCAACCGCAGGAAGTGCTACACCTGCCCCTACACCTCCCCCCTCACCCCCATCCCAGGCCCCAAGAAGACTTTCCACATCAAACAGATGTTCACCTGCACATCTGCTAATGTGGTATACTGCATCTGCTGTTCCCGATGTGGCTTCCTCTACGTCAGGGAAACCAAGCAGAGGCTTGGGGACCACTTTGTGGAACACCTATGCTTGGTTAGCAACAAACAACTGCACCTCCCAGTCGCGAACCATTTCAACTCCCCCTCCCACTCCTTGGATGACATGTCCATCCTGGGCCTCCTGCAGTGCCACAACGATGCCACCCGAAGGTTGCAGGAACAGCACCTCATATTTCGCTTGGGAACCCTGCAGCCCAATGGTATCAATGTGGACTTCACAAGTTTCAAAATCTCCCCTCCCCCGACCGCATCCCAAAACCAGCCCAGCTCGTACCCGCCTCCTTCACCTGTCCTTCCTCCTACCTATCCACTCCTCCCATCTCAAGCCCCACCCCCATCTCCTACCTACTAACCTCATCCTGCCCCCTTGACCTGTCCGTCCTCCCTGGACCGACCTATCCGCTCCCTAACTCCCCACCTACACTCACCTTTACTGCCTCCAATCCCGTCTCCTTGACCTGTCTGTCTCCTCTCCACCTATCTTCTCCTTTATCCATCTTCTATCCGCCTCCCCCTTTCTCCGTATTTATTTCAGTATCCCCTTCCCCTCCCCCATTTCTGAAGAAGGGTCTAGACCGGAAACGTCAGCTTTCCTGCTCCTCTGATGCTGCTTGGCCTGCTGTGTTCATTCAGCTCTACACCTTATTATCTCAGATAGAGAACCACTTGTTTTGGCAGCTTTTTGTCACCTCTTGCCTAATCTGTTGATTCACTATTAGATTTGTACCCTTTAACCCTTTCTGTGAAGGTCCATTTATGATCTCCCATTTTAGTACCATTCTCTCTTACCTTGCCTTGCCTCTTTGATCTACCACATCATCCCACATTTGCTCTCTTATCTCCACAAATTAGTTTAAAACCTACTGCATTTCCCTAGTTTTGCGGCTTGCTGGAACAATGTTTCTGGTACACTTTGGGATCCCAATGATCCAGTCCTGACTTTTCCCAGTATTGGTGCCAGTGCTCCACGAACTGTGGCCCACTTCTGTACCGGTTTTTGAGCCACACATTTGGTTCTCCAGTCTTATTTCCCCAGTGCCAATTTGCATATGGCTCAGCTGTTATGATCTTAGGTGTTCTGCTTCTGAATCTGGTACTTAGTTCCTCAAACTGACCTCTTTCCTTGTCCTACCTATGTGGTTTGAGGACTCTGGGACTATACTCATTGGAGTTTAGAAGGATGAGGGGGGGGGATCTAATTGATACTTTCAGAATGCTGAATGGCCTGGACAAAATGGATGTTGGGAAGATGCTTCCATTGGTAGGAGAGCCTAGAACCTGAGGGCAAAGCCTTAGAGTAAAGGGAAGACCTTTTAGAATGGAGATGAGGAGAAACTTCTTCAGCCAGAGAGTGGTGAATCTATGGAATTCATTGCCACAGAAGGCTATGGAGGCCAGGTCATTGAGTATATTTAAGACTGAGATAGATAGGTTCTTGATTATCAAGGGGATCAAGGGTTACAGGGAGAAAGCAGGAGAATGGGGTTGAGGAACTCATCAGCCATGATTGAATGGCGGAGCAGACTAGATGGGCCGAATGGCCTAATTTCAGCTCTAATGTCTTATAGTCTTTTGGTTGTTAGTACCGAGAGGGCCCGTGATGACTAGATCTTGCCCTCCCACTGCAGGTTCCTCTACAATTCTGAGCAAATGCCTCATGTCCTGATGCTGGGTTGGCAACACCGATTCTGGATTCTCGCTCTTTGCTGCAGAGAACAGTATAAACCTCTTCACAGTCTTGCTGCCTACTGACATTACATTTCTTTTTGATGCCATCCACTGGAGTGGCTTTCTGTACCATGGTGCCATGGTGAGTTAGCTCATCAATGCTACAGCCCTCACTCTCATCCAAACTAGCTAGAAGTCTCTCAAACCTGTTAGACAGGGTAGATTGTTAGACTGTTAGACTGTTAGACTGCAAGGACAGTGAGTGATAGGTAGCAAATGCTGGCCAAGCCCACATCCCATGAATCACAAAAAAATGCCCAGGCTTCTGCACTCCTGCCCTTTTGTTCTCCTCAGCTGCCTCACTCAGCTTGCTTTCCGTGACCAGTGACCAAACCAGAAGACCTTATCCTAAGAGGTGTGACTACCTCTTGGAATAAAGTGTCCAGGTAACTTATTACCTCCCTGACGTGTTGCCAATGGGCTCTCAAACTCTGAGCTGTGCAGCACCCACATTCTATGCTCTCAACACATTACTGGCCCTCCCTTTTGTTGTTCTGCCTTAATTAAGTAATAAATTAATCTTTAAAGTGCTTGGCCCATATCCCTCCAAACATTTCTTATTCATGTACTTATCCAAAAGTCTTTTAAACAGTGTAACTGTACCTGCATCCACTGCTTTCCTCTGGAAGTTCATTTTATACACGAACTACAAAACATTGCCCCCATGTCTTTTTCAGATCGTTCTCCTCTCACCCTTAAAAGTTCGCCCCCTCGTCTTGAAATCCCCCACCCTAGGGAAAAGACATCGGCCATTCACCTTATCTATACTGCTCGTGATTTTATAAATCTCTATTAGGTCACCTCTCAACGTCCTGCACTCCAGTAAAAAAAAATGTCCCAGCCAATCCAGCATCTCCTTATAGCTCAAACCCTCCATTCCCAGAAACATCCTGGTAAATCTCTTCTGAACCTTTTTCCAGCTTAATAATATCCTTCCTATAACGGGGTGACCAGAACTGGACGCGGTAGAGGTACTCCAGAAGTTACTCACCAACCAAATAGATTTTAGCTTTCAAAAACAGAAATTGCTGGAAAAGCTCAACAGGTCTGGCAGCATCTGTGGAGAGAAATCAGAGTTATCGTTTCTGTTTGAGTAACCCATTCTCAGAATTGAGGAGTTCTGACGTTAACTCTAATTTCTCTCCACAGATGCTGTCAGATCTGCTGAGCTTTTCCAGCAATTTCTGTATTTGTTTCTGATTTACAGCATCCGCTGTTCTTCCGGTTCTTAGGTTGTTGCTTTCCTGTGATTTCACGGTTCACTCTTCCTTTCAAAATGTGTGATGGGAGGACGCTCTCCCCCCCCTCTCCACCAGGTACTGCTGACTGTCTGTCTGGGGTTTGTCTGCTCACCCACTCGTCTAGGTGCTGCCGTCTGTCTGTCTGGGGTTTGTCTGCTCACC
>NC_063341.1:19841485-19890187 GCF_021869965.1 Rhincodon typus | reverse complement strand
TCTAGGTGCTGCCGTCTGTCTGTCTGGGGTTTGTCTGCTCACCCGCTACTCGAGGTGTTGTCCCTGCATTATTTTGTTTTCAGACTTGGCATACTTAACGTTCATTCTGCTCTGTGCATCTTGCACAAGTCTACCACTATTCATTCCTCTCCCTTAAGTTAATCATTATCTTTATAAAAATTTAATTTAGGGCTTCACTTTTCACCACTTCCTGTACTAAAAAAAATGGTCCTCTACCACCCTAATAAAATATACAAGAAGTTAGGATTTTTGTCGAGAATGATTTCTTCTGTAATTTAGGTGTTGTTGAACCAAAGAGTTGCAATCTGCGTTATTCTTTAAATATCGTCCTATTGATCATTTTTCAGATACGGAGTACAATAAAAAGATTAAAAGAACGAAGAAGAGCTCTGAACTTTTCAGTAAGTAATATGTTCTTAGCCTTTTCTTCATTAATTTGGCTGTTGTATGTAATAAAGGCTTAGACATCTGGGCACAGTTTTACTTGATATATTTGCATTTTATAAGCAAAATAGTAATCATCAGGGATTACTGATATTAGTAGAGGAAGAATAATTGTTGTCTTACAGAGGTCGGTGAGTGCACTCGAGCGGGCCCAGTGTGCACTCGAGCGGGCCCAGTGCGCTCTCGAGCGGGCCCAACGAGCACTCGAGTGGCCTCGAGCGGGCCCAGCGCCGGAGCGAGTTTGGGTTCCCAACAGCTTCTGCAACAACATAGTGCCGACTCATGGTTGGCGCGGCAGAGGCAAGTTTTGGTTCCCGGGGGCGTCTGTGTCTAGTGCAGATACATGGAGGTGGTGGCAGGGGTGAGTTTGGGCCCAGTACGAGACCTTGCGCCATCGGCAGCGGCTGCATTGGCGAGTTGGGCCCAAAACGGACTCACGGGGATGGCGGTGTTGAGTTTCTACCGGTGCGGTATCTGGCGGCAACGGTGGCACCCGCATTGGCAAGGTCCACCTATTGTAAGACATTTCAAAGCTACCAAAGGACGCTGCATGTTCCCTCTCCAACTATCCTGGCAGTAACTGCGGCAGAGAAACAGGCAGTTTGAAGTTATGAAGGAACTCAGCATCTTTCTTATCCATCACAAAACTTACCAATACATCCCACTGGGGCAGTAAGACACAAACCAAAATAAAAGGGGTCCAAAAAAAGGGAGGAGACTAAATCAAAATGGTGTTGTCAGGCCCTATGTTAATGCACCCCGGCACTCATGGTGCCTTTCTATCTGTAAGAGGCGAGCTTTTCTTTTGATTAACCCACCACCAAATTGCTGAATTAAACAACTGAAGAAGAAAAATTAAAATTGCAACAGATACTACGCTCTGATTTGAACCTGTGTCCTAGAGTGTTGGCCTGGGCTTCTCAATTACTCATCTGGTGACATTACCACTGCGCCACCATCTCCTCCAGAAACTAGCTCTTGACATTTTTCATCAATCTATTTTGACATATTATGATAGGGACAGATGGGACTTGACCCAGACCTTCTAGCCCAGAGGTTAGGGACATTACCACCTACACCACGAGAGCCCTGAAAATTCAGTAGGTTTTGACTACTACTGCTGATATGGATAATTTCTAATGAAGCTGTTCAGACATGTTATGATACACCCCTGGGACTCAAACCTGGGCCTCCTGTTCCGGAGGTAGGGACACTTCCACTGTACTACAAGAGCAACATCCAATCAGCATCAACTGCCCTCAATCAGCTCTGGAGCTCTTTTGGTTGAATCTCGAAGGAGCCTGCATTTCTAACTCTGGCGCAATTTTTCCATAATGGAGAAATCTCTAATTGCACAAGTATCCAAATATAGGCTTCCACATCCAGAATGGTTTTTCAGCATCAATGATGACAACATTGTTAACAGCAAGACATAGCTTTATGAAAGATTTTTACAACAAACAGAAAAAAAAATAGATGTACCTATCAGTTTGAAATAACAACATCATTACAACCATAACACTCAGGCCATTAAATGAAAAGAATATTCATTTGTGAGAAGTTGCAATTAATATATAGTTATTCGAGCAGAATATTACTCCCAGGTTTATGTTTGAAAAAGGCCTTGATCTGAAACAAAACAAATGCTTTATTTTAACCTTACTGCCAAGCAATTATTAGCTGGAAGTGTTTGTTCGAATAAAATCCAGCAGTTCTTCACAGAGCAAAAATTAATGGTTATATGGAAACCGAGTCTTGATTTGATAAATGAAGATAGATGACTTGGTCAATACATTAATTAGTCAATCAATATGTGGTTTTCTGGAAGAAGAAATGGAATATGTACAGAATAAATATTTTACTATAACAGTCCTCAAAGTTAGTTTCCAAATCAACATAAAAATCAATGTATGAATTCCATGGAATCATTTTCTCTGTGATGGGGCCAAGAAAAATAGAGGCAACTTTGTTATAAAGCTACAAAGTTTCAAATCCCTTTGGCATTGTCCTTTGGCATTAACCTGTCAGCAGTGTATTTATGTTTTGTGCTTCTGGCAGAGATCACGTACCTCAGTGAACTGGTTTAAAAATAGTTAATAGGAGCTACCACATGACTTGTCCATTATGAATGATCACATTAGCTCGACCCAAGTTGTCATGCTTTATGAGAACAGGCAGTTTGTCCCAGACTGCAGGCACAGCAGGTAATTTGAAATGAAATGAGACAGTTTCTACAGCCAGATTGATTTGGGAATCTTGCGTGTTTTCCCCTTTGACCTCTGACAGGTTGACACTACAAAGATTGTGACTTGTAAAAAATGATCAGTCAGTAATATATTTAGGCTGCTGACATACTGTTGGTAACACAAAGTGATTTTCCATGTTTTGAGGGGTCTGCCTGTGAAGGAACATAGTCCTATTTTTTTGAAAAAAAACCTATATTTATATACATACTTTCAAAGCTCAGCTTTCTCCCTTTCATTGGAGATGCTCCCTAGACATTTGATCATGCTCCATGCAAAGTGGGTGCCTCTGCGTCCTTATAGCAGTGGCACATGCACACTTCTTTCACTCCAGAAACCTATCCTATTGGATCCTGCTGCTCTCTAGATAACCAGGGTCAGGGCATGCTGCGTGTATGAAAAAGCCTCACTTTCTTACTTAAAGAAGGGCTTTATGCATGTTGAAAGTAACCTTTGTGAAATTGGTCTGCCCCAGTGCTTGACTTATTTGGCATCCTTTCATCTGTGAGGGATGATGGGAATGCTGCCTCAGGAATTTGGGAAGGTGAAGAAGGATCATCTGCTGCTTTTCCTTTGATGGCTGCACAAGCTGATTGTGGTTTGGTAAAGTCTGCCACCATTGCCACACAGGATATTGTTCCTTGCTGCTGGCGTGAATGATCTTTGCTGATGCCTTGTTTGCAGGGCTGGTGTGTGCTTTGGAGCTTCTGAAATGACATGATGGCGGTGAATTTCCATCCTGTCAGCACATCACTATGAATGTAACATCTTCCATTTTATGCACCTAACCAAGCCAGCAAAGTCTTCGTTCAGCGCTAATATACTTGACACGTTTGCTCTACAAAGGGCTGCTTGTTGTTGACTTTCACTTTCCATGTGATTCCAAAGATATCATAGACACTGGTGGTGGAAGTAATTGAGCCTTTTTTCTTGGTATATATAAGTTATCCTGGCATAGGCCAATTTACTGTGGATATAGGAGGTAAGCTTCTTGGTTCTGTGGGTCAGTTTGTTGTTTATCCATGCCAGTTTTGTTAGTTGCCCAAAGTTGATGGCTGCCTTTCTGATGCATGTGCTGAGCTGTTTGCCAACAGATAAGTTTTCTGTCACCATAGCTTATAGGACCTCATTGTTACCATTGATGGGTTGTTGAGTCTGATCATGGGCGAAGTGTCCCACATAACCACTTTCTCGGCACTGAAGGTGAGGGAGAACATGACACAGTCTTGGGAGACACAATTCATGATACTTCAGAAGCTAGTCGTCTGTCTGGGAAACTACATTGTTTTTCTTTTTTCATTCGCTGTTTGAGGGCGTCGCTGTCTAGGCCAGCATTTATTGCCCATCCCTAATTGTTCAGAGAACAGTTATGAGTCAACCACATTGCTGTGGTTCTGGAGTCACATGTAGGCCAGACCAGGTGAGGATGGCAGCTTCCTTCCCTAAAGGACATGAGTGAACCAGATAAGTTTTTCCGACAGTCGACAAAAGATTCATGGCCATCGTTAGATTCGTAATTCCAGATATTTATTGAATTCAAATTCGACCATCTGCCATGGCGGGGTTCGCACCTAGGTCCCCAGAACAATTACCTGGGTCTCTGGTTTAACAGTCCAGCGATAATACCACTAGGCCATTGCCTCTCCTATTGTCACATTACCAGCACAAGGATGTTTTCTAACCCAGATATACCACACTTTCATCTTGGCTTTTGAACTTGATAGATTGAGGAGTTTCTGCCTAATTGTCTATAGAAGTACACTCCTCCCACATTGGCAGGGAAATCATAGGCCAAGAGAACTCAGATACAGATTAGGCTCTAGCATGCATTTCTGTTTCATTCATTCTTGACCTCAAAGCTATCAAGAAAGGATGATATGACACTGAAAAGCTTGGCAGATGGCTGATTTTTTCCAGTATTTGGTAGAGCCTTATCCTTCTCAGATGTTTCTTATGAGATCCACAAAAGCAAGTAAGGTAGTGCATTGTTTGCTGCCGTCTGCATTTCTCTTGAAGCTGATGAGAAGATCGTAACCTCTGTGGACCTTTCAGCTCAGAAGGCACATTGAACTCCTGGGTCTAGACAAAGGAATCTTGTTATAGTGACTCTGGCAAAGACATTCCCAGTAACACTGAGGAATGAGATGCCCCAGTGGTTGCTGGAAAGCCCTTGTTTATCTTCTTGAAATAATGTAATGATGTCATTTGCATTGTTCATATCTTTGCAGGATATATTCTTCTTTACAGCAGAGGAGAAGAAGCTTGTAGAGACATGGTCCCTGGCTGTACTTGAGATGCTCAGCTGGTTTGAAAAGACCATGCAGTTGTTCTGATTAAAAAGCCTGTCTGCTTCATAGTTGCTGCTTTGTTCCCCTAGGCTGCTGGATACCTCTGGGACTTATTTGTGACTGTTCTCTATGTCCCACTACTGATTTCTGACTTCTGGCAACAGTTCTCTGCTAGTATTAGGAACATAGAAGTTAGGAGCAGGAACAGTCCCTTCAAACATTCTCTGCCATTCAATAAGACCATTGCTGATCTGGTTGTGGTCAGCTACACTTTTCTGTCTGCCTGCCGCATAACCCTTGACCTGTACCTAACTCGGCCTTGAATAAATTCAGTGACTCAGCCTCTCCAGGTTCCTGGCTTTACAGGGCAATTAAATATTTTTTGATGTGCAGTCGTTGATGTCGGAAACATGCAGCCAATTCTGACATATCAATACCTCCCCCCCGCCAACCAAAACAGCGTTGTGTCAGTAACCAGTCTGTTTTGTGATTTCAATTGAAGGATAAATATTGGGCACATCACCAACAATGATTCCCCTACTTTGAAATATTGATATGGGATCTTTTACAACCACCTGAACAAGCACATGAAGCCTTGGTTTAACAAAAGATGGAATGAAACAATGTTAGACAGCCCCCACACTGTCACCTTCCTCCAGGCTCAACATAACATAGACTGCATCTACGTTTTCTGGCATGGTCCTTACCATCATCCCAGTATCTGTCAGAATAGAAAGCGATTCCACTCTCTCCACGTGTAGCTTGTTTGTGACCTTAAGTGGCACATCATGTATGTCAGTGCCCAGTGTTCTGCTATGGCCATCATTCATCCATTGCCCTAATTCTAAAATGGCCATTAGGACATACACTGGATGCTGTGTGATGAGCTTTTCCTTTTATTAATGAGTTATGATTCTCGTAGCAACTTCGCACAGACACAGAGCTAGCTTATGGCTAGAATCACAACAATTCCAGAAATATCAATGAGCAGACTGTCAGCAGGCTCAAAACACACCCACTGTCTGAACTGTCCAGAGAAGTGCACCCCACAATTAACCAAATGGCTAGTCATATGCTGTAAGGCTTCACAAAGATGAAGGACCAGTCCCTTTGCTGTCAATTGTTCTTCGACTGTTAACCTGCCAATAGTGTATTTATGTTTTGTGCATATGGTAGAGATCACGTACCTAGTGAACTGGTTTAAAAGTAGCTGATAGGAGGAGGAGCTGCAAGGGACAGGACAGTGCTGACCACTTGTGTACTTAATTGTTAGAGCTCCTGGAGAAGTGTCTCTCATTCTCACTCATCAAAATTCTACATTCCTTATCACTATAGTCCCAGTTACAACTATTTGCCTACCTTCAGTCAAGCTCACTACAAATGTTAATAATAACTAATTCATTAAGTTTTTCCAACAACTGTGTTCCACATAATAATTATTAATAATGTACAGGAATAGTAAGAATCATCCTTGGCATGACTTGTCCAGTCCAAATGTGCCCACAGTAGAAATTGTCTGGGCGATGGAAGCTGGTGAATTTTCATTAACAACACTTCAAATTGATGTGATAAATTCCTCTTGTAAGTGGGTAACATAAACTGACTGGACTTCTTTGGTGTTGTAAACTCCAGTGATATTTCCATGTTGGCCTTTTGCATTGCGGTCATGTTGGAAGCTGTTATTTGTGCAGGGTACATGGGCATCGCTAACTACGCCACATTTATTGCCCGTTCTTAATTGCCCAGAGGAAATTGGTGGTGAACTATTTTCTTCAACCGTTACAGTCCTTGGATTGTATGGGCATGCACAATGCTATTCAGAAGGGAGTTCCAGAATTTTGATGAGTGACAGTCAAGGAATAGCGACATAGTTCCAAGTCAGGATGGTATGTGGCTCGAAGTGATCATGAAAGTCATGGTGTTCATATGTATCTGATGCACTAGTCCTTCCAGGTGACGGAGTTCACGGGTTTAGGTGTTGCTGTCGAAGGAGCTTTGGTGAGTTATTGCAGTGCATCAGTGCATTGCTTCCACTGAGGGATTGGATTTGGAAGGTCGTGAATTAGGAGCTGTGGGAGCTGCACTTATCCAGACAAGTGTGAAGTATTCCATCGCACACTGACTTGTCCCTTGCAGGTTGACAGACATTTGACCGGTCCGAGGTGAGTTACGCGCTGCAGAATTCCTGGTCTCAGGCCTGCTTTCTTGGCTTGTTCTGTTTAGATTCCAGTCATTGGAACCCCTTAGGATGTTGATAGTTGGGGAACTGAATGAAGGTAATGCTGTTGAATATCAAGTCCGGATTCTCTCTTGTTGAAGATGGTCATTTCCTGGCACTTGTATGCTGCGAATGTTACTTGTCATTGATATTGCCCAGGTCTTGGTGCATTTGGACATTGACTGCTTCTGTGAGGAATTGCTAATGGTGCTAAATATTGCACAATCATCAGCAATGTCTCCACTTCTGACATTATGGTGGAGGGAAGGTCGTTGATGAAGCAGCTCAAGATGGTTGGGCCTAGCTCACTATCCCGAGGAACTCCTGCAGAGATGTCCTGGAGCTGGGATTATTGAATTCCAACTGCAACTATCTCCCTTTGTGCCAGCTATCACTCCAACTAGCAGAGAGCTCCACTATTTCCCTCCTCACCTTGCCCTGACTCCTGTTTCACTGGGGCCCCTTTAAAGCCACATTCGGTTGAATGCTGCCTAGTGGTTAAGGTTTCACCTCAGCTCTAGAGTTCAGCTCTTTGTTTATATTTGGACCAAGTTTGGAATGAGGTCAGAAACTGAGTTGCCCGACCAGAACCCAAAGAAAGCATTAGTGAGCAGGTCCTGTGAATGTGCCACTTGATATCTTTGCCAACAACCTCAGCATTTTGCTGATGATTGAGAGTAGACTGATAGGTGACAGTGGACCAGGTCAGATTTTTCCTGCTTTTTGTGGACAGGACATACCTGGGCAGTTTTCCTCATAGTTAGATAGACGGAAGAGCTGTGGTTATCACTGGGACAACTTGTCTTTGGGTACATTTGGTTCTGTGGAGCTCAATTCTTCAGTACTGTTGCTGGAATATTATCAGAGCCCTAGCCTTTGCTGTCTCAGCGCCTCCTGTTTCTTGATTTCACATGGAGTGAATTGAGTTGATTGTAGACTGCCGACTGGGATGCTGTGACCTCGAGGAGGCTAAGATGGATCATTTACACGGCACATCTGGCTGAAGATCGATGCAGATACTTCAGCTTTATCCCTCAGCTCTGATATGCTGGCCTCCCCATCATTGAGCATAGGGATATTTGTGGATATTCCTCCTCCTCTTAGTTGTCTAATTGACCACCACCAGGTCAAAAGCTTCATTGCCCAATAACATACCTGGCATTACATTATTGCCTTCTGTTTGTTATAAATCATAAAGCTAAAATGAAGAATTAAAGCGTTCATTTCACACCCTAGTCACTTCACTGAGTGGATAGAGTTACCTGAATGGTGGTCAGTCAAACTGCACGAAGAAAGTTTGCCACTGTCTGTTGAGAGAGGAACCAAAATGGGGCCAGAGATTATAATGTAAAATTATTCTATCCCAACTTTTTAGACTCAACAACATTAAGTTCAACACTCTGATTGTAATCTTTGACCTCACCCCCATTTTGTTTCTGTATCTTCATCAATCCTTATCTTTTTCCACTTGTTTTTGTTTTCAAACTGTCGCTGTTCGTTATTCTGCCATTCACACCTCTCCTGGACCCATCTTTTTGTTCTTTGGTTCACTCATTACCACTCCCTTTAACCCTGAACAATCCAACTCTCTTGTCATTCAATGCCTCTCTTTGTCCAACCCATCACAGAGCTTCACTTTCTTTTTTATACTCTGCCCTATTTCACTATTTAAACCTTTATACATTTCTAACTTTTCCCGGTTCTGACGAAAGCTCATCAACCTGAAATGTTAACCATGTTCTCTTTTTACTTGCTTGACCTGCTGAGCATTTACAAGATTTTCTGTTTTTATTTCCCATTTCCAGTGTCTGCAATATTTTGCTTTTGTGTAAACTTGCTGCTGAACCAAGCATTTTATTGAGATTCCTCTGTGTATTTATCTAATCCCGTACATTTCTAGAAATGAGGAGAAATCACCAGAAAGGAGTTACAATGTGACTCTCCACTTTATTTCTGAAAGCCTTTCCGTCATCTACAAGGTGCAAGGTAGGATTGTGATGGAATCTTCTTCGCTCGTGTGGATGGCACAACTGTGCCAAAAATCAAGAAGCTGGTCATTATCCAGGGCAGTATAATCCACCTGAATGGCATCCATTCACTGTATTAAAATTCACTCCACCATCAGCGTACCGTGACAGCAGTGTACCACGTATAGGACATACTACAGTAACTCACCAAAGCTCTTTCAAAATCATCTCCCACTCTATGATGTCCACTGTTTTGAAGAAAAAGGACAGCTTCATCACCAAGTCAAGTATCATCTTGCTGTGAATACATATTGCCATTTTTCGTTGTCACTAAGTCAAAATCCTGGAAATCCCTACCAAATAGCATTGTGCAACCGCCTCTAAAGGACAACTGGGCACTAAATACCAGCCTTGCCAGTTATGTCCACATACCATGTAATAATAGAGTCCCAATGTGGAGATAAATGGCCTCATTTCCCATTGTAAAATGATTAGGCTGTACATCTTTAGCTTGTGCAATCATTCTAAGACTGATCTAAATTAGTTGTTGTCACAGATTGTTTGAAAGATAGTGTGGTAAAGTTTCCTTTTTCCAATATTGCCCAACATGCTGTTGAATGAATAATCAATAAGGAAATCATGTAGACAATCATCTATGACAGTTCCTATCAACCCAGCTTCTGGTCATCTGGCCTTCAGAGTCCAGACAACAGTGCTCTATCTTATGCATGTCTTCCTTATAATCTAATGTTTTTCCTGTTTGAAATTTATGGGCTGTGAGATTTCAGATAGTATTACCGCATAGATGAAAGCATTCTAATCATAGCACCAAGGTCTGCTGGCATCAACGTTTTAACATCTGTGTAAACCGGTGGAACATGGATTTAACATTTATGTATGGTGCCATTATGATACCATAATCCAAAACCATGGCCACTCCTGCTCCAGTACACAGCAATCTTCAAAGTAGAGTTTGAAACCTGTTTGTTTCAGTTATATAAACTAAAGATATTCTCAACTTTCCCTTTTAGCAGTAATTAGGCTTTTGGCCAGCAACATTCTAGCCTCATTCCGTTCCTGCGCATTAAATATCTGGTAAATAGAAGCTGATTTTATTTTGGTTTCTCCCTTCCTTTTTTCATGTGGAAGGTGTCATAGTCTAGTGCTAAAGATTTATACCATCAGAGGAGATATTTGCGTTTCAGTGAAAGACTGTGTTGATGTTAGTTATTGTGGTCTTTGTACAGTGATTTATACTGTAGGTCATTTTCCAACGGACGTGGATCTGAAGGCATAAGATTCATGACTTTGTACTTTTCATTTTATGAACTGAAATAGAACTGATGCTGAAAAAGTCGTCTTACCTGCCAGGACTTGCAGTGGAAGATGACCTAAGTGACCTGCAGGTGGTAGGCACCGTGTCAAATTGCTTCATGAAATAAAGCTGTCCAGTAGCATATTCACTATAAAAAATGATAGTCTTCTAATACTTGCCACACGGTGTTATGACAGGAATGAAATACGGAATTAAATTGGAAGCAGATTAGTTTTTGGTCCTAATTCAAGTGATGACAAGATACAAGAAGAATTAAACAATGAATGTGCAGACTTGCTAAGTTAATACTCTCCAATTTCAGCTTTATTCTCGAAGTAGCTCCTAAAGTATATTGTGTTTAAAGCAATGCCTGGTATTGATTAAGTGTTCACACTGTTGCTCTATCATTAAGAAACATGGGAAAAGCAACTATGTCATGGCTAAGATTTGATGAAAAAAATAAGTTTAGGATTAAGTTACTGGTGAAAGACAGTATCACTTTTATATGTACACATCAGCAATGCAATCTAACCTAACCGTAGTTGCATTCAATAGATTAGACCCTGGGATTTGTTTCTGAATAATAACATTGATAAATGATTTTGCTTGTTTGTTACATATTGTTGTACTACAGTATAAAGTAATCAGAGCAGTTGTGCTACGTTACTGTCCTGTGACTAACTGCATCAAGTTAGGAAAATCAAACTATTCTTTACCACTCGTACCTGATTCTTTGAATTTGCATACACAGCTGAAGTATTCTGGTCTCAGAAAATAGTGCTTGTCTGACATCCATGGGATTGTATAAGAAGTATTCGCTTTCTTTCCATCTCTATTCTTCATCCTGACTATTAAAATATCTGAATGCCATCAGTGAATTATTTTATTATTACACCTTATTCAGGTCCACGTTGCTTAGTTACTGCAGAAGGAAAGAAATTGTACATATAAATTGCTTCCTACGTCCTTAGAATGTTCCAAAGTATTTCCTAGCTTGTAGTTTATTATTGAAGTTTAGTCACTGTTGCTTGTGGGCAAAGGTGGCAGCCCTCTTGTGTAATGAGATAAATTGATAATTAATTTTGGTGGTGGCACTTATAAGAACTCCTCTTTCAATTTGAGTAATGCTATGTAATCTTAAATATCCACTGGAGGAGGCAAGCCAGGAACAGCTTAGTCACAGAATCCCTACGGTGTGGAAACAGGCCATTCAGGCCAACAAGTCCACACTGCCCCTCCAAAGAGCATCCCACCCAGACCCATTCCCCTACCCTTTCCCCGTAACCTGGCTTTTTCCATGTCTTATCCACCTAAATTACACACCCCTGGACACTACGGGCAATTTAGCATGGCCAGTCCACCTAACCTGTACATCTTTGGACTGTGGGAGGAAACCAGAGCATCCGGAGGAAACCCACGCAGACACAGGGAGAACGTGCAAACTCCACACAGATGGTCACCCAAGGGTGGAATCAAACCTGGGTCCCTGGCGCTGTAAGGCAGCAGTGCTAACCACTGAGCCACTGCGCCGCCCTATCTCATGTAAAACAAAGCTTCTGCATCTGTGTAGCACTCCCTAAGTACTACCCAGATAACATGCTCAGGTGTTCCAAAGGAATTTGAACCTATATCTTACAGGTTCAGTACTGAGAGTACCATCACTAATTTTGATGCTTAAAGAACCTGGGCTATCGAAAAGCATTAAAGAATGTATTATAAACTGTAGTTAACACTGGGTAATAGCTCAAAATAGACAAAAACTTGAAAACATGAGACATTCTAACTGACCATTCACAAGAGCAGTGACACAATAGTTGTGTTACTGAACTAACAATCTAGAGACATGAGTCGAGTTCCAGCAGGGAATTTAAACTCAGGTAGTTAAATGACTTGGAGACAAAAAAAAAACTAGTATCAGTAATGGTAACTATGTAATAGTAGGATTGTTGTATAAATTTACCTGGCTCGCAAATATTCTTTAGGGAAGGAAATATGCTGTCCTTATCCTGTTTGGTCTAAATGTGACTCCAGTTCTACAGTAATGTGGAATGGCTGTCTGAAATGGTCTAAAAGCTCCTTAGATGTCAAGAAGATTGCTTCCCACACCTTGTCAAGGGCAATTAGGAATAGACAAAAAGTGTTTTGTTTGCTAACAATGCCCACATCCCTTTAATGAATAAAAAAAAATTGTGATTTATATTTGCCCTAAAATAGTGAATTTCAGGCTTTTCCATTTATATTTAGGGGACATAATGGTATGCCCTATGTGTTTTTGCATCTCTGTAGTCATTTATCAGGAATCATGAATTAACCTGGATGTAACTAATCCAATTCATGCCATTGTGTTTGGATTGGTGTGGCATATTTTTAAAAAATTCATTCACGGAATGTGGGTCTTGCTGGCTAGGCCACCGTTTATTGCCCATCCCTAATTGTTACAAGTCAACCATGTTGCTGGTTGGGTCTGGAGTCACATGTTGGTCAGACCAGGTAAAGATGGCAGATTTCCTTCCCTGAAAGGCATTATTGAATCCGGTGGGTTTTTCCCCAATAATTGACAAAGGCTTTCAAGACCTTAAGCACTCTGCAGTTGTAATTGTCTATCACTATTTTCTATTAGAGCTCACTGACCAGATTTGATTATTAAGATCTAGTCCATTCAGCCAGTCTTTTGCCTTTTACAGATGTAAATGCTATGGTGTTTTTGAAATGAGTTGATGCTGTCAACTCAGACAACTGCATGCTTATTTCTGTTTGAAAACTATGCAGGTATTTAAAAATGTGTGAGAAAGAAAAATGATAAATGAAAATGAAAGTTTTCTATTGACATCATATCATCTAAACTGAAACTGGAATTTGTTTATAGATTTTCTGCACATTTTAAATTTTAAGACTCATTCATGGGACGTGTGGTTGCTGGTTGGGCCAGCATTTTATTGCCTGCCCTTAGTTGCCCTTGAAAAGGTGGTGGTGAGCTGCCTTCTTGAGCTGCCTTCTTGAGCTGCTGCAGTCTACATGCTGTAGGTGACCTTCAATGCCCTTAGGGAGGGAATTCCAGCATTATGACCCAATGCCAGTGAAGAAATGGCGATACATTTCCAAGTAAGGATGGTGAGTGGCTTGGAGGGGAACTTGCAGGTGGTAGTGTTCCCATGTATTTGCTGCCCTTTTCCTTCTAGATGGTGGAAGATGATGTCTAAGGATCTTTGGTAAATTTCTGCTGTTCATCTTGTAAATAGTACACACTGCTGCATTTGAGAGCGTTGTTGGTGGAGGGAGAGGATGTTTGTGATTTGGTGCCAATCAAGCAGGCTTTGTCCTGGATAGTGTCAAACTTCTTGAGGGTTGTTGGGGCTGCACTCCTCCAGGCAAGTGGGGAGTATTCCATCACACTCCTGACTTGTGCCTTGTAGATGGTGGACAGGCTTTGGGTAGTCAGGAGGTGAGTTACTTGCCGCATTATTCTTAGCCTCTGACCTGCTCTTGTAGCCACTATATTTACGTGGCAAGTCCAGTTGAGTTGCTGGTAAATGGTGATCCCCAGGATGTTGATAGTGGGGGATTCGGTGATGGCAATACTATTGAACATCATGGGGTACTGGTTAGATTGTCTCTTAATTGAAGATGGTCATTGCTTGGCATTTGTGTGGCATGAATGTTACCTGCCAGTTGTTAGCCCAAGCCTCAATGTTTTTATTTCCTGAATATGTGGTGAACCAGACATGACAGAGCATTATCAGTATGTTAAAATATGATTCTTGTTATTATTGAATATTAACAACTTCACTTCTTTTAGTCACAGCTAATATGTGGGTGTTGAATCTTGTAATTGCTGCTGTTTAGTAGAGTATCAGAAAGTGATTTTTTTTTAAACTCTTGAGGTGCATAAAAGCCACAGTACTGACGTTGCACCAACTGTTTTCTAATGAAGCATTTTCTTAAGACTGTTCCCACTTGCAATGAAATTCCAGTCCTCCAAAGCTTTTAATTTCTTTCTGGTCTTGAGCTTTGCTGTTGAAACAAGCACCGTTGGTAAAAAAGCCATTACAGTGTAATGGAGTGTATTAGTCCTATAACTTCTGAACTGTTAAAATCCAGTATTAAATAAAAATAGTTTAATACTTTTGCTTACTTTTTCTCCCTTTAACCAAGGCCCTGCAATTGTTGCACTAATACATGTTTGTTACTTAGCCTAACTCTTAGATTTCTATCCAGTAAGTATTCAGTTCTGAAGAAGGATCATTAGACCTCATTTATTCATTAACGGGATGTGGGCATCGCTGGCTAGGCATCATTTATTGCTCATTCCTAATTGCCCACAACCACACATTGCTGTGGGTCTGGAGTCACATGTAGGCCAGATAAGGTAAGGGTAGTAGTTTCCTTCCCTAAAGGACATTATTGAACCAGGTGGGTTTTTCCATCTATCAACAATGGATTCATGGTCATCATTAGATCCTTAATTCCAGATATGTTATTGAATTCAAATTCCACCATCTGCCAAGGCGGGATTTGAACCCAGGTCCCCAGAACATTATCTGGGTCTCTGGATTAGCAGTCCAGTGATAATACCACTAGGCCATCGCCTCCCCTAAACGTTAGCTCTGCTTCCTTTCCACAGATGCTGTTTTTCTAGCAATTTCTGCTTTTGTTTAAGTTTTCCAGCCTACCTTGTTAAACTATTTGTCATTGTAAAAAAAAACATATGTTTAAATTTGTGTCTTTGTATTTCTTTGTGCACCCCCTAGGACTTGCCATCTATTTTTGGAAGTGAGGCTACCATACAGGTTTGATTAGACATGGGTTTGAATTTAGCTTCAGGAAGTGTTGCCACAATGGAAGCCATGTAAGAAGCACTCAAGAGTGCCCAGGATGCCCACTTGAAAAAATTTGTTTACTAGATTGTGATAGGATTTGACAGATGAGGCTGAGTTACCAGTGAAATCAGCATTTGATATATCATGATCAGGAAGTTCAGCAGTTTGCAAGTTATAGGTCTGGGCATGTGCTCTAGCAATATTTGATATTCCTCATCACAATTAATATTGTACTGTTCCTGGCTTTCAGCTCATTTGGGGAGGTCCGTTAACTGATAGAAATGATTGATGACGCTTTGAAGACTGATCATCTTTTATATCATATACCCCCAAAGCAGAAAAAACCCATTCTTTCTCTGTATAAATCCTGAATTGTCTCCCTAAAGCGATTGTAAGTCAACCTACAGCACATGGACCGCCATGTATCAAGAAGACAGCTCACCACCACCTTCTCAAGGGTGAGTAGGGGCAGGCAATAAGTGCTAGTCCAGCCAGCGACACCTACGTCCCATAAATGAATAAAAGAAAACATTTTAAAGATACTATTTTGTGTAGAAAATCTATAAATCTATATAATAAATCTATAATCTAATTTCAGTATAGATGATATGATGTTCATGGAAATCTTTATTTTCATTTATCATTTTTCTTTCTCTCACATTTTTGAAGGCCTGCACAGTTTTCAAACAGAAATAAGCATGCAGATGTCTGTGTTGATGGTGTCAACACATTTCAAAAACAGCACAGCATTTATGTCTGTAAAAACTGTGTGTATATGTTGACCAGTTCGCTGCCTATTTCTAGAATTTTTTTTTGTTCTGCTTTCTGCTTTAAGTTAAGAACAAACAAACCGCCTCATTTTGAGTGTTGCATTTTAAAAACGGAATCGTATTTTGTAGTAAGAGATATCAAGGTGTAGAGCTGGATGAACACAGCAGGCCAAGCAGCATCAGAGGAGCAGGAAGGCTGACGTTTTGGGCCTAGACCCTTCTTCAGAAACTTCAGAAACGCCTGCTGTACACCTTGTTATCACAGATTCTCCAGCATCTGCAGTTCCTACTATCTCGTATTTTGTAGTAGTTGATGTTCTTACAAGTTACAAGTTACAAAGTGTTGAAAACTGATTCTGAATGTGGATTTAGTGAAATCTACAAGTAATTCAAACCTTATTTGTATACTGTTTGACAGAACTGTGCTACTTCCCGACCATCGAGCTCGTTGACCAGCTCCAGACCTGCTAGTTCACCAGTGACGGGGTCAGAGAGCCTTGCTAAAGATGATGGGTTACAGGTTACAGATGGATTCAACCTGCAAGGCATTTGCAAAATGTCTTTCTATGACAACAGTGTTGTCTATGAAAATCCAGCCGCTGCAAATGAGAGTAAGTTTTATTTTACCTGTGTGTTGTGAGTTGTAACTATTGTTTACCTATACACACTATTCATCAGAAATGTCAAAGAGATTTTAATGTGAGATGTTTCAGAATATTAACTTAGTCAGTGAAAGCAGTCTTAAATATTCGGGAAAAGTGGGAATCAAAAGCTACCAGACTATTTGCCAACTCTTATTGTGTACTTACTATGAGGTGTTAAATGGATTGTTTTGTATGAATTTTCTTTTAATGGCCAATCAGATTGTGAGTATTATTAGAGTTTATATCAAAGAATGAACAATATCAGAAATGGTAGTCATACCGAAGTGAAAGAACTGTAGAATGCTTACAGCACATTTTAGCCCCATCATGTCTGTGCTGGCTCTCTGCAAGAACAGTTCAGCTAATTCCATTCTCCATTTTTCCCCACACCCTTTAGTCATTTCCTCTCCAGACAATGATCCATTTCCCTATTAAAAGCCACAGTGGAACCTGCCTCTGCTACACTTCCAAGCGGTGCAGATCTTAGGCTGTCACTGTGTAAAAAGGCTTTTCTTCATGTCGCCATTGCTTCTTATGCCAATCACCTTAAACCCCTTCCACATACGGGAATGGCTTTTCCCCATCTACACTATCTAGACCCCTCATAATTTTGAAAACCTTTGAGAAATGATTTGATAATCTTCTCTTCAAGGTAAAGAGCCCCAGTTCCTCCACTTTATCTAGGTATTGATGTTTTTCATCCCTGAATTGTGAATCTTTTCTGTACCCTGTCAAATGCCTTCACATTCTTTCTAAAGTGTGGTGCCAGACTAGATGCACTGCTTCAGTTGAGGCTGAACCAGTGTTAGTGTAGGTGTAGCATCATTTCCTTGCTTTTATAGTCTGTGTCTCTATTTATAAAGTTGAGGTTTCATATAATTTGTTAGCCACTCTCTCAATTTGCTTTGCTGATGTCAGGATATAAAATAGAGGAAGCCTGCGAGCAGCCTGGAAAACATACTTGCGCATTTCAACACAGGAGTCTGAAAATTGCTGTCAGAGATGCCCCACTCCTCTATGTAGCGCTGTTGCATTCTTTACCAGTAGATTTGTTCTTTCGTTTGGTGAACTTTTTTTCCCTGGACCACTTTATTCTGCTTTCAAATGTTGGGGATTGTTCATTCAGGAGTAAGTGAGTTATTTAATGAACTGTTAAGTAATGGTTACTATGATTAACCTCTTCGGCTCTGAAACATAATCATGAGAAATGTGGAAGAGAAATGAGAATCATGAGAAATGTACTTCAGAAACAGAATAGTGTTGGAAATTTTAAAATAAGTTTCTTAAATGTTTTCCTGTCTTTTTCTTGTACTCCTTTACAGTAAATTCATGTGTAATCTCCAAGCTTAAAGTTAACTTGCTACCCACCTTTTACATCTCATTCATACTTAATGGTTTGGACTTTACTGTCAAGAAATTGGACAAGGCTGAAATATGGACATGGGTTTAATTGCAATCTGTCATGAGAATCACCCTTTACTTATTCTGCAGGCAGTGTCTTAACAGTGTATTGCCTGCTAATTTCCATGCAGCCCATGTTCTACACTGTATGCCTGGAGATAGGTACATGCATGTGTCCGATCTTTCATCCTTTGTATGATGTTTTTAGAAAGAAAGACAAGTGAGGAAAGGAAAGTACCTTTGGGGAAGGAATAAACACTTATTAAGTGAATGAAATTGGCATGCGATGTCAGGACATGCTTCAGTAGAACTTGCCCTGTTTAAAACTAGCCTGCACTTCTTAGAGTCAGCCTCAACCTCTTAAAAGGGTGGGGGGTTCTAGTTGGCACAGGTGCTAGATGTGAATGCAGAAGAAAATGTGAGCCAGAAGAATGCTGAATTTTGGTACAACAGAAGAGTGATGGTACTTTGTTACTGTGATGATGCCCTACTGGAGGAGGTAGAGAGGAGAACAGAAGACATCTATTCTATATATAGTGGACCACAAGACCTGCCATACTGTGCAAAGGCAGTGGGAGAACACAGTTGTGGAGGTCAGCTGTAAAGTCCTGAGGACTCGGATGCAGTTACTGTAAGACATCGCTCGAATGCTTCAGTCACTGAATGCATCGTCACCTGCAGCTCTAGCCACACAATGCAGTTGAATCTAAACTTGCCCTGTAAAATGTCCTAGCAAGCCATTCAATTGTATCAAACCACTACAAAAAGGTTGAATAAGCATAAAACTTGGCATCAGCTTATGTACCAGAAACATCAGGGCTTCAGTCTGCAAAATCCTGCTCACCAGTTTCTGGAGAGTTGTATGAAAAATTGGGACAGCTAGCCCACACTCTCGTCAAACAACAGCCTGGCATATGGGTACTTACCAAATCATGCCAGACCCTCCATCGCCATCCCTGGTTATGTCTTGCCCATTAGCAGAACAGAACCAGTAGTGGTGGCACAGTGGTTTAGAATCGGGTGGAAGGGTCTCTGGCTGATCCTCTGGACCCCTTCAAGACTCGTGGCATCAGGTCAAACACTGGCAAAGAAACTTCCTGATAAACACCTACTGTCTCCCTTCACCTGACGTTTCAGTGCACCTCCAGGTGCAGCAAATCCCACACCTTCTTGGCTCACTGTCATGGGCAGCAAACGCGACAGAGACTGCTGTGCCAGAGTGGGGCTCCCGTGTTACACTGGGCAATGGGTAACACAGAGATGACCACTGCTGCACAAATCAGTTCCTTATGAAGTGAAAGACTGTCACCAGTATAAACAGATAGTCTTCTCTTGGCAAAAACAAACTGAGTTCGGAGTCTATCACTGCAGCTGATTAGCACAATCATAGTCTTTAGAAAACCCACCAATCAGCAGGCTGATGACCACAATCTCATCAGGCTCCGGAAGGAAGGAACACATCTAACTTCGCCACCCCACCCCCAACTCTCTAAAATGTGGAGTGCCTGATTACCAAATTCCTTCAATAAAAAATCCTTCCACATTCTTTCCCCCAGTGCACATTATTAATGTGTTTTAAAATGCGAGCTGAATTAAGTTTTTGCAAAAAGATATTCTGATATTATGTAAACAAAGTGAAGGGCCAAAAAAAGTCAAAACACAAAATCCTTGCGGAAACGACCAACAAACTCTGACTCACTGGTTGGCAATCTGCATTGTGCTTTAGCTAGCCTTCGACCACCCTTTCTGGTGTCTTCCTCCATGGGTTACTGTCCGTTTCCTTGTCCGTTCCAGCTATGAACTGCAATTAAGTGTAAGTTCCTTTTTTAACTGAAAACGGAAGGATTTTTCTATTTAAAAATGGAAGTAGCTACTCAATGAGCCAAGAAAGATAGGAATGCCTCCTGTACATTCACCAATTGTTGGGTGGAGTTGGCCACAGATAATTTCTGTAAGTGTAAGAATATTAGATAAACTTTAGCTAACGATTTAAGAACTTAACAAAATACGGGCAGGAGTAGGCCATCACAGTCTTTGCCTCTGTTTGACTATTCATCAGGATTTCATGGTTGACCTTCTCCCACAACTCCAACTTCTTCATATTCTACAGTATCCAAATATCTATCCTCCATATCTTTTGTAGCGTTGGGCCATGCTTTATTTAGCAACATACTCACCCGTGAGCTACAAGTTGAAGATTTAAGTCCTACTCCGCAACCTGAGAACAAAGATCTAGGCTGACGTTTCAGTGGAGTGCTGCACTGTTTGTCAGTTGCAATGTTAAATCAAAGCCCCAGCTACCTACTTGGGTGGATGCAACAGATCCCATGACATTATTTTAAAGAAAAGCAGGGGAGATTTTTCCAGTGAGTTAACACTACAAATACATGATGATATAATTGTCACATTGCTGCTTGTCAGAGTTTGCATTGTGTAAATTGGCTGCTGTGTTTCTAACATTACAACAGTAACTACATTTCAAATATACATTGGCTGCAAAATGCTTTGAGATGTCCAGAAACGCATGATTTATAATTGCAAGTCATTCTTCCTTTTTCAATATACTCGATGACAGAGTATCCACTCTGGATTAGAGTTTTCCAAACTTTTATAGCCCTCTGAGTGAAGAAATTTCTCCTCATCTCTCTTGTAAATGGCCAACTCTTTATTTTTGTGACTGCGACCCTTAATCCAGATTCCCCAGCCAAGCAAACATACTCCTCCAACGATTCTATCAAGCATTAAATTAACAATGCAGATGCTCAGAAGACTTTTCTTTACTCATTATTATGTGCTCTGTTTCTTCTGACCAGGGTTTGTATAAAATGCCACAGTATCCTATTCTTACTCATCAATTGCATCCTTTTAAATACAGATTATAGTTCAATTATCATCATCCCAGTGTGAGTCGATTTTAACTTTATTATCCTCCTTTAATAACCCATTGATCTAAAATCTAAGATGCTCATCGCTGCCTTTCTCCGATTTCTTCCTTTAGCCCCGGTGTTTTGATATATAGGACGCAGTGCTCAAAGTGTGGTTTCACTGCTGTGATCAGAAACACTGGATTGGTATTTTAAATTCCGTTTCTGTATCTACTTATTGCAGTGAAATCTGAGTTACAAATATTTCAGTCTCTTAATGCCATGTTCCGTTACATCTCCTCTAAACTTACGCAGCATGTTTGGACGGAATCTTACATCTAAGTTACATGAGTTATGGTGGAATTTCGTATCATCATCATCATCGTCGTCATCATAGAATCCCCCACAATGTGGAAACAGGGCAATCAGCCCAACAAGTCCATACCGCCTCTCCCAAGAGCATCACACCCAGACCCATACCCCTGCCCTTTCTTTGTAACCCTGCATTTCCCATGGCTAATCCACCTAGCCTGCACATCCCTGGACACTATGGGGAATTTAGCATGACCAATCTACCTAGTCTATACATCTTTGGACTGTGGGAGGAAACTGGAGCACCCAGCGGAAACCCACGCAGACACGGGGTGAATGTGCAAACTCCATACCGTCGCCCAAGGGTGGAATCGAACCCAGGCTCCTGGTGCTGTGAGGCAGCAGTGCTAGCCACTGAGCCATCGTGCCACCCCCACTGAGCAACTGTGCCAGATCAGACTCAAAGTTCAGTGAGGAGGATCTCAACGATGGAAGTACGTCACTCCATCTTTATGCTTTCGACAATAGAGTGGTGAGTATCTCTCTAGGTAGCGGCAGGCTGCCAATTAAGGGCGATTATTGTTTCACACCTTATTCACAGTCCAACTCACTAATATTCAGCTTTCCATTTTACTAAACATGCCAAACAAGCTAGACATTGAGAAAACTCAACATGGGAACCAAAGCAGGAACTTGGCACATCCAGCTCCCCACTTGTTCTGTGAAAGACCTCCATAAAGCCTATGACCAAACAGCATCTTGGTGCATGATCAACTGGCAGCCACATGCACCCCCCTCCATCCTCAGTTATTAGCATGCAGCATATGTCAACTCCTCCTGATCATCATGGCACGTCTCTGAACTAGCTGTTAGTCACATTAGGAAGCTCAGACTTGCACTGCAGGGTGCATTTGTACCTAACATTGAAAAGTTGCAGAATGGACACTCTGCACTCGGCAGGGCCAGGCGTCCAGCTCAAGGATTGGACAATGCAGCATCTTGGGGCTGATTGCTGGCTCACTTAGTGCCAACCTACAGGCTCGCAGCATTCCTGCCCTGCCCTGTGTGCCAGCCAACACATTGGATCTTCCGCCAGACCCAGAGACACTCTGTACAGCTCTGTGTGATCTTCTTTGGTACATGGTAATCACTAGGGATCTGTATGAGGGTCAGCTTGCTGTACTGCACACTGAGACGTTAACCCAAGAGCACATGCCAGCTGCTTGCACGGCAAACACACTGCACCTTTTTTCAATTACGTGGCTCCCCCATGTCGGAAGCTGATGTGGGCTGACCCTCTGTTCAGCCAAGATGGGAGGAGGGTGGTGTCTACTGTTGTAGAGTCATTGAGTCATACAGTATACCAACAGACCCTTTGGTACAGCCAGTCCATGCCAACATTGATTAGGGTGAGCCTGGTACCATCAATCCAGAGGTTTGGCCACAGTCAGTTATCCACCTGGGAGGCTCATGGTGACGGAATCTGTCCGGGTACAGTCCAGGGGAATCGGGAATGGTCATCCTGTAGGATCGACCACAGCAGTCATGGCAATTGCGTATCATCAGCAAAAACAGCAGTCAGGGGTCCGGGTTGTCATAGAAAATCAAAATACTGCGGATACTGGAAATCTGAAACAAAAGGAGAAGCTCAGCAGGTCTGGCAGCATCTGTGGAGAGCGAAAAACTGAGGTAACGTTTTGAGTCCCAATATGACTCCTCTTTAGAATGGTTCTCCAGCATATTCTTTCTCTTTGTTCATCAAAGGCAGAGATCTGGGGCATTTCCAGTCTTGGGAGTCTGACTTTCAGTCATTGAAGAAGGTACAAGAGTGGTGTGTAAGGGTCACAAGGGATCATTGCCATTAGGGGTGGGGCAGTCTAAGCTGACGGGAGCAAAGCAGAGGCATTTACAGAGATAGGAACAAGGACAGTGACATGGGAGTACGGTGTACACACAGCAGCAGAGGGCATTTTAGGCTAAGAGTGGTGGGGCTCGTGGCAGTGACCACCATCATTGCCTCTGCAGGAGGAGTACAGAGGAAAAGGGTGGTCATCAGTAAGGTGGAATATCTGGTTTGAGGGTCAGGGGAGTGGGGGTATGGGTGGAAATGGGCTGTCGGTGTAGAGGGAGGTGTGAAGGCTCAGGCTCGGGCTCGGGTGGCGTGTGGGGGTGTAGCTGATGATCAGGCAAAGCTGACTGTGTTCACCATAATAACACAGTGTGGAGCTGGAGGAACACAGCAGGCCAGGCAGCATCAGAGGAGCAGGAAAGTTGACGTTTCAGGTCCATTTCTGAAGAAGGATCCGAAATGTCAACTTTCCTGCTCTTCTGATGCTGCCTGGCCTGCTGTGTTCATCCAGCTCCACACTGTGTTATCTCTGACTCCAGCATCGGCAGTTCTTACTATCTCTGTATTCACCATGAGTTGTGTTCCCTGCCAACACTCACTGTCCTCTAGAGATTATGTCCTACTAGAAAATGGCTGGGACAGTGCCCAGCGTGGGTGGAGTCAGCGTGGAGAGAGAGAGTAAGTTAACATTGAGTCTGGATGACTCTTCATCAGAGCTGAAGTGTATTGTATTCGCTGCACCCAATGTGGCCTACTCTACATTGGAAAAATCAAACTCAGACTGGGTGACTGCTTTGCAGAACACCTCCGGTCCGTGTGCAAGCATGACCCGACCTTCCCGTTGCCAGTCATTTTAACACAGTATCTTGCTCACCTGCCCACTTGTCTGTCCTCAGCATGTTGCAATGTTCCAGCGAATCACTGTGCAAACTGGAGGAACAACATCTCATCTTCAGAATAGGCACTTTACAGCCTTCTAGACTTAATATTGAGTTCAACACCTTCAAATTGTGAACCAACTCCCAGTTCTTCCCTTTCTTTTACCTGTTAAATTCTTTATCACCATGTCCTCTCTCCCCTCCCCCCACTCCAGTGCGACTGATTTCTCTTTCAAGTCTGGCAGTTAGACACACCATTGTTCGGCCATTCTCACATTCCGATCACTTAATCTGAGCTACCAACATCTTTTCTCCATCAGCACTCTACACCTCCACCACCATCACAACTCTGCATACCCCCAACTATTGCATAAATGCTGCCCCCGCCACACTTCACTTGAGGTCTGATGAAGAGTCATCTAGACTCGAAACGTTAGCTTGCTCTCTCTCCATGGATGCTGTTTGATCCGCTGTGATCTCCACCATTTGTTGTTTTCAGTACAGAATCCAGCATCTGCGGTAATTTGCTCCTACATTGTGAACAAATACATGAAGCAGCCACTTGCAAACTCCAGCTTCATTCAATGTGGTGATCATTTTATCAACTACTTGTTATGTATGCAGAGTAAAGGTGGCGGTCAAAGGTGATTTGCACCACGCCATCGGTGCTTGCAAATTGAACATGGCACCTCAGTGATGTGAAATTAGCAGCAATGATGCTAAAAAAAAAGGCCAATTCTGGCCAAAAGTGAAACATTATCAGTGCAACTTCCAAGAATTCTGTGGGTACTCAGGCCATCGCCATGTTAAGTTTAACAATGGTCTGTACTGAATGCAGTAAGACATTGAATGGTTGATCTAGATCTGGAATATGAAGGGGTTCGGAGCCCCTTTTGATACAATGTGCCGGTCACTAAGCTGGCATAGCTCTGTTACCAAGTTGCTGCACAAGTTGAGGCTGGTGCTGAACGAATGATGGAGACGTGGCCAGCATTAATAGGGTGCTGCGTGTCTCACTGTGTCGGGAGAAATGCGTGCAGCCCTCAACTGCAGGGTGTGAAACTGATGACTCTTCTGAGATCTATGAACGTCTTCTGTTTCCTGTATTCCCAATGGAGGTTATTTCCACAGTGAGTCTCATGCCATATGGCTCCAGACAGTAAGACATGCAGCGCCTAATAATGAGGTGATATGTTGGTCACTGTGGCTACCTTGGATGCAGGAGGACCAGGGCTGGCAGCAGGCATCCACAGGTGGCCCAGAATTTATCCGCATCCATAGAATCCCTATAGTGTGGAATCAGGCCCTTCGGCCCAACAAGTCCACACCGACTCTCAGAGCATCCCACCCAGACCCATATAACCCACATAATCTACACATCCCCGAACACTATGGGCAATTTAACACGGCCAGTCCACCTAACCTGCACATCTTTGGACTGTGGGAGGAAACCGGAGCACCCGGAGGAAACCCACACAGACCCAGGGAAAACATGCAAACTCCACACAGACACTCGCCCGAGGCTGGAATCGAACCCAGGTCCCCTGGCGCTGTGAGTCAGCAGTGCTAACCACTGTACCACCATGCCGCCTAAAGGGACAGCTTGCATTCTCTGACTGGGAATTGAACCTGGGCCGCAGCGGTGAGAGCGCCGAATCCTAACCACTAGGCTACCAGGGAAGGCTTGAAAGCAAGCAAGATAGCTCTGTCCACAGCAATCCAGAAACCTATCGCTGTAACAAAAGGAGCGCCACTGCTTCTGTCCGACTAATTTGCTAAGCCCAACTATGTTTCCTGAGACTCAGTACTACTTGGGCTCCGTATGTCCTGGGCCACCGTGATGGAACTGTGCCGGGTGCTAGGGCAGGAGCTTTGGGCTGCAGGAGTGGGAGGCCATCCTCTCCTGGTGGCAGTGAAAGTGACAGCAGGCTTTGGGCTCCTGTGTAACTGCTCCTTCTTGGAGTGGTGGGTGAGCTGTGTGGCAGTGTCTCTGCCATGCACCTACAAATATCAATCTGGGCAGTGACTGATGCAAACTGTGCAAAATCACACCAGTATATTTTGTTTCTCAATGATGAGACCAGTGCTGTAGCCCAGGCAGTAGGACTAAGGCACATCGATGGGCTTCACTATAGTCTGTACACACGTAGCACTCAGAGGGCCACAACACAAAGCTGTGGAGCTCATCAACATTCCATTCCATTAATATTCCGGTGATCTGTAATCGCTGTTACCACTTTCTCATGTAAATGGCAAAGAGCAAGAATAGTGTTAAGGTGTTTCAGTGAGGCCACTCACAGCTCACGCTTCCAGGGTTGTTGCTTGACTGTATGCTGCATTATTTAGTTCTTGTATCTAGATTTGTTCCCGGAGGAAAGACAGAGGTCGAAATATCTCCAGAAGACATTGCAGTAACTACGGAAACAAATACAAGGTCTCAGCATTATAGGTACTGAAGACATCAGTACAACAGTATTATCTATTTGGACTGAAAACAACAAGAGCTGGTGATCACAGTGGGTCAGGCAGCATCCATGGAGAGGGAGCAAGCTAATGTTTCAAGTCTGGATGACTCTTCATCAGAGCTGAAGTGAAGTGTGGCGGGGGCAGCATTTACAATAGTTCAGGGTTGTGGTTGGGGTGTAGAGTGCTGGGAGAAAAACAAGATGCTTTTGTCTCCCAGCACTCGACACCCCAACCCAGCCCTGCCCCCACATAAAGCATAAATGCTGCTCCCTCTACACTTCACTTAAGCTCTGATGAAGAGTCATCGAGACTTGAAACATTAGCTCGCTCTCTCTCCATGGATGCTGTCTGATCCGCTGTGATCTCCAGCATTTGTTGTTTTCCATACAGCTTCCAGCATCTACAGAGGTTTGTTCCCACATAGTATTATATACATATTGCACTAAGTTTTAAAAATGTTACGTCCCATATCTTCTCCATGCTGAGAGTAGATTTAGGTTTGAAATGAACACAATTCTGGGGTATCAGTAGTTACAACAACAAAATCATTTGTGTTTGTAAAATTAGCTGCTTTTAGATGCAGTAAGATATGCACTGTACAAAACCAAATATAATCAAATACAAAAGGCTGAATCTTACATATTTTTTGGCTAAGTCCGGGCTGCACGAGTTTTTTTGAGGGATTTCCTCATTGAGGCATAACAGTTCTGGTCACCTCATTATAGTAAGGATGTGGAAGCTTTAGAGAGGGTGCAGAGGAAATTTACCAGGATGCTGCTTGGACTGGAGGGCAGGTCTTATGAGGAAAGGTTGAGGGAAACAGGGCTTTTCTCATTGGAGCAAAGAAGGATGAGAGGTGACTTGATAGAGGTTTACAAGATGATGAGAGGCATAGATAGAGTGGATAGTCAGAGACGTTTTCCCAGGGCGGAAATAACTATTACAAGGGGGCATAATTTTAAGGTGATTGGAGGAAGGTATAGGGGAGATGTCAGAGGTAGGTTCTTCACACAGAGAGTGGTGGGTGTGTGGAATGCGCTGCTGGCAGTGGTAGTGGAGTCAGATATTTTAGAGACTTTTAAGCGACTCTTGGGTAGGCATATGGAGGATAATAAAATGTAGTGTATGCAGGGTAGAAAGATCTTAGTAGGATAATAGGTCGGCACAACATCTTGGGCCGAAGGGCCTGTACTGTGCTGTACTGTTCTATGTTCTATGTAACACGTTTTATCGCTGTGAGTTAATAAACTCACCTCATTAACAACTATCTTGCCGCTAAGGCATTCCTCATGTACAATTCTAGCCCCATCTTATTGCATCAGTGATAATAAGAACTGCCGATGCTGGACAGAGATCTTACTGCATGCTGTTTCTGGAATAACTCACCGCTCAGTGGATATCTGCCAATAGACCAGAATCCCGTGTGTCCATGCCATCTTTGTAAGGTTGCTGTGCAGCTAGACAACCATTGGCAATCGGTATTGCTTCTCACTGGCAACATTGTGGTACAGCAGCCATGCTGCCCACAGCACGTATGCAACATAGCTGAGACTCCCTCATCCTCCCCGTTCATTCCCTTTCCGTAATTGCTGTTTAACCACCACACCACGTAGTTTACTTGTCAGTGGTTACATCCTGTCTGAACACTTTCTAAGTCAGCGCGACCATGTCTCCAAGTCTCCAAGTCTCCAATGCCCACTGTAGACACTCGGCTTGTCATTGTCTGGCAGGGATTCATCACATACAGGCAAGCAGTCGGACAGCTCCAAACATGCGCTTTTATTGACAGGTGGTTAAAGTGAACACAAACAAAACCAATTGAGGCTGAAGATTCCTCAGCTTCACCTGTCCCCAGCTTCATCTTTCCACTTTGATTATTTCAAGCTAGTTAAAATTGTGGAGTGTCTCAGAGTTGGACAGTGACTCTATCCTAGCTCACTGGGTTAGCTTTAGCCCCCAAACTACACTATTTCTACCGAAAGCAAGGGGCAGTGTGTGCTGGGAGATAAAATAGCCTTTTTAGTGTTTAACCTATTTTTTGAACTTTAATGATGGAAGCAAATTACTATTCATATTCACAAGTATTAAGAACCTCACTAAGTACTTAGGAAAGATTACCTGCTGCTGTGCCAGGGATAACCATTTGGCAATATTATATTTCCTCTTGGCACTTCCATGTACAATAGGATTGGGTTTCTGTGTTGTTGTGCAGTGTTACATCAGTGGTGAAAAAGACTTGAACACAGACCAATTAGGCTGCTGAGTAAAGAGGGCAGGTAGTGAAGGAATGGTACAAGATTGTCTGAAGTATTAATGGTCGGTGAAGAGTACCCAGGCTTGAACATGCAGGCCTCATCTTTTGGAGCAGAGGTTGGCAATTGCATTCTCTATCATAACCCAGCCCCCAAACAAAAACTGAGTGCAATTTCAGGATATTGGGCATGTTCAGATTAATTGGGAAATCCTGAGGTAGTGATCTCTCACTCCTTGGTCTGACACAGGCTGCAAAGTGGATCCAGAGTCAGTATTCACCATGAGAATTCAACATTTCCACTCCCACATCACTGTTCAAAACTCCTTCTAAAGTGATGTCTTGTTCAATTCCGTGTGACTGGCTTTTCAACAGTGATCTGATTGGTAACATTTGACATGTTATAGAATAGACCCAATTAATAATTAATCACCAGCTTATATTTGTTCAAATATTTTTGATTTTATTAGAAGTTATTTTTCAGAATACTGTATCTTCCGTGTTCACTCCATGTGGATGTCCCAGGCTTTTAAGTTTCTCTAGATTCCTGCTTTTAAATCTCCTGCTTGTGAGTCCATGAAAATCCTTCCATTTGATTGGCAGTTTGGCAGCCTGATTACATCACTGCTATGCTGGCCTGGGATGCCCCCAGGAAAGAATGTTGCAGTCTGTTGTCTTTCACTGCTCAGTGTGATGGAGGTGAAATCCTCATGCGTTGTGAGATTTACTTTGTGGTAAGAGATGAGCACCTAGGCTTGACCACACTATGAAATCCTGCATGGAATTCACAAAATTAAGACAGTTAATTATACCTGTCTTCACAGAATTGCAGCCGGTCGCAAGATTATTGCCAGTCGCATTGTTCACTACAATAAACCTTCAAGCAAATCAGGTTACAGCACAAATGTGTGGCACTATTACTACTGTCAGTTGGTGTCTGAAGACGCAATATTTCTGTGTATTTCTAGCTGTTGGCCAATTTTAGTTCAGGAATGCAATTTTTGGAGCTACACATAAGTAAAGTTCCACAAAAGCAATGTTGCAACTTTAAAACTTTTAGAGCGATGCAGGTTTGAACAATCCTTTCGGGGGCAAACCAGACACCGTGGGTGGCCTTGAATGCAGTGGAAAACATGGAAGCCAGCCCTAAATAGACGCGGTGAGAGGCTGCGTGTCAGACAAACCTCCTGTGGTTAACACGGAGATGGAATGGGACCAATTGGGTAAATCCCAATTGCAAAGGGGTGACAATTAGGTCAATTAGTGAGCTAATTGCCACTATTTATCCCAGAGCCTGGAATTTACCTGTGGCTCAGGAATTAAATGGAACTTGTACAGGAATCCTAGACACCCCAGAGATCGCCTAGCAAACTCAGTTACATTTACCAGTGGGGGCCCCTTGTAGTCAAAAATGCTGTGCCTGATTGAGGGTGCTGGTGTCGGGAGGCAGAGGAAAGGAGAAATGAAGTGCTGAAAACTACCTCCCATCCCACAATGCCCTCCCTGTGATTCCCATTCCCCACCTTCACTCATAACTCCTAGGGTCCACTGATGATCTCTGGTGAAGTCCTCAATATTACCAGTGGTGTTGCTAAAAATGTAGCTAGCTGTCAGGAGAGAGGTTTCTAATCCCAGGACTAAGTCCCTGAGGGGTACTTCATTTGGTTGGGTCTTCCCTATAAAAGTGACATGGGTCTCTCAAGTTCTCCAACAATGCACCACATTAAATCCAGTCCTGTGTTTTGAACATGCTGTATTAGCGAGAATTAACAATGTTAAATGTTCACCTCAGCAGATGCCTATTGTTGAGGTCATAGAGTTTTGACATGTTTTATGCATGTGTTTGGCACAGCAATTTCTGCCTTCATTTCTGAATGACCAGGTTCACCTATGACACAAAACCAATATGTCCCAGCTAGTCACAACATTTATAACACAGGCCTGATTCCATATATCATACAGTTTCTTAGGAAGATCAAAGATCATTATGCTTATAGTTATTAAAATGTATGATGGTATGGAAGGCAATTACCTGAGACTTTTCATTAGTTCATATGTGAGTTTAATCAATTCCCTTAAGAAACCAATTCTAAGACTGCAATGCACAGCATAAAGCTGCCTGAGCAATGTAGCTGCATGTTAAATGTGTTTTCAATTATATCAGCGGTGAAAAAAATTGCATAATGAGGCGACAGTACAGCTAGAGGGGCTCTGTGGTATTCTGACACAGATGTACTACTATCAGAGGTTGTGGGGAGAAAATAAAGTATTTACAAAAATAAAATATGAAACTCATTTCCTATCCTTATTTGGGTTCTCTGCACAATGCTCTGTTTCCCAGCTGAAGCATTGCCATGCTGACTGCTCAGACCATTTTCCATGACCACACTTGAAGTGGCCATTATGAGAGACACAAGTGTGGTGAGTGGTCACTTCCATCTCCGAGAAAAGCTTTTAGCTCTGTGCTACTCCCAATGTGGCCTGGTTCAGGAATGTGACACACACAGCAAATCAGAACCTTCTAATATTAGATGTAGCATTGTTGTTGACAGTGTCCATTAATTTCATGGATAGGTTAGGAACTACCAACAGTAACAGATTATTAATCAAATGCAAGGTATTGCTATTGCTTTGAAAGATATAAAGGATTTGAATTTAGATAGCAAGAATCATGACCTAAAGGATATCTGAAGAAGAGGTTTTACAACTGATTAAGCAATTTTGAAGTCTAGTTACTATTGTAATGTAGGAAAGGAGTTCTCAATTTACACACAGTAAATTCCCAGAAACAATTTGATAATGATTAGTTAATAAGCTGTGTTTTGTGATGTTAATTAAGATAATTAGCTAGAGACCAGGATAACACCGCTGCCATTATACAAATGAGTGACTTATCTGATGGGATCTTGGTTATTGTTACCTTGGAAGAGTGACATCTCCACCAGAACAGCTCTCCTTTGGTATTGCACTGAACTGTTGGCCTGGACTTTGTGATCTGCATGGTCATGTACTCTTCAGAGAAAATATGTAGATAAACTGGTCATGTAACAGCTAATCAAATACTGAGAGTTAAATGGCATCATAGAGCACAGAAAAGCCATCGCATAAGACCTGTTTAATAATCAAATATATATCCAATTCTCTTTTTCACCTTGCTGCATCATCTTGTGAGGCAGAGGATTCTGCAAATTATAACTCGATGGTTAGAAACTCATTTTCCTTCTGAATTCTATCTGAAATCGGTGACTTCTGTCAATGGAAACAACTTTTCCTTTAAAAGCTTTCATAAAATGAGTAGCTGATTTAAACCTTTCATACTTTTGATCACATCTATTAAATCTCACTTCTGCTTAAAGAAGAGCAATCCCAGATTTCCTTGTCTTGGCAGTTCTGGGATATTTGTTTATATTTTACCTGAAAAGCTCCTTTCAGCATTTTTAACACATTGGATAATGTGGGGTCCATCTTCCCTTATCAATTTTTGTCAGGGAGGCTAGAAGCTCAAGTTAGAAAACCTCTGGATTTAGTAGATATATCTCCATGGAAATGACCCCTAGACACATGGCTTTTGCATCAGCGATATAAGGTTCTGATTGAGTAAGGTCTCCTGCCTCCGGAGGTAGTTCAGAGGTGGACAAGTGCCAAGGTGGGCTGATTAAAATGCTGGCCTGAGTTCTCTGATACTTCAGTACAGTTTTACAAGAGCCTGTTAGACCCTCTTGCCCTCACCCCAATCCACCCCCAAGGCACTTCCATGTCATCTCGCAGTCCACATGTCACCTTCCAATGTCATTCAATTATATTCACTTGGACCGACATCAGGCGCCACATAGAAATGAAATAAACTTTAAATAATTCAAATAGAGCGCTCACTCATACACACTTGATGCTAAAAATGAACCTCTCATTCATGAAATGTATTCAATGATTTAAATCATGTCAAGTGGTCAGTACATTGTATGAAGAAACAAGCTTCTAGGTATTTTTTATCAACATTATCAGAGATGTCATTGCACATCCCAGAGTAGGTGGGACTTGAGCCTGGGTCTCCTGAGCCAGAGGTAGAGATACTACCAATGCATCACATGAGCCCTGGAAACAAACTTCTATTTAGTAACCACATTAAAGACAGCTAATCCTTTAATAGTCTTTAAAGTGGTCAATGTGTGAACTCCGCCTCCTTGCTGAGGTCATTAATTTTGGACCTTTTGAAACTCAGCCAAGAATTCACAATGATTGAAAGTCTAATAACAACACTTGGCAAATTGCAAAAACAGATTTTTTTTTCCACATTACACCAGATGGCGTGTCAATCAATGCAGTCTAGCAATGTGTTTTTTTTAAACTCTAATTGACAGCTGCGCTCAATTCCTTTCATTTTTAAAGGGTGGGGATTTAAATAAGTTCATTATGCTCAAACAGACTTATCAGCCCTTTGAGTATTTAAATCTCCTTCATCAACTCATGACTCCTATCGAGTGGATAAAAGCTCTAGGAACAGTGAAAATGTTAGCTGTTTGAACTCAACACAAATTTAAGATGGCCCTGCTCAGATTGAGTTTCCTGCCTGTGTGATTCACACTCTATACCTTCTTCCTGCTGGCTAAAATGTGATATGACAGAAATAAAGGCAGAACCCTCCATCTCAGTGTCTCAGCCATCATATTAAAGACTTCCAGAGGTGGCTCAAGTACACATAAATTGGGCCTATACCTTGCTATATCCAGATTTGAGTGACTAGCTTTAAACTTTTATTGCAAACATTACCTGATTGACAGCAATTTAAAAGTGCATTATTGATTGGTAGATACCTTGAGACAAACTGGGGGTCAGAAAAGGTGCTATGTAAATGAAAGTTCTGTCTTATTTCTTATTTTTTTGCAGAGGGTTCAGAGAAAAAGGGGCAGGATGATCCCAGGATTTAAACCTATATCTTTTATGGACCTATAGTCCTTGAAGTTATTTTTGTCAGCAAAAAAAAGTAAATTGAGTGAGAACATGATCTAGGTCTTCAAAGATAAGGTGAGGAATGCAGACATAATGAAAAGATTATTTAGCTTGGCGATGTTTGTATAAATAGAGGACATAGGCATAACATTGATCAGTTTCAACTGAAACCTGAGACTGGAACATATTTCCTTCCTCAGTGTGCAGTGGACATATTGAGCTAATGCCTAAAACAAAAGAGTGGTTATTTTATGCCAATTGGCTCTTTTAAAAGAGATTAATGAAGACTTGATTCAGAATGAGATTGAAAATTATAAGCATAAGCATAGACATAGATGATCAAATAACCCCATCAGTGTTGTGTGGTACTTTGGAAATTCTGTGTCAGGTAAACCAGTCAAAGAGAAAGCATCATTTAAACAGCACTTTAGCACATCATTCAGATGTTGTATGTTCAACTTTTATGATATAGCAGCCATTTTATACGTAGCAAGATCCTGCAATTAAGTAAATGCTTTCTTTTTGGGATTGAATGATGGAGTGCCATGCAGGAGAAAGGGGAACTCCTTGCTCTTCTTCAGATAGTGATATGGGATCTTTAAGGGCAATCTGAAACACTGAACAAACTGACACAGTCTCGGTTTCAACATTCCCCAGCCAATAAATGGTAGTACTCACAAGCAGGATTGAATAATGTAGGGGCAACATGGTGACTCAGTGGTTAATGCTGCTGCCTCATAGCACTAGAGATCCGGGTTTGATTCCAGCCTCAGGTGACCGTCTGTGTGGAGATTGCACGTTCTCCCTGTGTCTGCTTGGGTTTCTGCCAGGTGCTCTGGTTTCCTCCCATAGTCCAAAGATGTGCAAGTTAGGTGGATTGGCCCTACTAAATTGCCTGTAGTGTTCAGGGATGTGTAGGTTAGGTGCATTAGCCATGGGAAACGCAGGGTACGGGGATAGAGTAGGGGGATGGGTCTGGGTGGGATGCCCTTTGGAGGGTTGGTGTGGACTTGTTGGGCCGAATGGCCTGTTTCCACACTGTGGGGATTCTATTATAGATTGTTACATTAAATCAATATCCTTGAGGTTTGCCTGATTATCTTGAGAATGAAGTGAAACCAGCAAAAGTCTCATACTGATTTGTGTTATTTGAGGTTTTCTTTGTGGTTATTCAACATTTGAAGGCTTAAAAAGAAGTAGGTTAAAAGGAGTGTCTAACCCTGCAGATTGCACATGATCTTTTAATAGAACTTGGCAGACGGCTATTTCTCACCGGATTATTTTATGTTTAGCTTCACATCACAGGTATCTATGCTTCGCAACCACACTTCAGAGTGTAAAATAGATGCAGCAACTGAGATATTGAATGTATTTTATTAAAGTGTACTCCATTGTAAAAAAAATTACAGTAGCATGACACTGGTTGCTGATTCCGTGAGAATACGCCCTGGGTGAAGTTTAATTTAGAAGAATCCCCAGGAATGACATGTACCACAAAAAAAACAATACAGTTTAAGAAGAAAAGAAAGGTTGACCTCAGATTCGGTTTCCTCAGGGTACTGTTAAATTTAAGCCGAAGCTAGCTTTAAACTTCCCCTCTTTGTCAACCATTTAACAGCTGGTGCTCTCTGATTCTGGCATTAATTGCAGCTCAGTTACAGTAAATAAAGTGTGTCATGACCACTATGTATTCAGTGTTGCCACATTCACTCCATTTCCAGTATGTGTCCTATTCTTCTTATAAAGGCATTTACCGCACGTGTTTATGTCAAAGCACAAAAATTAACCTGTAACGACACAGTAGTTTTTAGCACAGAAATATGTGGGATTTCTGCAATTGGAAAAATGAAAATTAATACTTGCAGACCTGTTAAACATTTCGAAAACCTTGAAGAAAATGCACAAACTCTTTGACGTAAACACTTTGCTAGCAAACCCATATCTCTGGTGGAGCAGTATGCAGTTTGCTATTTTTGTTTGGAAAATCAAATATCAATTTGTGACATGGTGTATAATTACGATGTATGCATATTTTGACAAATCGAATAATGAAGTTTTGGAAATGGATCATTTAATTATAGGGTGTACTGAGCAAACCAAACGAAAATGCCAGGCTTTCTGAGATAATATTAATTGGATGAAATTCAAAGCTTGTAGGGTTTAATTAGTTTCCACATTTATGTGCCGTTATGTATGCTTCATGGTGTTCTAATTTTGCAGACTGAAGAATTAAAATATTTGTTTTGAAGTGGCAAAAAAAATTAACAAAATACATATTTGCTCATAGATAAGCATACTAACTTGCACCGCTGATAAGACTACCAGGAAAGTAAATCCCCATCAAAATAGGTGGAGAATTTGAGATGTAATGTTTTGTTTACATATGAGCACTTAAAAGATGTGGCATGACTGCTATTGCAGAGAAAAATCCGTAGTTCGGAGACCATATAAAGCACATTCATTCATCCCAGGAAAATGTCTTTATTCCAATTCTAATCAAAAACAAATCTAATCGAGTTATCAGTGCTACTTTTTCGGTTCAACTCTAAAATGCAGTCTGTAATTTATAGACCTCTAACATAGACTACAAGAGACTAAAAGACTTGCAGACTTGTACACAACACAGGAGATTGTTTGTTTTATTGTATCTTTGGTGAATAATTAAACCCATACTTCAGTTTCAATATGCCCTTTTTGTGCTTGCCTCATTATACCTGGTGTCTCTCCCACATTGTATTTGTTTTGAAATTCTTTTCTTATCTGACTCTTGTGACATTGTGTCACTCTTGCCCTGGAAAATAATTCCATTGGTACAGGTAGATGAATCTGACATAGTTGAGAACTAACAGCATGTCAGACACTTTTTTTGCTATGGAAGGCTATAGATCAGAGAAGGGAATATGCCAGAGTTGGGTGGGTGACAGGGGAATAACATCCCTTTCTCCTCCATCGACAGGAGTAATAACTCCTGGCTCTCTGGGGAGAAATTGAAAAAGCAATAGCCATGAGCTGTGAAGCAATGCCTGTAGGAGAATTGAAAGTTAATGCTCTTCTTTATTTTTTGTCAGAAGTTGCATCTCAGTGTCATGGTTTCTGAACTATACGTAAATGTTGTGCTCACTTTGCAAATCCTTTCATGTTCCACGTTCTACTTTTTGAAGAAGGTGAGTGGAAAGTGAACCTGGAGTGTATCGGAAATATAAACTGTGGCAGCAGGTTTTTCTTAGTCGAAAAGGACAAGGCCCTGTCACATTAGTCAGGCCGAGGGGGTCAGGGCAGAGCCTGTTGATGAGTGAGGAAAAAAGAAGTGAATTCATTCTGCTCCAGGCACTTTGTCAAGTGCCAGTAGCTTACTGTTGAAAACCAGTCACCCATCACTGTGTTACTGCCATGGGGGTCAATTCCTATGTATAAATCATGGACCTGTGTAGGTTTTGAAACTTATTGCAGTTACTAAGGAAATGAAAATAAGGAAAATGCTTCTGCCTTGATTGGTAGGACTCAAAATATCTTCCCACATGTTGCTGCTTAATAAAATATATGGCTGTATTGATTCATAGAATCAAGTCATTAAAATGTGCAGTTTTGTTTATTGGAATGAAGCAATTAAATGGTTCACTTATGCCAGAAATAACCTTTTCTGATGAAAAACTATTGATTTTTTGCCACAGCTTTATAAGTGACAATGTTTTTGATTACTACTGACAAACCTCCTTAGAGTGTTAATTAAAAATGTACCAGATGAGCAGGTGCAGGAGATCATTAAGGAATGTGAGTACTACAGACTCACAATACATTTTTTTTAACTTTACATAATGAATAGGTCACCAGAGAAAACAATAACTTCATCAGCAAAATTATCATCTTCACAATTTAAATATCATTAATTCCTTTACCTTGGGTAACAAAGCAACTTGCCTTTAAATTATCATTTAATTTTTGTTGTAAGTATTTACTTGCCATCATATGGATTTAGTTGTGTTGCTTAAAATGCTTCTTTACCGCAATTATGTAATTACTTGTTTCAGTGCATTTTCTCTTTCTTGGTTAATGATCTTGAACAGTTTGACAGAAGGTTTAAAGATTAGTACATAAAAAAAATTACAGTGCTGTTGAAAACATTAATTATGATTTAAACATTACAAAAATTATGTAGATTTTTTTCTCTGTCCCTTGTACGTCCTTGTTAACCTATAAAATTTAGAAACCATTTCCTTTGCACAAGAGGAATACTGGACTCACAAGTATAACGGCTCTGTTAATATAGTGACATATGTCACAAGTTGCAGGCTCTGTTTTTACAAAATTCTTTTCCAAAATTTAATATAGCCACATCTAATATAAAGTAGAGTTTATTGAGCTCTGATTCTGCAAAACTTTACTTATATGTTGAAAATGATTATGTGCAAAACATTACCTTTAATTGCCTAAACATTGCGATACATGTGAGACACAGAGACAAGGGGCTGAATTCATGTATATTCAGAGGTAGAACCAGAGGTAGGCATGCTGGCAGTTTTCTGATATCGGCTGCCATCTCAACTTGCCCACCAAAATTCTAATTCTGTGCAATTTTGATGGAGGGCTTTGATGCCTCAACAACTTTAGAATCTGACACTACCTATTCCATTGTCTCTTTCACTGAAAATCACCACCCCCCCCCACCCCTGACAAGGTCCACAGATGTCCCATCCTGTGGATGGGGAGCCCAGTCTAGTCGTGCAGTCTGGTAGGTGTTGACACTTCGTATTTTTAAACTTTGAGAACTTTTCAGAGGACACAGTTATCTTAAATGTTTTTTTTTCCCCAGTGACATGATTAGAAATACAAATTTGATATCCATACCCTCTATCTCATTTTTAGTAACCAAACACAGAGTTGTATTGATGATCCTAAAGAATTTAAATAGCAGATGTCAGAACCAAGTTATCAAAGAGGACTGACATATCATGACTATATATATATATTGCAATGGGGAAATCAAGAGAAGGGATAGTCATTCAAAACATTGCATTGATACTAAATCCTTAATATTAGGTAAAAAGTGCAAATAATAACAGTGACTAAACTGGTTTGGCAGCTGGTTATGTGCTGCAGAATCTTCAGGAGTTTCAGGCATTTTAACATAGTGGCCATTATTGTTACTTGTCACAGATAATTGGAAATATGATATAACAGAAAACTGTAAAAGGAGAGCAACTTCACATTTTTTTCTCTTTGTAGACGACTACCTTTCCACAAACATATTACAACATCCAAACTGCAGCAAGCAGAGCCATTTCTATATGGCTGCTGAGAACTAAAATTGTTTTGATTCTATAGAATCATTGTACTGTACAACATGGGTTCTTTAGAACTAGCCAGTTGGTTCTGCCTGCATAATGTTTCCTCATGACTCAGTAATTATTGCATATTTGAGTATATATATCTTTTTGAAGGTGTGGGTGGTGGAAGCAGATTCAATGCGATCAGGCAGTGATTTTCACATTATTTCAACTCAAGTAAAAATTTGCATCATGCATAGCTTTTGCCAGTAGCCTTAAACCTAGATTCTCTGTTAGCCAATCCTCTTACAAGTGGAAACAGTGTCTTCATATGCCATCTATCAAAACCTCTCAATTTTCAATAGCTCTATTGAATTTCTTTTAATATCCTATTCACTACAGGGTCAATCTGAGCTTCTGCACTGTTTTCCCAACTAACTGAAGCTTTTCATCCCTCATATAGTTCAAGTGCATCTCTGTACCCTCACCAAAATTTGTATCTATTGTGAGCTGAAACACAATATGCAAATAACCGCAATGTAAAAATTATGATCTCATTTTGCTATTTTTTTAAAGATCAATTTTTAATTGCACAAATCTAAATCAGGCCTAAGGAAACTGTTTGTTGCCTGCCCCAGAGATTCGTCTTCTCCCTGTATCATTGAATCAACGAGCAGGAGCTTAACATCACGAGGAAGTGAATTATAAAGGTCAAAGTGTATCAAATTAATTTTGAACCATTTGATTTAATCTTCATTGCATAGGTCATTTCTCATAACTGTTCATGTTTAACTGGCTCTTTAGTCCAAGAGTCTATCATTGACATGGTTTTGGGTTGATGTTTAGTCTTTGTAGACTGCACATTATTGATAGAGGCGTGCAAGGTCTGATCTGACTGCTTGTCTTCAATGCATAATTTCCTGTTAGAAAGCTTGAAGGGTTAAACATGTCATTAAATCAGTACCAGATTGATTATGCAGGAGTGAATCTGAAACAGAATTGATATGTAACCTTGCCTAATTGTGCCATCTGGAATAATACTGGCTTTCAAATTACAACTATTTGGAAATTGGCTTCATGCCAGTGTGAATGCAGAGTGCTCTATTATAAACACATTTGAGACTCAATTTAGGATCTTCTATCCAGTCTTCCTCTTGTAAAACATCCAGTACAATACCTTCTCTCCCGTCCCGCAGTAAGGTTTCTAATTCTGGTTGGACAGTATATTCCAATAGGTAGTACAACGAATAAATAGAAATGTTTGAAGAAAGTTGAAAAAGCACAACATCTTTCAGTGAGCCTCTGATTGTTCTTCTGGCTATTTGCAACAGTAATCTTCAGGACTATCATGGAGGATTGGCAACGCTCTCCCATTATTGCTGGAACGTAGAGTACAAAAGGTCAAATGGTCGTGGCAAGCATGATCGTCCTCCCATAATAAACAGTGTAAATGGGGACAACAACAATTGACTATTTTTTTCTTGGTGCTCAGAGTGAACTTGCAGTTTTTATATGAAATAGGCAGAGATGCAAGTCTGTTGAAGCTGGTGAAGAATTATTGACCGAAATAGTGCAAACCTAAGTAAGGATAGTAATCAAGCTCATTTTGCGTAAATCTAGTAGAGGTACAGCTACGCCGAGAAGCCCCAAATGTAGCAATATTTCTGTGCAGTTACCAGGGAATGCTTCTCTTTTGTAGGTCATGTCAAATCTCCGTGCTACTGGGACAGAAGAACATCAAACAGTAATTGTGCAACTTCTTTCATGTGGCTTGTTTGTTCAACGGGTTTCTTGTCAAATGTACACAATTCTGATTCTCACAGGATGAGCCCTTCTCTTTAATCTGTAGTACATATTGAAAAATCATTCCTGTCAGCTGGTGCTCACCCAGCTGCTTGCAAGAACTTTGGCATAGTTTTTATAACCTATAAAGCACTAAAGCAGGACCCTGCTCTGATAAAATGCCCGAGGAATTTGGAGGGCTGCCACAGAGGATACAGACAACGCTGTTGCAATTTGACAGAAATTTCCACAAAATGCCGAAAACCTAAGCATGCAGTCCCAGGAGCAAGCTGTGGCAGGTTACTTGAACTAAACATGTATCAACTGTCACACGTTGACAGTCAGTGTTGACCAAATACAATGGAACATCCAGATGGCTTAAACAAAGCGCGCAAGATGTGAACTTCTATTTCCAGCTGGTTACATCAACTTCCAGTGTTACGTCTGGTTTATTTTACGCTACAAATGAATGGCTTAAGGATTGCAAGTACACAGGTTCCAGGTATTGCTCCCTGCACAGCTCTCAAATGCAATCTTCAACTTCCCAACATTGAAATGCGGCAAATAGGGAAACAAAAAAGAGTTCCTCTATTATTAGTCCAGAAATATTATGAACACATTCTGTTGCTTTGGTTGGAAAATTAAATACTGTGTATGTTTTCTTTAAAATTATGTTATTATCAAAATATTACTTATCTTCCAACCCAAGTCAATGAGGCAGATTATAGTTCAAAAGAAAGAAAATGCTATTTTTGTGACAAATTTGTATTGATAACAAAGATTCTTTGCATTACACCGAGATTATTCTGCTAGAAATAATCAGGGCACCAAATGATCGTAGTTTGTTTGACAGAAGATATGGGCTGGTATGATGTCATTGCTGTCAGTGAGCCACAGGTTGAGAGAGGGGCAGGATTTGCAGCTCAATATTCCAGGACATGGGGTCTTCAGGAAAAGCAGGGAAGGAGTTAAAAGAGGAGAAGGCGTTGCAGTATTGATCAAGGAATCAATTATGGCAGTAAGCAGGGATGAAATCTTAGAAGGTCCTCAAATGAAGGCATTTGGGTAGAAATTAAAAACTAAAAATGAGCAGTCACGTTGCTGGGATTGTACTATAGGCCCCCTAATAGTCTGAGAGAAATAGATAAGCAGATATGTAGGCAAATTTCAGAGAAGTATAGAAGCTATAGGGTAGTGATAGTTGGGATTTCACCTTCCCCAACATGAACTGCAGTAGTCATATTGTGAGAGGTTTAGAGAGAGCAGAAATTTTAAAATGCGTCCAGAAGAGCTTTTTAGAACCCAGTACATAGAAGGCCCGACAGGAGAGGGGGCGGTCCTGGACTTAATTTTAGGGAACAAAATTGGCCAAATGGTTGAAGAATCGTGGGGAAGCATTCTGCAGAGAATGATCACAACTCCGCTCGATTCAAGATTGTTATGGAAAAGGGCAAGGACGGGCCTGAAATCAAGCTCTAACCTAGGGGAAGGTCGATGTTAATAAGATCAGGTGATGATTTGGCCATAGTGTACTGGGGACTGATACTTTTAGGTAAATCTGTCTCAGTGCAGTGGGATGCATTTAAGAAAGAAATCGGGAGAGTGTGGTGCTGTTCCAATACAGACAAAGGGCGAGACCAATAAATCATGCAAACCCTGGATATCAAGGGACATACAGAATTGGACAAAGAGAAAAGGGGAGGCTTATGGCAGATACTGAGGGCTCAAACAGCAGAAGCCCGAGAGGAGTACAAAATGTACAAGGGAAACTTAAAAGGCAAGTAGGAGAATAAAAAGGGAGGAGAAAGAATAATGGCGGGTAAAATAAAGGAACTTTCTACATAATTTTGCAAGTACATTAATGATAAAAGGATAACTAGAGAGAGAGTAGGGCCCATTAAGGTCCACAGTGATAATCTGTGTTTGGAGCCAGAGGAGGTAGGGAACGTTCTGAATGAATATTTCCTGTTGGTGCTCACCAGTGAGAGAGACGTTGTGGCTATGGAAAACAAGGAGAAGGTCTGTGGTATACTTAAAGAAGTTAGCATAGAAAGAGAGGAGGTACTGAGTGAGCTCAGGTAAACCTCCTGGGCTAAATGAAATGTATCCTGTTGGGTGAGGCAAGGGAGAAAATAGCAGGGGCACTGGCAATAATTTTCAATTCCCCTATGGCCACAGCAGAGGTGCCATATGACTGGAGGACCACCAGTGTGGTGCTGTTACTCAAAAAGGGAGCAAGTGATAAACCAGGAAACTACAGGCCAGTCAGTCTAACCTCCGAGGTGGGGAAACTACTGGAAGCAATTCTGAGGGACAGAATTAACCTCCATTTTGGGAGGCAGGGATTAATCAAGCACAGTTAGCATGGTTTTGTTAAGGGAGGTCATGTCTGATCAACTTGATTGAATTTTTTGAACAGGTGACCAGCTATGTAGGTGAGGCAATGCTAAGGCTGTTGATAAGTTATGACATGGGAGACTGATAGCAAAGGCAAGAACCCATGGGATCCAAAGACATTTGGTGAATTAGGTCCAGAATCGACCGAGTGGCAGGAAGCAGAGAGTGATGGTCGAGGGGTGTTTCCTGACTGGAAGCTTGTGTCTGGTGGTGTTTCACAGGGATCAGTAGTGGGGACCTTGCTATTTGTTTATGTTTGAATGTAAGAAGGTTGATCAGTAAGTTTGTGGATAATATGAAAATTGGTGAGATGGCAAATAGTGAGGAGGGTAACCTTACATTACAGGAGGATGTAGATGGGCACATCAGTGGAAAATAGAATTTAATCCACATAAGTGTGAGGTGATGCACATGGGTGGGAAAAACAATGCAAAGGAGTACATGATGAACAGTGAGGCCCTGAGAAGCACCGACAATCAGAGGGAACTTGGTGTGCATGACCACTGCTTCTTTAAGGTAGCAGGATAAGTGAATAAGGAGGCAAATGGATATTTGCCTTTAATAGCCAAGGCATGGTGTTTAAGAGGAAGGTGGTAATGCTGGAACTGTACAAAATGATGGTTAGACCACAGCTAGAGTATTGTGTGCGGTTCTGAAATCCATTTTTTAAGGAGGTATGTGATAGCACTAGAGAGGTGCAGTGGAGATTGACTGGGATAGCCTGGCCTGGAGAGTTTTACTTATGAAGAGAGACTGAGGGGGGAACATGTTTGAGATGTATAAAATTATGCGAGGCATAGACTGAGAGGAACTTCTCTTCTTGGTGGAGGGACCAAGAGGCATAGATTTAAGATAAGAGGCCGAAGATTTAGAGGGAGTGCGAAGAAAAATTCTTTCACCCAAAGAGTGGTGGGAATCTGGAAGTGCAGTGGTAGAGGCAGATAGCCTCATAAGAAGTATTTAGACATATATTTGTGATGCCAAGGCATTCAAAGCTGTGGGCTAGAAAATGAGATTAGAATAGTTATTTTTGTTTGGTACAGAATTGATAGGCTGAAGGGCTTTTTTCAGTGCTGAAGACTTCTATGACTCCCAAAAGGTTCCCCTATTGCAAACTGTTACCTGAACATTATTGTTCAAGACTAAAATCTGTTAGTAATTACACATATCCTGTTTGAAGTTTGATGAGCCTGCGAGCCTACTGACAATAGCAGTGATTCGTACAGAAGTTACTATGATACTGCTTTGAATACCACACTCCTTAGTATATATGAATCCACTGATAATATCTTTTGGAGCAATTTCACATTGCTGAAAGAATAAATATTAGAATCAGCATTTTTGACAGTTAAGGACTGAAGAGAACTTTAACAGAAAGAGTGCAGTTAAGGCTCAGTCTAATGAGAGTAGGGACTGATTGAATTGAGGGGAATGATGCAGCATCTTGCTGTTGGTTTCCATGTCTGTCTATTGAGCAATTTAACGGGCTCACGTAGTGGTAGTGCATGGATCTCTCTATGTCTGGGCTGTAAACTTGTATTTTGGGAGTTAGATTTTGGACCTTATAAAAGGATTCTGTAAGAAGTGTTTGGTGATGGCATTGGAAAGACTGAAGGCGTTATCTTCACTCCCTGCTATGAATTCCATTTCAAAGCCACAAACATCATCCCTCCTGTGGTAACTGTCTGAGATTGAACTACACTGTTCACAACCTTGGTGTCATATTTGACACTCGACAAACTCGATGTTATTACGGATAATGATGGATGAATTGTTAAGAAAGTACTGTTCTTCTTCTGAGTTTAAAGATGCACCTGTTGACGCCAAATCCACCCAGTGGTTTGTATGTGAACATTAAAGTACAGTAGAGATCAAACTGATGCCTCTTGGACTTGAATTCAAGACTCGCTATTTGGGATCACACAAGATAAATAGTGAAAAAGGGAAGATATAAGAAGATAAATGCCATTCCTGGAACAGTACTTCATCATGAACCCATGTTATTAAAAGGGCAGGTGGGGTGAAAATTAATGTTATCTTTTTAAAAAATGTGAGTTGGTTAATGTATAACGTAAAAGTAGTGCAATAATGAGGTAATAGGAAAAACAACACTTGAAGTCGATCCAAAGCCCTCTGCTTAATTTGTAAATCATTTTATCTCATTCAAAATGTTATCCTTAATTGTGTCTGATAATGCAACCCGCAGAGCAAAGCTGGGATGGAACTTGGCTCTGAGGCGTTCCATAATTGAATTGAATCTCTAGGATCACACATGATGAATGGTTGTGAAGGGGACATGCCCTAGATTGATTGACATCCCAGGAACTGCACAACAGTGTGAAGCCATGCTATTAAATTAATAAGTAGCATGAATAACATTTTACTGCAGTCCTAGATTGTTAAGTAAAATTACAGTAATCTTTGCTCTGGCTAATTTTTCTTCTTTCTTCTTCCTTAGGACAGCTGTCAACCCCTAGCCTGCCACGAGGACCTGATGAAGAGTTGTCGTGCTGTTCTCAGAGCCCAGTGACCTCCAGTAAGGTACAATACAGCATTTAACTCACTGTGCAGACTGCACTTTCTTTCACTTACTAAGCGTGTAAAATCACAGCCTTGTTTCATGTTGGTAGCTAAGGGTGTATTGTGCGATTAACCATGTTGAGCAAACAGGTCAAGAATACAGGCTTAACTTTGACTAACGCTAGGCTTGGTTTTTTTTCTTCTGTTTATATTACATTGAAATTATGTGTCTATTGCAAAAGAAAAGTCGATAAACAATGCATATGTAAATATATGTGCGCAGCATATATAATACGTGCACTGAAATACATACATGCATGTTTTGGGGCTGAAAATCCAATAGGTTTCAAAAAGTTTCATCTCAAAAGTTGACCCCATTGACATCAGGCTGAGAGACTTTACATCACTATAAGTAGTAGAAGAGTTTTGAAGTTTTGGACCCTTTTTTTCTATTAAAAACATGAGATGAGTGTCTACTGTTTTGGATTGTACTACTTGGATTCCTTACCAAAAAAGAAGCTGCTGGCCAGGTCATGGTGAAGGAGAAGGTAGTTCAGGCACATGATGTGTCCAAATTGATAAGGAGGCAGCATTGGATTGGATAGGCTTGTTGTCATCGAGTAGGATCTGACAGGGTTACCTGAGACCAAATGGGACTAGGGAACAGATAATGGTTATATGTTAATTTAGGGATAATTGGGTGAAAACTGGTTGTATAAATATGAGGAAGCGCTCTTGAGGTGCGGTGGTAGTAGTTCCTGATCAGAGGTGGGGGTTCAAGTTCTACCTGCCCTAGCCATGTATCATAACAAGTCTGAGCAGTTCATTAGAAACATGTATAAATATGGGGAACAAGTAATCAGTGGGCTGGAGTTTTGTAATGTGTAAATTTAAGTAAAACTGACCTCAAAACCAATCTTGTATGGACCAAGGTAAATGGGATTAGTGTAGTTTGGTGTTTGTGGTCAGCATAGACATGGTGGCCTGAAGGGCCTGTTTCTATGCCATTTGGCTCTGTGACTCTTATAACCTCTGGTGTGGAGCTTGGCATGCAGTGATAGTATCCCTGCCTCTGGGCCAGAAGTTCTGGGTTCAATACAGAGGGAAGAATAGATAGCACAGATTTGTTAAGGGCAAAACATTTTTAAACAAGTTGCTTGAGTTTTTCATCAGATTAGAGACAGGTTGATGCAGATAATGCTGTTGGTGTGGCATCTTTCTACTTGATAAAGAACTGCACAGCAGACATGTGGGTAAAGTTAGAGCACACAGAATAAAAGAGACAGTAGTAACATGGATACGAAATTGGTCAAGTGACATGAGAGTAATGGCTGATTGATGTTCTTCAGCCTGGAAACAGATTTATGATGGTGTTCCTTGGGGTTTAGTGAACAGGCCACAATAGCAACAACTGTGGATGATGCCAAACTTGGAAATATCGTAAACCATGAGTAGGATAGTATAGGACTTAAACAGGACAGACAGGTTGGCGGAATAGGCAGGCAAGTAGCAGATTAAATTTAAAGCAGTGTAGTGTGAAGTGAAACAAAAACAGAAATTGCTGGCGAAACTCAACAGGTCTGGCAGCATCTGTGGGAAGAAAGCAGAGTTAATGTTTGAGTCCAGTGACTCTTCATCAGAAGCGTGAAGTGACTTTCTTTTGTCAGAAAAATGCAAAGAGACATTATAAACTTAAAAGTCCAATTCTGAAGAGAGTGTAGGAACAGAAAGACCTGGATGATTATGTGTATAAATCATTGAAGATGCCAGGACAGGTTGAGAGTGCAGTTAATAACGCATACAGTATCCTAGACATTATTCATGGTGGCATGGAATACATGAGTAAGAAGGTTATGTTGACCTTGTGTAAAACACTGATTTGGTCCAGTATTGTGTCCAGTTCTGGCATCAGAATTTAGGAAGGATTTGAAAGCCTTACAGATGGTTAGAGAAAACATTCATGAGGCAGAACTTTACATTTTCTTGCTGGTGGTTTTGCAGGCAGGGTGTATGGTGGGAGAGCAGGTTGTGTAAAACTCCCCAAGTGGTCATTCCATTAGCCTTCCACCCACCCTTACCTCTTTACAATCTTACAGTAGGACACGTGAGGCCAACCCTTGCTCCCATCAAGGCCCTTAAGTTGCCACCTAATAACCACTTAAGAGTATTTCCTCCCCAGTCTCGATTTTCAGGCTGGTAGTAGGAGTTCAGCAGCAGGGCTGAAGGAATGGTTACAAGAGGAAACATTTATTCACACAGTGAATGGTTAGGGTCTGGAATGCACTGTTTGGGAATATGGCAGATACAGTGTCAGGCGAGGCTTTCAACATGGAATTGGATTATTATCTGTTTTGGATTGAAATATAATTATGTGCAAGTCTCTGTTCTGTTCTGCCTGTAGTCATGTGACCCCTACCATGAAGGACACGCATGGGGCGGCACGGTGGTTAGCACTGCTGCCTCACAGCACTGGGGAACTGGGTTCAATTCCACCCTCGGGAGACTGTCTGTGTGGAGTCTGCACATTCTCCCCGTGCCTTTGTGGGTTTCCTCTCGGTGCTCCGGTTTCCTCCCACAGTCCAAAAGATGTGCAGGTTAGCTGGATGCTAAATTGCCCATAGTGTCCAGGGTTGTGCAGGCTAAGTGGGAAATGCAAGGTTACAGGGATAGGGTAGTGGGGGTGGCTCTGGATGGTATGCTATTCAGAGGGGCGGTGTGGACTTGCTGGGCTGAATGGCCTGCTTCCATACTGTAGGGATTCTATTCTATGATTCTTCTATGATGCACCTTGTAGGTAGACATCTTAACTTTCACTTTAGTAAGTCCTTGTATGAACACATTGATGTATTGTACACTTGAATCATGGTGTCAGAAGTGGTTAGCGTCCAGAACTGAAATAAAAAAAACATAGTTGCAGGGTTATGAACTGCCATTGAAGAAAGAAAACAAAGATTACAAAGAGAACATTGCTTACTGAAAATTGTTTCAGAGATAGCAGGAACTGCAGATGCTGGAGAATCTGAGATAACAAGGTGCAGAGCTGG
>NC_063341.1:19805068-19841085 GCF_021869965.1 Rhincodon typus | reverse complement strand
GAAGGGTCTAGGCCCGAAACGTCAGCCTTCCTGCTCCTCTGATGCTCCTTGGCCTGCTGTGTTCATCCAGCTCTGCACCTTGTTATCTATTATTGAAAATTGTCGCAGCTTTTCCCCTACCAGCTCCTCGTCAAATGGTTTGGGAATAGGAGGCAAAATTGGGAATTCTTCCATGAACAATTGCCGAATTATGCATTAGCTACAATTTTGTCAAGGAAACCAGGATGAGTTGCTCCACTTTCCTACTTCTGCGAAAAGACTGTTTCAAAATATATTCCACCGTACATTTCTCAGAAGTGCAGAAGAAAAATAACTCATTGCAGAAATTCTAAAATCTTTCAGGTTTGAACTTCAAGTGAATGTTACATATGCTTGGTGCGTGTTCAAAACTAAGGAACAAAGTGGAAAAAAAAACCTCCGTTGAACAGTACATTACGTCATGAACACAGCTTACACAAACCTGTCAAATCATGCAATGAAAACATAAGCTAGTTAGAAACAGGATTGTATGAGGAATAAAGGTTCTAAAAGTCAAAGCATTCCAACAGAGAGAAGACAAACTTCCACACAGGAGTGCAAATGACCTGTACAGTAGTACTGAGATTGTGAATTAACAGCCTGAGCATATTCATGGCAGAACACACTCCGTCTTGCATTATGCTGACTGATACTCCAGGCACATGGAGCACTCTATCACAGACAAAGGGCAGAATACAAATACTGCAGAAGATATCATGCAAAAGAGAAGTCAGTCCAGCATGTCCTAACCGCAAGAAGCGGAATCATTTTACACACAAGTGCATGACTAAAAAGAAGCCCAATAGGCAAGTGTAGACGGTCACTGCAGAGATATTGGCTGAAGATTCTGATGAATCACTTTACACCATACAACAGGTTTGTTCAGTCAAGTCAATTGATGAGACATAGTTTGAGACTTTAGGAATGAGGCCTGTAGAAATAGGACAGGCTAATGTAAAATATCAGGGATATAGTGGGGATGGGTCTGAGTGGGATGCTGTGGGGGTTGGTGTGGACTTGTTGGGCCGAAGGGCCTGTTTCCACACTGTAGGGATTCTATGATACCCCGATGTGCCATGCAACACCATGATATTCCTAGACCTGTGCAAAGTGGCTCAACATGGGAATATAAAAATGGAGTCCTCAAAAGTAAGGTTAAGGCCAAATGATGGCTGTAATCTCTTGCTGAGAGGGCGTTGCATTAACATGAAGGACGATTTGGAGTTCTGGATCATAAACGGCATGTAAGTGCCACCCAGCTCAGCCACAACAAGTTTAAAGCATGGGCTAGTAACACTGAATGTGCCAAGCAAGATTTGCAACATGTCAGATCACCCTAAACCATCCGAGATGATGACAGTGCTATTTTCACAGGCTGAGGCTGTCTTCCAGGCAGATATCATCTCACAGTAGATGAGAATGTAAGAGCAATTCAGCATCTGCTGAGGAGAGTTCCAGCTGCCCCCAAGGCCAGTCCTAAGGAATTTATCGGAGAGCTGGAAAAGAAGGGGATAATGAAGAAAATGACAACTCCTACAGAACTAAGTAGCAGCATGGTAGCAGTGAAACAAGAAAACTGAGGGTATGCATTGAACAGTAGAATCTAAATAAAGCCCTGAAGAGATCTCAGAACACATCACCAACCATTGAAGGGATTTTGTCATGACTTGTAAAGGCAATAAATTTCACTGCCCTACATATGAAGGCTGATTACTGGCAAGTGAAGCTGGATGAAAGCAGGAACTTTCTAATCACGTATAGAGATAACAAGGTGTAGAGCTGGATGAACACAGCAGGCCAAGCAGCATCAGAGGAGCAGGAAGGCTGACGTTTCGGGCCTAGACCCTTCACATTTTGGGTGCTATCTGGGCAATACAAATGACGGCAGATACCATTTGGCATTCCCACTATTCCAAAAGAATGCCAATGCAGTCAATGTGGGATAGTTAGTGATCTTGGATGGAGACTATTGTGGATGATTTGCGGGGTTTCTGCATACTGAAACACAATGGGAGAAGCCATTGCTAACGACAATCAAAATCTAGTTTGACTGCTTGGCAGAGCTCGCAAGATGACCATGAAGGTGAACAAGAAAACAATTACAGTTAAAGTTGCCTGCAGTTGAGTACATTGACCTTGTTCTGACAGCAAAAAAGTCTTTTCCCAAATCCTGAAAAGGAGAGCTGCAGCAGCAATGCAGTGCTTAACAGAAGTAACAGCCGTGTGACAATTTGTTGGATTTGTCTGCTATTTGGCAAAATAGCTGATCTCTGGCTAAGGATGGGGCAAAGAACAAGAAGCAATGTTCACTTAAATCAAACAACTAGTGATGGTAATGCCAGTGTTGAAATGCTATATCGTGAATAATGAATTCATCCTGCAACATGACACCAGAGAGACTAGACTTGGAGCAACGAAAATGCACCAAGGACAACTGGTTCCATTTGCATCCAGGGCACCAACACAAACAGGAAAATATTACGCCCAAATTGAGAAAGAATGCCTGGCCATTGTCTTTGCTTCTGAACATTTTAACCAATACCTACTTGGAAGAGAAAGTGACAGTCAAGTCTGACCACAAGCCACTTCAAGGCATTTTCCTCAGGCGGCCATGATCTGCTCAAAACCATTCTCAAAGAATGTTATTCCAGTTGCAGAGATACATCTGGATGTGAAGTACAAGCAAGAGAAGCAGATATATACTGTAGACACACTGAGAGCAGCTGCCCGATGATGAAAGTGGAGGAAGTGACAACCGAGTGTGAAATCTTCCGGATTCGATGTGAAGCAGCAGCTCATCGTGCTTTGGAATTTATAAAGGCAGCAGAACAACTGCATAAAACAGATAAGCCCCTCTCTCAAATCAAGAAAACTGTCCAACAAAATGTAACTCTTCTTCAGTATGCAAGACGCAGTGACATAAAGAAGGCCAGAGAGCATCAAGAACACACCTGTTCCATAAGAACATACTGGGCATATGAGAGAAATTGACAGCCCAAGATGGCATATTGTACAAAGGCAATGGAGTCATTATTGCAAAGGAATTGAGAGGTTAGGTACTGAAGTGTATCCAAGCATGGTCCACATCAGTAAGCGCAGTGCTTGTAATGACACACGACATCCCAGACAGACTATGGATGAAGCTAGGAGTTGTAGTCTTCACTCTTGCAGGAACGGATTATCTGGTCACTGTAGACTACTATTCTGACTAATGGCAGGAGGACCAGTGACTACTGCTAACATTGTTAAATACTGAAAAGCACACTTCAACTGTTAAAATATTCCTGAAATTATGACAAGCAGCAATGGTCCTCAGTTCACAAGTGAGGAATTTAGTCACTTCAAGAAAGATTGGGAAATTCAACACTATACATCATTTCCTCATTATCTCCAAATGGAAAGGCTGAGGTGGCAGTAAAAATCACCAAAAGAATCATAAAGAAAATAAGCAAATCCCAACACATGTATTATGATACAATCCTCAACTGGAGGAGAACACCAAGACTAATATCACACAAACTATTCTTCTAATAGCAAGAAAGCTATTCAAATTAGAAGTAGCAATAGGTGGGTGTAAAAAAAATCAAGGCGAAATCGTAGAAAAGCAGATTTCTTTTCAACAAGCTTGCTAAATCATTGCTAGAGTTGATACTGGAGAGCTAATAAGAGTGCAAACATTCAACAATTTCAACAAAAGCCAGATCGAATGGCAACTTAGGAGCTGTGTGGAGCAGTTGTCATCTTGATCATAGACTGTGGACGCAAACAGCCAGACTTATCATCACAACCGAGGTCACATGCTTGTCTTCAAATGTCAAATGCTGATACGAAAGAGGCGAATGTGCCAGCTGTGCATCAATATCAGGCCCAGAGGTTCATAGCAACCCAACCACGACCACTGCAACAACAAACGAGACAGAAACACTATTCCTCGCTGAAACAACATGACCCAAATGAACAGCTAATGACAGCAACATGCGCGCATGCTTTAAAGATTGTGTGTGCAATTTGTACACTGAGACTGATGGAAGTAACAAACTACTAAGGCATGAGGCATATATGTTTGGTAACTTGGGTGAATAAAGCCACACATGAATAAAAAGGGGGATAGCTGGATTGAAATACTTTTTCTTTATTCAGTCATGAAATGTGGGCATTGCTGGCTGGGCCAACATTTATTGCTCACTCCTAATTGCCCTTGAGAAGGTGGTGCTGAGCTGCTTTCTTGAACTGATATAGTTCCTTTGGTGTAAGTACACATGCAATGCCAGTAGAGAGGGAGTTCCAAGACTTTCACTCAATGACGCTAAAGGAACAGCCAGGACTGCGAGTGAGTTGGAGGTGGTTGTGTTCCCATGTATTTGCTGTCTTTTTCGTTTGGATGGAAATAGTCATGTGTTTGGATGGTGCCATTTACAGCATCTTGGTGAAATCCTATAGTGTATCTTGTGATAGTGCACACTGTTGCTACTGAGCGTCGATGGTCGTCGGAATTAATGTTTATGGATTTGGTGTTAATTAAACTGACTCATTTGTCTTGGCTGGTGTCAAGCTTCTTGAGTGTTGTTGGAGCTGCACCCATCCAGGCAAGTGGGAGTATTCCATCACACTCCTGAGTTGTCCCCTGTAGATGGTGGGCAGGCTCTGGGGTTTCAGGAGGTGAGTTACTCACAATATTTGTTCTAGTCTGCCAGAATCATGCAACCTCTAACACATACTTCAATAAAGTTCTTGTGTTGGATATATTGCTGTGTTGTACACTGGAATGATTATTTGAAAAGGATAAATTTGAAGGGTTTGTGGAAAAGGCAAGGGAGTGGTACTAGATGAACCGCTCCTTTCTAGAAACAGCACAGATACAATTGGCTGAATAGACTGTTTCTGTTCTGCAATGAATCTATATTTCTACGGTGAACCATTGCCATATTGCATACTTGTGCATGACATGTAAGTGACTGACAACTTGCATATTAGTATCGTTGTGCATCATTCATGTGGTGTTATTTTTGAACTAGGTCCTGCCCCAATGTTTTCAGATCACTGCCATGATGGCTCCTTGTCCAAATAAATGTAGAATGACAATGGGTATGAACAATCGTGGGGAGGCGATGGCCGAGTGGTATTATCACTGGACTGTTAATGCAGAGACCCTGATAATGTTCTGGGGACCCAGGTTCAAATCCCACCATGGCAGATGGTGGAATTCGAATTCAATAAAATATCTGGAATTAAGAGTCTAAAGATGGCCATGAATCCACTGTCAATTGTTGGAAATACCCCTCTGGTTCACTAATGTCTTTTAGGGAAGGAAACTGCCATCCTTACCAGGTCTGGCCTACTTGTGACTCCAGAACCACAGCAATGTGGTTGACTCTTAGCTGCCCTCTGGGAAATTAGGGACGGGCAATAAATACTGCCTGGCCAGTGAATGAATTAAAAAAAGTCACAGAATTTGATCCTCCATGCTTTAAGTATTGTACTTTTCCCTTAAATAATATTCAATGAGGAATCTTGACAGCAGAACATTTTAATGTAGATTGTTTTACATAGTCTTTTCATTAAACTAACACTTCTTTTGAGATTTCAGCCTTTTAGAAATAATTGCTGTAGGAGTTGGTCCTGCCCTTATGGATGCTATGAACTGTTTGCATTGGCTTAGTAAACCTGAACGTCCCTTACAATTTGTATTGTATAAGTTAACAGTGCTAACAAGGTTGTAGGTTCCCAGGGAAAAGAAGTGATTTCAGTTCTGTTCATTTTGGACATTATGATAAATTAAGGTTTCCATAAGGAAGCTCACTGTCGGATGTGTGGAATTGCCAGTTGGCAGTACGGGACAACTGATTGGATGTCGGTGACTTATGAGTGGAGGCATTGATTACATCATTGCAGTGCACTCCAATTTATGACTGACAGCCTGTATTGCAGACCAGAGCAAATATTAAAGCATGAACCCATTTTTAAATTTCAAAATGGATGGGATTGCAATCTCGTCCGTAATTCAGTTGTTGTGTGAGTATTCCTTTTGCGAAAAGGGCAAACGAGTTTGAAATACTGTGCAGAACTTTTAGGAAGTTGGAACATTTCTGGTAATCACTGGTAGATGTCCCACCGTTTTGAGTACGAATAAACAAGAACCTGGTGTAAGATTTTAAATGTTTAGTGGTGCAGCATTAATGTAATCATTATTCGCCCATCATTGGGTTACTGAGGCAAGCTATCATGTCACCGAATCGAGGTGAAAATATTGTAGAATTCAAGTGGTTTAGCCCATATATATCTAATATTGCCACACCAAAGGAGCCCCGACACTGCTTCCACCTCCCATAACCTTGCATATTCGACTAATATAAATGAGACAACAACTTTTTTACCTCCTTTGCCACTACTCAACTAAGAATAAATTTTCCTCCCCAATTCTTCGCTTCTCAGTAGGGCATATTTTAGAAAGTAAATACTTTTATTGTGTCTTCAACTGTGATAAGGCCACAAATGTAGCTAAGTCACTGTCACTCCAGGATACCTTGTTGAGATGGTGGGTTTATAACATTTGATTACTTAATCAGTAATGTTGCTTATTTATATTTCCCAGCTCCCTTGAAGAAATCCCTTTTCACAACTGTTTACATTATTATAAAATATATTTTCTCTTTTCCATAATTCCCATGGAGATTATGGACAGACTTTGATTGTTTAAAAAAAAGTTTGTTTTGTTACTTGGTTCAGATAGTACCACTCCTACCTCAGAAACAGAAGGTTGTGGGTTCAAGCCCCATTCCAGATTCCCGAACACAATCTTTTGGTTGATTTTTCCAGTGCAACAGTGAGGGAAAGCTACACTGTCAGAGGTGCCATCTTTGGGTTGAGATGTTAAACTGAGGTCTCAGCTGCCTTTCTGAATGGATCTCGAAGATTCCATGGCATTATTTAAACCATAAGAACAGGGGAGTTATCCTTGATGCCGTGTCGATATTTAGCCCTCAGTTGACATCACAAAAAACAGATGATTTTGATTTGATTTATTATTGTCAAATGCACTGAGATGCAGTGAAAAGTACTGTTTTGTGTGCTGTCCAGGCAAATCATACCTTACAGTACATCAGGGTAATAGACAGAATGCAGAATACAGTATTACAGCTACTGAGGAGGTGCAGAGAAAAATTAACTTTAATAAATGAGAGGTCCGTTCAAAAGTCTGAAGTTGTTCTTGAATCTGTTGCTGTGTGTTTTCAAACTGTTGTACCTCCTGCCCAATGGAAGAGGTTGGAAGAGACTATAAACCTGGTGAGAGGGGTCTTTGATTATATTGGTTGCTTTCCTGAGGCAGCGGGAAGTATAGATGGAGTCAATGGATGCAAAGCTGGTTTGAGTGATGGACTGGGCTGTGTTCACAACTCTCATTGTCACGTTTCTGTTTATGGGTGCTTGCTGTGTGTAAACTGGCATTTGCTGTATTACAACAATAACTACTTTTATTTTAAAGAAAGTAATTCATTTGTTGTTATGCACTTTGGGACACCCTGAGGTTTTGAAAGCATAACCAGGGAGAGAAATCACGGACCCTAAGGCTTCTCTTGTATCTATGCTACTTATCCTGATCTACATTTTAACACTCGGCATCCTCTGTTGAGCACTTTTTCAATGCGCTTGAATCCTATAGAATAGAATTGTGCAGAATGGAAGGAAGTCATCCAGCCCATTGAGACTATGTCAGTTCTTCCCAAGAGAAATTTCCACCCTCCACACGATCCCTAATTTATACTTGAATTGGAATCTATATCCATTACAATATCAGGGAGGGAATGCATTCCAAGTCATAACCACTCTTTGTATCATATATTTCTTTGTATTACCCCTTGTCCTTTTGCCATCATCTCATAAAGTTAAACCTGGTCCATCTGATTATTGATCCTTTAGACAATGTGAGCAATTTCTGTTTATTAGATCTAAACGGTTCATAACTTCATACATTTCTATCAAATCCTGTCTGCTTCTTAGCTTCGAGGAGAATCTCCCAGATTCTCTGTAATCCTTCATCCCTGGAGCAGTTCTTTTTTTTTCTGAAGTCTTTGCAAGGGGTTTATATCCTTCTGGTGCCCAGAATTGGAAGCACAGATGCAACGGGGTCAAACTGTTTTATACATGTTAGCAAAACTTCTTTGCTTTTGTACTCTATGTCCCTATTTGTAAAGACCAACAAAAATCCAGGTTTCAATGTGATACAGTTTACAACCATTCCATTTTTGGACAATTGCACACAATGTGGTTGTTCATATTACGTAAATAGCTCCACTTACTTGAATCTGGCCCTATATCAAATATTTTTAGGGCTTTTCCTAAAATTTTCTTGAGGGCTACTTTTTGATTCACTTTCTCATTCTTTAATACATTCATTAAGTAATGCAGTCATGTTGTAAAAATACCTCCTACAATTTTGTTAATAGTGTGGCTTTTGGACTTGCAAAGAAGCTGAGTTACAAGAATTCATCAATATCCTCAATTATCAGCTCTCCAGTAAACTTGAAGCCAAATGCAAAAAGAAAGCATTGATTTACTCAATACCACAAAACAGCAAACATTGTTTTAACTGGCACCTTAGGAACCGGCACTCTTGATAAATGGGCAAAAATTATGTACCTGAAATACTGAAGGTTTCGTGTATTGTGATCTCCACAATGTTCGATTTGAGGTGCGTGTCTGAAGACGGTCTGCAGGTAAATTTTCTGTAAGGCAAAGTTGCATTATTATTTAAGTGATTTATACTGTAAATAAAATATAACATTGATATGTTTGCCCCTGCAATACATTTCTATTATTTAGTATGTGTTTTTATATTGGTTATGTGGAATTCTTGATCAGGTACACTCCTGCTCCCACAGGTGCCAGTTAATAAAAGGTTTGCTGTATTTAAGTTGGCCCAAGACATCAGGCATAAGTTTTCCTTAAGAATAACTGGTAGACACTCATACACAAACCGTAAGTATGCCTTCTGCAGAATAGTGAGGTCATACTTAATGCACTTCCATCACATATGCACATAGCTGGAATATTTAATGACACAGTTACTACCCTTTTCACTGTATCTCAGAACTCAATCTCAGTTCGAAATTTAAAAATTGCCAGTTGTTTGTTAACATAACATTCACTACTTTCTCCCGATATAGTAGCTATGGAAATTATGCAGTCTTAAACTAGAGGTACACATTTTGCAAGGAATCCATTACCTCAGTGATTTCCAGTTGAATTTTCTTTTGTAGATGGATTTGAAATAGTTCTCTCTCCTTTGCAGCCTCCTAATGCACCTTGCAGTCATCTCCTTCCCTCCCTCTACTTGCAGCTTCAAACCCCTTAATGCTGATTTAACACCGGCACTAGCGTTTTCGATCTGACTAGTCCAGCTAATGCTTTGCACCCAATTTTTCAACAGTTGGAAAATGCTCCTAATAACTTCATTTAAATGATCATCAGATGGGGTGGCGGGGTGGCACAGTGGCTCAGTCATTAGCACTGCTGCCTCATAGTGCCAGGGGCACAGGTTCAATTCCACCCTTGGGTGACTGTCTGTGTGGAATTTGCACATTCTCCCTGTGTCTGCATGGGTTTCCATCCAGGTGCTCCGGTTTCCTCCCACAGTCCAAATATGTGCAGGTTAGTTGGATTGGCCGTGCTAAATTGCCCATAGCGTCCAGGGATGTGTAGGTTAAATGGATTAGCCATGGGAAATACAGGGTTATAGCGATTAGTTGGGAAGGGTGAGTCTGGATTGGATACCCTTTGGAGAGTTGGTGTGGACTTGGGCTGAATGACCTGGTACCACACTATAGGGAATCTATGATCAATGAAATATTTTTAGCTTAGTTTCAATGGAACAGCTATTTATTCCTTCTGGGAAGGTGGGGAAAATGTCTGGTACACTGGCATTAATTTTTGTCCTTTTGGTAGACACAGATACAAGATTTGCCCTTAATGACAATTCGATCAGGGTATCTTGCCTGACCCTGTGAATTTATGCTGGGTGATCCTATCAGTCTTTCCTATTATTTCTAACTGATTATAAAGGAAAATGATAAGCCAATTTGACTGGCAAGCTTTAGAGTAAAGCAGTAATTCAAGTTTTGGTGTGGCTGTGTTTGGCACTTTGTAAGTGTGAGGACTGAAGAATGTGCCTCAGAGGAGTCACTGTGTCCGAGGATATCTTTTCAGATGTGTGAGCACTTTCCTCATTGAGGTTTTAATTGTGTAGGAATAGTTCGAACCTTTAGATTCACAGATTGTTTTTGAAAATTGAGATAAAAGGTACAAGCTAATGTAGTTTTCCAGTGCAGGTTTCCATAAGCCTTTGCTTTATCATCTATCAAAAGTAGACAGTAATGTCAATAAGTCTTTACCTTATTAATTCAGTGCTGCTGATTCAGCTCAGTACGTTTTGGTTAGTAGGGTTTTAATCAAGAACAAACATTCAGTACCAGGGTAAAAGCATTGCCTTACACATTAACAATGCAATATTCATAATGGACAGCTCAAACAGCAAGGGCCCAATTTCCCCCTTTTATGCTAGGTATAAATGATGTTTGCATGCAAACAATCTGCAAATACTACCAATAGCTTCAAAAGAAAGCCAGCACAGAAAAGCCTCAATTTGCAGCTACTTTGAAAGTGCATTGAGGCACAGAATTGTGCTACCTCAGGCTGTGGGTACAGCTAATGTTCTTTCACTATGAATTCTGGCAAAAAAAATGAAATTTTCTTCCAATCCTTTCGGGAATGTTGTAGAAATGTACTGGAATTCTCTGCTGTTCCATCTGATTGTTATATGGTTTTAAACTTGGTTATGTGGTTGTCACAGTGGATAAGAAAACATTCTTCCCTCCTCTCCTCCCAGTTCAAAGAGGCACTTATGTTCTCCCCTACCCGCCCATCCGCAATGCTCAGTTCTTGTTTGTCTTGTCTTTCCAGCTCCTGCTGGCATTCTTCTCCTCCCCTCAGATTCACGGAGATGCTGAAACTTGGCAGCTCTCAGATTTGACACTGACAATCTTCACACTCACACTCACAGTTCACACCAACAATCTCATGCTCACAGTTCACACTGAAAATCTTCACACTCACGTTCAACAGTTCACACTGACCCATCTCACACAGACAAACTTCATTCCCATGGTTCACACTGATAATGTCACACACACATTTCACACCAACAATCTTCACACTCACACTCAGTTCTCTCTGACAACCTTCACATTCTCACTGAGTTCACACTGACAATCTTCACACTCAAACTCATGTTCATAGTTCACACTCACATTTCACATTGACTCTTCACTGTCATAGTTTATACTGACACTTTTTACACTCACAGTTCACACTGACCATTTTCAGACTCACTCCTACAGTTCACTCTGACACTCCTCACTCACTGTCATTTCACAGTGATAGTTCTCTGACCTACAGTTGATGCTGACACTCCTCATATTGATACCTACAAAGCAAGTAGAAGCTCTTCAGTCTGCTGTAGTTCACCCTGACACTGTTTGCAGTTGCTATCACAGTTTATAATGAGACTCTTCACTCTCACTGTCAAATACAAACATATGAATTAGAAGTAGGCCATTCAGGCTCTTGAGCCTGCACTGCCTTTTTGTAAACTAATCTTATTGAAACCTCAAATTCACAATCCTACCTAGCCCCTGAAAATCTTTCACTCCTTTGCTTGGCAAGAATCTATCTACGTCTACCTTAAAAATATTCAAGGATCACCCACCTTTTCAGGAAGAGAGTTCCAAAAGACTCTCAATACTATGAGAGAAAAGAATTAAGCCTGATCTCTGTTTTAAATGGTTGATTCCTGAATTTTAAACAGTGACCCATGGTTCTGGATTCTCCTATAAGAGGAATCATCCTCTTGACATCAGGACCTCTCATGATCTTGTATGTTTCAATCAAGTCACCTCCTACCCTTCTAAACTCCGGTAGTTACAAGTCTGACCCATCCAACTTTTCCTCTTAAGACAACCCTCTGATTTCAAGCATTTTCTGGTAAACGTTGTCTGATCTGCCTCCAGTGCATTTGCTTCCTTCCTACTGTGTGTAGTACTCCAGATGGGTTACACCAGTGCCCTTTATAACTGAGGCATAACCTTCCTAATTTTGTATTCAATTCTGCTCATGATAATTATTGACATGGAAATCTAACCACCACTCATTGATGTTCAGTGTTATAGGCATCATTGAATCCCTCACTAACAACACCCTGGGGGTTACCATTGACCAGAAACTGAACTGGACATACCATATAAATACTATGGCTATAAAAGCTGGTCAGTGGCTAGGAATCCTGCAGCATGTAGCTCAACTGCTGACTCCTCAAAGTCTGTCCATCATTTACAAGGGGCCATCAGGAGTGTGATGGAATACTCCCCACTTGACTCGATAAGTGCAGTTCTGCTAACACTTACAAAGCTTGGCACCATCCAGGCACCACATCCACAAACATTCACTCCTTCCACCTCCAACACTCAGTAACTGCAATGTGTACCATCTACAAGATGCAAGACAGAAATTCACCACAGCTCCTAATCCTGCACCTTGCAAACCTACGACTACTACCATCTAGAAGGACAAGGATAGCACATACATGGGAACACCACCACTCGCAAGGTCCCCCTACAAGCCACTCCCCATCCTGACTTGGAAATATATCGCTGTTCCTTCACTGTCACTGGGTCAAGATCCTGGCAGTCCCCCCGTAACAGTACAGTTGTAAACCTATAGCACATGGACTTCAATAGTTCCAGAAGGCAGCTCATTATCACCTTCTCAAGGGCCACTAGGGGCGAGCAATAAATGCTGGCCAACCAGTGTTTCCCACATGTCATAAGTGACTAAAATTCTATCAGTATTCCTAATTATTTGCTGTAACTGCATATTAATGTTTTGTGATTCACATACAAGGACACCCAGAATTCCTTTGCATCTTAGAATGCTGCAATCTCTGATCATTTAGTTAACATGCTTGATCTTTATTATTCCTTTCAAAATGAACAATTTTACATTTTCTCAAATTCAATAATATTATGGTTGCTGCTAAATAGTGTGTCTTCACTGTGAGGTTGTTAATTATTGTATCTCATTGTACAATACTGAGTCTGGAATAGCCTGCTGTCTGGTCAACTCAAGAACATGCTTTTCAAAGAATATAACCCAGGAATGTTCTCTGAATCTGCATCTCTGCAACCTTTGCCCATATGATATTTCCAATTGATGTGTAGATTAAAATCTTCCCATGATTATTTCTGATGAGCTCCTATTATTTCTTCCTTTTTGCTCACCCTGCTGGGTGTTTACTGTTAGTGGTTCTGTATGTAACACCCACAAGTGATTTCCTGCTTTTATCATTTTTCATTTCTACCCAACGTTTCCACAATTGCTTTCCTGTACTTAGGTTCTCCTGCTCTGTTGTGCTCATGCTGTCAATAACTAACAAAACCACCTCCATCTTTTTCCTAGTTGCTTGTCTTTTCTAAACTTCCTGTCATTCCTAACTATTCTCAACCTTTCAAGATTCAGGTCCAAACCTATGTCACCCTGCAGCCATGTCTCTACAATGGCTACCAGATTGTACTTATTCATTTCCATTCATTGAGTTCAATAAATATCATGTGCATTCAAATAAAGAGCCTTTAGTTTTATCATTTTACTGTTTTTGTAAATTTTAGTCTATTTGTTCATTGATTGTTACATTTGCACTGATTGTCCCTTCCCACACGTACTTGTATTATTTATTTTCTTTTTGGCTTTGATTCTACTCTTTGAATTACTGCATCTTCTCAAATTTGATCCCTTGCCACCACCATTTAATTTAATCCTACTTCCTTAGTTATGTGGGTGGCAAGGACACTGGCTCCAGCACAGGTAAGATGGAAACCATCCCATCATTACAGCTCCCACTTTCCCTTGTACTAGTGCCAGTGCCTCACGAGCAAGAATCCACTTCAGTCTTTGAGCCATGCATTCACCTCTCTAATCTGGCTCGCAATAGGGTTAGGGATTCCCAAACCCTGCCACTAGTCCGTCAACACAGCCATCTGGACTCACACTCTGTGCTGCAGAGAACAGAACCAATCTCCCTTCACTATACTGTCCCCAGTTATCACCACAATCTTCCTTACTCCCTCCTTTTAAGTGGCTTCCTGTACAGTGTCAATTTAGCTCACCCACCCCATTGTCCTAATTTCCATCCAGACAAGTTTGACAAACCTCAAACCTGCTTAATAATTTATAAAGATTCCTACAATAATGCTCCTGCCACCTCTTACCTGCCTCTGTTACAGACACACTCCTGCCCCTGAACACTGACCAAATCAGATAACCCAAACCTGAGAACTGTGATAGCTTTGTGGTACAGTAAATTCATTCACCTGCCCGATGTGTCGCAGTGTCTGTAGTTAAGCTTCCAGCTCATAAACTCTGAGCTGAAGATTATCAAACTTACACTTGCTGCAGACCAGACTGGCACCCAAAACCTCCCACATGCTTCAATGTGACACATCACCCATTCTGCTATCCTTCGTGTTGAAAGGAACTACTTATTTATCTAATTAAATGATAAAAGCCACCAGTTGCTGAACCTTAAGAATCAAATGAACCTTAATTGTTTATCAGATCCTTACCAAATAACAAGCCTGTTCTTCAGTTGCAGTGCACACTGGTTCTCTGCGTGTTTGTTCCCATGTTTCACTCTGACATTCTTCACTCCCACAATGACACTTGCACTTACTATTCTCTCACTCTTCACACTGATGCTCTTCACGCTCACTCTTACAGGTCACCTTGATAATTCACTCCCACCTTCACGGTTCACTCTGAGATTCTTTCCTGTCACTTTTAGTTCACACTGACAGTCTCCACTCTTGCTGTCATAGTTCACACTGACTCTTGACACTGACATTCTCTTTACACTTTGCTCTGGCTATCTTAATTCACACTGATGTTGTTCACTCCCACAGTTCACACTGACACTGTTCACTCTCTTGATCCTCTCCACCTCAGCTCCACTGAAGTAGACAGGGGTGTATCATAGAGTCCCTACAGCGTGGGAACAGGCCGCTCAGCCCAACAAGTCCACACCGACCCTCCGAAGGGCACCACACACAGATCCATCCCCACACAATATTGCCTATGGCTAACATCCAACCTACACATCCCTGGCCACTATGGGACAATTTAGTATGGCTAATCCACATAACTTGCACATTTTTGGACTATGGGAGGAAACCGGAGCACCCGAAGGAAACCCACACAGACATGGGGAGAATGTGCAAACTCCACACGGACAGTTGCCCGAGGGGGGAATTGAACCCGGGTCCCTGGCACTGTACTAACCACTGAACCGTGTTCTTCTCCACTCAACCTGAGGTGAATGATCAGTTCTACACTCTTCACACTGACACCTTTCACTATTACAGTTCACACTGACACTCTTCACACTCACTCCCACAGTTCACACTGATACTCTTCACACTCACCCCCACAGTTCACACTCACCCCCACAGTTCACACTCCCACTCTTCGCACTCACTCCCACAGTTCACACACACACTCTTCACACCCTCGAACATCTCCACCTCAGCTCCATTGATGTAGATAGGAGCTTATCCTCATCCTTTCTTCCTGAAGTCAATGATCAGTTCTACGCTGTTCACACTCATACCCACAATTCACACTGACACTTTTCACACTGACACTGCTGCGGTTCATACTGACAGTTGTCACTGCCACGGTTCATACTGATTTAATTTGATTTGATTTGATTTATTGGTGTCGCATGTACCTAAGTACCTAAGTAAGTGAAAGGTTTTGTTTTGTAACCAGTACAGGCAGATCATAACAAACAAGGTCATACGGATCACGGGGCGCTTAGACAGAGTGAGGCATACAAGGTTACAACTGCACAGGAGGTGCACAAAAGCAAGGGCAACATTCGATTTAAATTCGTGAGGTCCGTTCAGGAGTCTAATAACAACAGGGAAGAAGCTGTTCTTGTACCCATTGGTGTGTGTGTGTTCAAGTTTCTCTTCTGCCTGATGGAAGAGGTTGGAAGATATTATTACTAGGGTGGGAGGTGTCTTTGATGATATTGGCAGCCTTTCCACAGCAATGAAAGGAGTAAATGGAGTCCTTGAATGTGAGGTTGGCTTCCATGATGGTCTGGGTTGTACACAAAACCTTCTCTCGTATCAGGCTGTTATGCATCGAGATAGAATGCTTTCTATGATGCATCTGTAAAAGTTGGTGAGGGTCCTTATGGATGTGCTGAATTTCCTTAGCCTCCTGAGGAAAAAGTGGCTTTGTTGTTCCTTCTTGACCATCATAATTACATGGGAAGAAGTCGATTATCGTCACTCATAGGAACTTGACACTCGTGACCCTCTTCACTTCAGTTCAGTTGATGTAGATGGGAGCATGTCCTCTTCCTTTCTTCCTGAAGTCAATGATCAGTTCTACACTCTTCACACTCACAGTTCACACTGACAGTCTTCACTCCCACACTTCAGAATGACACATTTCACACTAATTCTCATGGAATGCACTGCCTGTTAGTGAGGTGCATGCACTTTCAATTAAGGCATTCAATATATCATTATTTGCATCAAAATAACCTGAAAAGCTAAAGGGTAAAGACAGGAGAGTGGTGCTAAGTTATATTGTTCTTTTGGAGAGACAGTGTAGATGCGATGAGCCAAATATTCTCCTCCTGTGCTTCTGAGTATATACTGTCACAGGTCACTCTCACTCTGACAGGTCAAATGTCAGAGTGCTTGTCCCTATGTTCACCTTGACACTCATGTCTCTCTCTCAGCTAACTGTCTGCATACACCATGCACAGACTTGGATTTTATTGTCTAAGGTACAGCAACAAGTAAGATCCATAAAGATGAAGCTTTTATGAGGTTATATCCCAACTGTTAACATTAACAGTCAGTTATTAGCTCCAGAATCCTGCAATGTGGACTCTCCAGGTCAGTGTTTGTATAAATGTTGATTCTATCAAATTAAGATCGAAGAAGATGGTTTTTTACCTTGCCCTGAAAACCTCCTGATTTTTGAACTCAAATGTTAAGTTTGCTCTTAGCAGAAGGTCTAAATGGAATTTAGCTGATTTGCTTAATGCAAGCAATATTGCGGTCCTGCAGCCACCATGAAAATGGAAATTTTCACAATAATTTTTTGAATTAATCAGGAGACACTCTGGTTACCTTCATGAGATCAGTGACAATAATCCCTTTGGGATTATATCCAATAATTTGGTGAAGATGGCCTGTTGTGCCTTGTTAAGATTTTGTCATCTGAGTAATCCGATAATTTTTTTTTGCAAGTGACTTGAGAAGAAATACGATTTTATGCAACCTGTTTTTCTGCTTCTTCTGACTTTGACCCCACAGGGGAACATTTGAGGCCAGAACCCTAAGTGTTAAAGCTGACACTTTGTAGTCCAAACCTTGTCCTTTCTAGTTTCTCAGGTTGGTAATTTCAGTCCCCACTGTCAATCCAATATCAAGATGTTTAGTTTCCTGTTTTGCCTGTGTGGAGTTAAACATCCTGACCACACTGCCCTCAGCTGTGTGTTTTTACCCCAGGGAATCATCGAAAATGGGCTCATTTATCATCTAAGTAATCCGTTGGAATCTTAATTCCCGCACAAGTGTCTTATAAGCACCTGCAATAAGCATTAATTTACCAAGTGCAGTAATATTAGGGCCTGAGCTTTTCATTTTTGATCTTAATGAAGTGGCTGCTTCAAAGTTATGAATTTGTCAGACTTGTTGTGAAACACCATGACCTGAACAACATTGATTAGATCTTGTTTTTCTTAGTCTGTGCCACAATGAGAAGTGCCCTGTCTGTCATCCCTCTGACCCTGGGTTAGCAACAATTACATGAGCTCCATAAGCCCTTAAAACAAGCTAGAGGGAAATTCTGATTCTTTGTGTGGGTGACAGTAATGGACTTGTGGCTTTTGTAAACTATATTAGTGTCTGAGCAGTTATCATTACAGAGGAACTTAGTTACTGGATTTTCACCCTATTATAGTCAATGAGAGGGAAATCGGACCCTTGCTGTCAGACTCTCAGAGGCTAATCAAACTCTGCAGTGCTTAGTCAGTTAAGAGATTACAAAATTACAGTAGAATATTATGTACAAGATAGAAAATCACATACATTGAATATAATTTATGCTAAAATAATAATTAGTAACACAATATTAGTAATTAATAATACATCATTATATGATGTTCAGTGTATGACATGCCTGTAAGTTCTGTAAGTTGGATGCTTAATAGTGGAAGAAATCAATATTTGAGTGCAGGCAACCATGACAGATGACTGGTCTTTGAAATCAGGGCAACATGATTTTCTTGAAAAAGCAGTTGCAGTGTACTTATCAAGCAGTTCATGGCTGATTTAGATTGTCAATTAATGATGAAACCAGGCCTGACACCTTACAAAATCTAATCTCATGTTGATGGTAAAGACAGTGCAGTTTCTACATTACAAATCAATCTAAGGGGTAGGTTACATGTTGGGACTAATATGAAGGCAATCTGATATAAACTGACAGTCTGATTTGATTTGTTGACAGATTAAGCATCCCATAACATTGTGGGTAAGATTCTGATATTCCAAAGTCAGGGTAAATTGAGAATTGCACTTTGTGCCTGTGCTAAGTAATAAGTGCTGAAGTATTGGCCCCGGTAGCATCTCCATGAAGTCCAGCTAAGAGTGTGACCCCTGCTAAATCTAGTATTGCAGCTTTTAATATGGAATCCAGCTTAGGGCACTGCTATTGTAAAAGGAACCGACTGAACATGTGCTATAGCTGTAAAAATATTGCACATCTCTCATATAAAGTGGTACTTAAGTCCTGACACTCCATTGTAGCAATATGTCTACCAATGAAGGTAGTTTAACTACTGACCTGAGGGAAAAAAAACAAAGTGGATATTGTTACTTCAAACTTTAATTTCAGTGTCACTTGAAACATTATTTTAAATAGATGGAATGTATCAAGAATTAAATACTGATGTTTGAGATTACATAGATGGAATGAAAGGGGAATAAGGGGATCTGTGATTGGTGACCTGGGAATGGAATGCAGGTTCACGGGATTAAAACTGTTGCTTGTCTGACAGATAACCATCGAGCTGGACTAGGTGGACTATGTCCTTGTTTGCATTTTGTAATTTCTATGTATCTTTATTTAAGTATATTGGTGAAACTGAGGCAATCTGTTCCCTCTCTCTGAGTTAGGTTTACTTTGGGCCTGGTCGATGTCATCAGGTACACTGGTTACAAACCACAAGGAGGTCCTGTGCTAAGGACAGAGAGAAAATAAGTGGAACATGTTGCAATAAATAAAAGATTTTGTTTGCTTTTAGTAAAAAGTGAGAGTCTAACCAGCTGAGTTATTTGAGGTAAAGCTTCAAATGATTTGAAGATTTGATAGAATTGAACCTTGATTTTGGCTGCTGTAGCTCAGCACAGAATCTGATGGCCTCCAGCACACGTTTGTTGGTGGGGAAGTACTTAATGAGGTGGGCACCCTGCTACCATTCTGCCTCTGCCCCAATGAGAGTGGGAAGGCCTGTGAACAGCCACTAATTGAGGTCTTTAAATGGGCAATTACTAACCAATTAATGGCACATTGCACTGCCATTGGTATTAACTCAGCAGCGGGCTGGTTGGAGAGAAATGGGGACTGGGGGTTAGCCTGCTGTCGGTGTAGGAAGCACAACATACAAAGTTCCATTTAGAGATCTGTGGGTAAGGGAATCCTTTGTTCAAAGACATTCAGTGCTTGTTGGAGGGGTCTGGCATTTGGAAATATTGTGAGAAACCTGATGAGAACCATTTCTGTACTGCAGATCCCGCTGCCCTTCTGTAACTCCCCACCCTGAGACCCCTTCCTGCTATGTACCGATGATTTGGTGTCCAGTGACAATGCTGGTCCTCAAGTTGGTCTTGTACTATCGCCTCTGTGGTGGTGGTGCTATTTGGTAGAGCTGTAGGACTCTCATTACTGACAGCTCTTGGTGGGCAAGACTCTGGGATCCTTGATCCCAGGTAAGACCCACTTGGCATTTAATTTGGTGGGTCTTCCCCAAAATAAATATTGCAGACCTTTTGTCAGCTTTCAGCCACTTGGTGAGACTCCCAAAGCCTCCACTAAATATTGCTGTCAGTGTTTGAAATGGGGCCACTTTAGAACCTTCAGCTAAATTAAACTAATTAAGTTGAATTGAACAAATTAACTAGACAATGACCAATTTTCCGCCTTCAATCCAAATGAACAGATTTTGCAGGTTCTGCTGAACTTGAGAGTTAAACTGAAAACACGAACTTCCAAGATAAAAATCTTGGGATTACTACCGGAGCCACAGACAAATTGGCATAGGGCAAATAAAGTCAAGGAGTTAAATGCATGGTTCTTGTTTTTGTTTTTGGTCACGGACACTAGAACTGGGTAGGAGGGAACTTTCTGGTGGGATGGGATTCACTTGAAATGTGCTGGTGCCTAATTATTCAATTTGCCATAATTAGGACTGTAGAGGGTGCTATAAACTAATTGGGGAGCGAAGGGGAGAATTTGGGGGAGGGCAGCTGCAGGCTTACAAAGCAAGAGGACAAAGCAGCTATTTGGATAATGCTACCGAGAGTGGAACACAAAGGGACAGAGCATACACACATTGAAAACAGCAATTAATAGGGTCAAAATTGGACAGAAATTAAAAAAAAACAAAATGAATGGCCGTTTACTTGAATGCATGTCATATTTAGAATAAAATAATTGAATTAATGTCACAAATATGGGTTAAGAGGGTATGATCTTACAGCCATTACAGAGACAAGGTACCAGGAGATGAAAACTGGGAACTAAGTATTCAGAGATATAGTAGGAACTGCAGATGCTGGAAAATCTGAGATAACAAGAGCCTCCCAGTCGCGAACCATTTCAACTCCCCCTCCCATTCCTCAGACAACATGGCCATCCTGGACCTCCTGCAGTGCCACAACGATGCCATCTGAAGGTTGCAGGAACAGCAACTCATATTCCGCTTGGGAATCCTGCAGCCCAATGGTATCAATGTGGATTTCACAAGCTTCAAAATCTCCCCTCCCCCTACCGCATCCCAAAACCTGCCCAGCTCGTCCCCGCCTCCCTAACCTGTTCTTCCTCCCATCTATCCCCTCCTCCCACCTCAAGCCGCACCCCCATTTCCTACCTACTAACCTCATCCCGCCCCCTTGACCTGCCGCACCCCCATTTCCTACCTACTAACCTCATCCCGCCCCCTTGACCTGTCCGTCCTCCCTGGACTGACCTATCTCCTCCCTACCTCCCCACCTACACTCACTTTTACTGGCTCCATCCCCGCCTCTTTGACCTGTCTGTCTCCTCTCCACCTATCCTCTCCTCTATCCATCTTCTATCCGCCTCCCCCTCTCCTCCCTATTTATTTCAGAACCCCCTTCCCCTCCCCCATTTCTGATGAAGGGTCTAGGCCCGAAACGTCAGCCTTCCTGCTCCTATGATGCTGCTTGGCCTGCCGTGTTCATCCAGCCCTGCACCTTGTTATTCAGAGGTATGTGACTTTTTACACAGACAGGCAGGAAAGAAAGAGTGTTGGGGTAGCGTTATTGGTACAGAATGGAATGAGTTCAATAGCAAGAGATGATCAAAGATTGGAAGACATAGGATCTGTATGGGTGGAGGTAAGAAACAAAAAGAGGAATAGATCTCTAATCCATAGTAGCTAACAAAGAATATGGTGGGACAAAGAATAAATCAGGAGATAAATGGGGGGCCTTTAACAAAGGTAGCACATTAATCTTAGGTGACTTTTATCTTCATGTCGGTTGGGAAAATCAAATAGGCAGAGGTAGCCATAACAAAAAAATTACAGTGTATTTGGGATAGTTTCCTGGAACAATGTGTCATGGATCCAACTAGGGATCAGGCTAATTTGGATCCAGTGATGTGTAATGTGGCAGCATTAATAAATGAGTCAGAGTAAAAGATCCCCTAGGAAGTAATGACCATAACATGGTAGAATTATGCGTTTGAAAGGGAGGACCTTGGGTTAGAAACAGCTGCGCTATGCTTAAGTAAGAGTAATTATAAAGGAGTGAGGGCAGAACTGGCTGAAATGAACTTGGAAAAGGGTTTAGCTGCAAAGATGGTTGAGGAACAATGGCAGACGTGTAAGAAAATACATCTTGGTTCACAGCAAAGATATACCCAGTGAAGAAGGAGAATTCTGGGAAGGGGACAAACCAAGGGAAGCCAGGGAGGTTTGTGATAACATCAGGTTTAAAGAAAAAAACATAGTTTGGCAAAGATTAGTGGTAAGCCAGAGGATTGGGAAAATTTTTAAAAAACAACAAAAGATCTGGAACACAACTTTGCAGTGCTGCAGCTGGGTTATTTTCAGGGCCCAAAGTTTTGTTGATGTTGTGCTTTTGGCCAAATTGTTATTTCATGAATGAAAGTGCTTGAAGATTGGTTTCTGGGTTGGTGAGGAACCTCATGAGAAGCCCGAGATAGATCATCCACTCAGCATGTGTTGCTGAAGATAAATGCCAATACTTCAGCCTGGTCTTTTGCATTGAGGTTCTGGTCACCCCCATCATTGAGAATAGGGATATTCAGGGCAAATACTTGTCCTGCTAGTGTTTTTAGGCAGCTGGATTTGGCAGGATTGCAGGGCTTAGAAGCATAATCTGATTTAATGATAGTGGGATCACTTAGCCCTGTCTATCACTTGCTGCTTCGATTGTTTGATGTTTGACATGCAAGTAGTCCACTAGAGTTTAGAAGAATGAGAGAGGATCTGAGCAAGACACATATAATTCTTACAGGGCAAACTAAATGTAAGAAAAATGTTTTCCCTAATTAGAAGTCTAGAACCAGGGGACACAGTATCAGAGTATGGGTTAGACCATTTAGGATTGAAATGAGAAAACATTTCCTCACTCAAAGGCTAGTGAACCTGTGAAATTCTCCACTACAGAAGGCTATACAGACCAAGTCACTGAATATTTTCAAGGAAAAGAAAAATAAGTTTTCAGGTTTTGAAGGCATCAAAGGGTATGGGGAGAATGTGGAATTATGGCATTGAGATGGGGTCAGCCATGATGGAACAGTGGTACAAGCTTAAATGGCTAAGTGGTCTCCTCCTGCTCCTGGTTTCTATGTGTCCTTACTTTACCAGGTTGGTACCATATTTTTAAGTATGCCTGATGCTGCACTTGGCATGTTCTCGTATGCTCTTCATTGAGTCAGGGTTGACCCCATCGCTTACAGTCTTAGTAGAGAGGGGCCATGCAGATTATAGGAGATTACAGATTGTGGTTGAATACATTTTTGCAATTGTTGATGACCCAGAGTGCATCATTGGTTTTGAACTGCAAGATCTATTTGAAATCTGTCCCATTTATCCTGGTGGTGTGATTTATCATGATGGAGAGTGAAGATGGGACCTCCTCTCCAAAACCCTAATTTTTTTTGAAAAAAAGTGTTTAATTGACTATCACTTTTCTTCACTGTGATAGATTACAAAGGTGAATTGCAGCTGCAGGGTGCTAAGCACAGATCATTGACCTACTTAAGTAAGGTGAAGACCCACAATCAGTGTCAGGTTGCCAACCAACCTCTCTCCGTAGTGTTTGTTTTAAGATGCTCACGGGATTCTATTATACATCTTCTGTAGTCAATATTGAACACAGACCTAGCTGATTTTCACCCTGTTTACAGCAATTGTCACCAAATATTACCATTACCCCTTCTTGAAAATGGTATATTCAGAAAAACCTTGAAAGTTTCTGGTATGTTTCTTAACCTTTGACGTATTGATGATTTTATTAATTCTTAATGATGTTAAAATTTTCCATGTAATTGCAAGGTAAAGACTACTCACTCTAAGGTGAACTTGAAGTACAATATAATATTTTTTGTAAGACTTATGAAGAAGTAAAAGGAGTCTTGCAAAATCCAAGCAGGTTATAAGGGCTGTAGGAAAAAAAGAAAAGATCATTCAGACTTTTAGTGAAGTGACACTGGTCTTAACTACCATTTTTTCTTCTCTTTATAGTTACCCTCAATCACCAACTTGTTTTCCTGTGAGGTGAATATTGATAGAGTCCGAGATATAACTGATACTAAAGCATTTGAAAGGAGGTGTAGTGACTCAAGCATAGAATGTTCTACCACTGCAGAAGGTACCTTTAATTAACATTGGCTATATAAAAAGCAGTATTATCAAAATTACAGGGACAATGACAGAAGTACAATGTTGCAAGCTCCCCATCCACCCCTTTTGTGCTGAAAAGACATATGCTGGAACACCACTGCCCTGAATTTAATCTTTTATATCCTGCAACAAACATCTTTTGCAGTTCTCTTCAGGAAGACATAGTGCTCATAGCACTAGGTGGCATCTTATTCCGTTAGTTATTAGCTACAGGTGAAGGAATTGCTATTCCTAAGCTACCATGTAGCTTTTGACTTGTTGATTTCTAAATATTTCATCTCGGTCTGTAATAATTTTGCATAAATTACTCGCACCTTCATCATGAACATCCCAGCATGAGCATGACCTCTCATTCCATTTTCTGTGTTCTTTAGTCAGTGTACGTTCAGGATTGAATGCAATAATTTATATGTAGTCCCATTTATTAGACAAAGTCAATGTTGCAGTCATAAAGTGATCTGACTCTCTTGTTTTACTTATTAGAGGTCAAAGCTAGACTATATGCAGAAATGACGGACAGGAAGAGGTCCTGCTGCTTCAAGATCCTGCTTATAAACATTTTTTGATATGTTTATACCTAGTGGAAGAGAGTCTCTGTATACATACCTCATCTTTTAACTCTTGCCTTTGGAGCTCAGCGGTTTCCTTTCAAGAAGATTTGGGGCATGGGAATGGTGGTGGATAGGAGGGTGGGGGCTTGACTTTGTGAACTGAAGTTTCAGTTAATGAGTGCTTCTGGGGAAATCCTCCCATTCCTGTTGGTCAAGTTTTACCTCAGTCTCTGTTGAGTTCTGCACAAACACAGAGAAGACTTTAGAATAGTAAACACAGGAGAGGTTACTTTCCTCAGTGATTTAACTGGAACAAAACCATTTTGGATGATAATAATTACGCTCTTCTCTGCTGACTGGATGAAACAAAATAATGAAACATTGCTTACATTTCATTCATGAATCAAATAGTTTTTGACCAACTTTTGACATTGCAAAAAGTCGCAAAAAGCAGTTATAAACACGTCAAGTAAATGAAAATCTTCTGCTTAATTTGCCAAAAATGTATCCCAGGAAAGTTCTGTCTGTTTAATATGCGTTGTTTGGAACCTGAAGTTTAGATTTGAATTTCCTTCAGGTTTTAAACTGGAATTGCCTTCATGCATTTATCTTCATGCTTTAGTCCAAACTAGTAGTCATTTAAGCAAACAACATGGACCTCCACTGAAGGACACTGTAATATATGACTGATTGATGAAACCCTCAATGGCAGTATTTCATGGCAAATATTCTATCTAACATATTGGGGTTAGGATGACTTTGTATCTGGTTACAGGGCTATGTTGAGAGAGAAGGGTCGTACAGAGTATTCCTTTGTAAATCAAACTCGTTATAATTGGACTCACTAGATTACCAAATGCTTTTCACAGCAAGGTTATTTTGCACCTTTTTGTGGAATTGTGTGTGAAGCTGAAAGGTGACACTATTTTTACTTCTTCCTTTGAGCATCAACATTAAATATTCAAGCTTTTTGTTGCAATTCTACAAGGGCTTAAATTTGGATTTTCCATTCCCTCACCTTAGCTAATTATCTTTTTTCCATTTACAGTACAATATCCTTTTATTGTCACGTGTGTCCGATTGTAGGAGTACAGTGAAAAACTTTTACAATGTCTGCCTTTTTATGGCGAAATCTTAGGTACAAGTACCTAGGTACAATTCTTGGATACAGCAGAGGGATAAAAGTAGTGGCTTAATTACATAGTTAAAAATAAGTTCAAAATAGGAATATATTAAGGGGTTAACATGACAGTGTTCTAAGGTAAGGATTGTCCCCTCGCACTGATTTCTGTCCACTACTCGCTGCCGGTGCGCTGCTCTAGGGGCTGCTTCCCATGTTCTGCTGCGGGGCTTCTTCTCCGTGCTGCTCCGGGCTTGCAGCCCACGTGCTGCACCACGGCTCAGTGCTCGCGGTGTTCTGGGGTTCACGGGGCGCGCCTGCAGGCCCTCGAGCGCAAGGCCTCATGCTGCTCGCTCCAGTTCTCTGCGGGTCTCGGCCCACTTGCTCCAGCCTGACGTGGGTCTCGGCCCACTCGCTCCGGCCTGACGTGGGTCTCGGCCCACTCGCTCCGGCCTGACGTGGGTCTCGGCCCACTCGCTCCTGCCAACTGTGGGGCTGGGCTCACTCACTCCAGCCTGACGTGGGTCTTGACCTGCTTGTTCCGGTCCTCTGCACCTCTTGGCCCACTTGCTCCACAACTCCACACTGGGTGGGTGGAAGAGAAAGGGAAAAAGGGAGAGAAATAAAGAGGGAAAGGAAGTGAGCCAAGGAGCTCTGAATGGAGCAACCTACTCTGCCGCCATCTTGGAATGGCCAACTTAAAGCCAATCACTTATATTCAGTTAGCATTGGACTGAGGTGGTCAAGCTGCGTTTGAGCTTAGTATTTTTAAAGTTGTCAGAGAGCCAGTGCTGTCGTTGTTTGTGTTACATTTTAACCCAAGGTTACAAAAGCATGTTGAATTGGCTGACTGCATTTCAGAAGTTCTCTGAACCAATTCAAAATAAAAATAAAACATTGTTAGATTAAGGGCTTGTGTACCAAACATTTACAAACACTTTATTTGTTTTTTTGTACCAGGCAGAGGAACCCTTACTCCCTTTATCTGAGCTAGATTAGTACAGAACTCAAAAGAATGACACAATAAGTGCAAATTGTTCATTTGGAATACTGTGCTTTCAGAGAGTTCAGGGAATCTGCCCCAGCCTGTTCTACTGACTCTTAGAAGAACGTTTAACAATGTGACAATGTAACAATGTCAATCAAACTTTCAGTAGATGACTGACAACAGGAATTCCTTCAACATCTATACCTGATTCACCAGTGTCAGTGCTGAGATGGCTAGGATTGGCACATTAGAACATCAGTGTGGTACAGCAGGATATTCTCTTCTCAGGTTGGGATCACCCGTTGCTGTACCTCTTCAGTGCTGTAGACATCTATCTCCGCATGTTATGTGGAACAATATTTTATTTCCATACACAGACGTCCTTCATTCTGATAAGAACATAAAGCATATGACTGAACATGACACAGGGGAATAGTTGAAGAACTATTCTGTAATAAGGTCTTTATAAACAAACATAGCTAGTTTATAACAGAGGCAAATCTCTTTTTGTTCTCCATTCTTGAAGGTTGGAAGTTACAAAGTGTTACCTAAATTCTTATTACACCCAATACCGTATATTCCATGCCATAAACTAGAGCCATTTATTTTCCAGAAAATGATTAATGACTAAATGACTCAAAGTTGGTTCTTCCCATTTTTAGAAGCTTCTCAGAGTAATCTTATTTGTTGAGAAATAACTGCTGATTAGTGGTAAGGTAATCTGGTGTGTAAAACATTTTCTGTGCTTCTCGTGTCCTCAATGAATTTGAAACCAAATTCAACACTTCACCCTCCTGAAACATCTTTTAAGGTTGTTTTATTTTTCATCAATGGGTCTATCTGTCATAGAAAATGAGTTTAAAACCTGTTCAGCCTCTAAAAGTAACGGCCTGGATCAGACCAGCACAATATAACTCAAATTTGCTGTGAATGTTCTTGCTGAACCATTAGCTCATGTAATCAATTTATCTTTTGTGCAGGGCTCAATGCTTATCAAGTGAAAATGTACTGAAGTTATTCTAGACTGTGAAGGTTGCATAATTCATATTAATAACTACCAGGCTGCTTGTATTTTAACATTAATATCCATAACAATGGAAGCATTTCTCGTGCTGCAATGATGTATAATTTAACAAACTCTTCCCTTGACTTTTAAAAGGATGGAGGAAATATTAAGTTCATAGATTGTGACCTTGATTTAATGGAACGTCTGAGTGGGCATGATATGGGTAGGAGTGGGTGGCGGCTGGGAGAATTGTACGGGAAGGTTAGCTTGTGATTCCTGGTATTTGGAAAACTATTTCCAGTTTAGTGGGGGCCAGACAGGCTCTGAAACGGGAATCGTGTTTACTTCCAGCTAGATGCCAATTAGGCTCATTAATAAGCCAGTTTAAAAGATGGTTGAAAAGGGCGAGAAGTTAAATTTGCTTTCAAGTTTGTTGAACACTCCAGAGGCCTAGAAAATGTTTTACATATCAGATTATCTCTCCACTAATATTCAGTTAATTCTCAACAAATAAAAACTATTTTAAGAGACTTGTAGAAGTGGAAAGAACACAGTCTGAGTTGCCTGGTCAGCCTGAATTTTCCAGAAAATAAATTATTCTGGTGCTTTAGTTTTCAGCATGGAATATGCCATATTGATGTATGAAGTATTTAAATAATCCGTAGTGATTAAAAGACACTTACCTTTGAGCCCACTCGAGCTGAAAGGTAGCTCAGATTTTTAACAGCCAGCAGGCGTCCCCCAGGGAGATCCTTGCTCATGGGCATTGAGGAACCATCAGGCAGGGGGTGCGCTGAGTTAGTGCTATCACAATGCTGTTCTATCCAACGACCACTTTTTGGTGATCCCCCTTGCTACAACTGCTATCCTGCCGCAGTTGTCCATCTGCAGGGAGTCAGCAATGATTTCTAATGAAGTTTTCAATGCATTACCAGCAGTAGCCACTGCTTAACTGGTGGTGCTACTGGCACTGTGGATCTTCTGCCCTCTGGCTGGTATTCTCTGAGGGCCCAGATTGCATGGGAGGTCTAATGCAGGACAGGCAAGTGCCTGATTTAACTTAAACTGTCTCGGGCCTCTCAGACAGAAGGTACATGAGCTCCCAATGAATCCCCAACCTGAGGTGAACCTCGTCGCTAAAACTAAAATCTACTTCATGTCTCACGCTGATTTCAGTAAACTTAACTCTTTTCCACAACTTCAAACATGATGCAATAATTACAATGCTGTCTGTAAAGTAATTCCATGATTGATCAAAATCTCATTTTAAATGTGTTTTGAATGTAAACGTTTGCAAGAAATAATCAACAATATGTGTAATAGATTGCAGATCACTGGCATGCTCATGTGATGGATAGTTGACATTTATATAGTATCTTTAATTTTATAAAACATCCCAGAGTCTTTCGTAGAGACATTGTAAAACAAAATTGGGACAGAATGACACATGGGATATTAGGCCAAATGATGAGAAGCTTGGCCATAGAGATAGGTTTTAGGTAATATCTTAAAGGCAGTAAATGAGGTAGAAATGGGAAGAAGAGATATAGGAAGGGGATTCGAGAGTGTAAGCTTGGCTGCTGCAAGGCCTTCAATGACAGGCAGATTACAGTCCGGGATGGTCAAGAGGTCAGTGTTAATGTGTAGTTCATAGCTGTTATCGCTAATGGCTGGAGTGCATCATCAATGTAATAGAATATGTCAGTTCATATGGAACTGGGACCTGAAGGATGAATGTGCTTGATAGTATTTTCCTGCTGAAGCACATCTTTGTAAATAGTGAATAAATGTTCAAACTCATCCAGAACCTAGTTGTGATGTTTAAATATACAGTGGATCTATTTTCAGCATTGCAGGGCTGGAGGAGATTACAGGGGTAGCAAGGAATGAGGGTAGAGTAGGAATTTGAGAACGAGGATGAGAATTTTGAACCAGGGCATTGCTAAACTGGAATTCGATGTAAGTCAGAAAGCACAGAGGTAGTGAGTGAATGAGACTTGGTGGAAGTAAGGACTTATGCAGCAGGTTTTGGATGATTTACCCTTTAGTTAACTTCTTCACTCATTCAGCTTTCTAACATTAAAAGTCTGAGCATTTAATACTCAATCGATAAAAGACTGCTTCATCAACCTAAAACTCTTATGATGTGTGGAAGAAAATTATTCAAATAATGAGTATTAGAAGTTTGTCAGAAAAGTCTGTGCCCCCTACCATTTTGTACAATCAAACTCTGTTCAAACGCTGCACTCATTTTCAGATAGTCACAATTTCAATCTGGTATAGTCTTGCATTTTTAACAGGGCGCTCTCGTGCTTATGATATTCAACTTCATTTTAATCTCTGATCATCATATCTTTGAGGGTTCAGTATTTACAAAATTCTATTTCACTGATGTTCCTTCAATGATGTGCATTTCTGTTCTCTGATGATTTTAAAATTATATCTTTAATTTACTGACAATTAAATCATGGAGATATCCCAGATCCAGTGTACTCCGGATGCTGTGTCAGTCAGTTTTCCTTATAAACATCCTTATGGTTGTTTATACTTCTCAATAGTATTGAAGCTCTCCATCTATGATGATGAGTGTGTTAACGATTGAAAAGAAAGAAACACTTGTGTTTGTATAGTGCTGTTTCTGACCTCACAATATTCTAAAGTACTTTATGTTGTGCCTCACTGGGGTAGTGTGCTGGAGATCAAGTACCGCTCTCCCCAGAGTCATCACACTAGATAAAGATTTTATCAAAATCCTGTCAGATAGACCCAAGTTAACAGAACCCAAGTCGGGTTTCTGTACTTACCAAAAGCTACTATTTATTACAAATAAATAGTTTGTAACCACAGCTTTGAACAACAATGAGCTATCGACATATGATGGTAAAGTGCCATGGTTCCAGAGGACCTTAAGACTTCTTTGTCGTTAGAGAGAGAGAGAGGTGATTGGTGGTGGTTCAACCTGACGGTCACTACATCTCAGGCGAGAGAAGAGGGTGAAAAGGAGAGTCCTTCATGGTAACCTCAGCTGGTGCAGGAACTGAACCCAGTTATTGGCATCACTCTGGTTGGCTGGTTTGCAACATACAGCTCTGCTAGTTAAAACTCCAACCTACTTTAAAGCAGACAGCCCCAGGTATACATACATACAGACAGACAAACAAAAAGGTGTTACAGGTGGAGGGAAAATAAAACTGGGGGGAACAGTTCCACTGGTTGATAGCACACTTCTCACTATTCAATAAAGTGTGCCTTTCTTCCTCAAGTCCTACAGTTTTCTGATCTTTTTCTTCTCATTCATTCACAGGAAGCACAGAGCGACTGGTTCACAAATGATAAAGTCTCTAAATTATTGGTTAAAAGCACTAATTTACAACAACTGGTGGGAAAATTAACTAGCTTTCTTCAGACTTTCGGTATTTTACTGGAGAGAGTGCGACATAAACACTATCTGCCCTTGCAGCAGTCAGAAAGCTTCTGCCTGGATCATTCACACCCACAGCTACCTAGTAGCCAATCACATTGTTGTGGTCAGGCTGATGATCTTTGGCATCCGCAACTGATTACAACTTAACAAACCAATCAGCAACCTTTTCCCATGCTGTATCTCACTTTGTACACACCTCCTGATGCCAGCCCGTCTACAAACAGCTTCCCTTCTGCCTGATCAAAGCAGCAAAGACAACATAAACATGACTTACAATGAGTTTCAGTAAGTTGCTTTTTAAAAGTGCAGCAATTCTTTCCACAACCCTCAGTTTTAAAACAGTTGTTTTCCATTTCAGTCCACAATCAAATATCCAGAAAAATAAAAAAAGACATGCTCTTTAATCTCTAAGTGTGGTCGCTGGTGTTATGTACAAAATGCAGCAATCAATTTGCATGGAGCAAACTTACCTAAACAAACAATATGATAATGGCCAGGGGATAATCTGCTTTTTTATGATATTGATTGAGGGATAATATTGATCCAGACACTGGGAAAAACTCTTTGCATCGCTTTGAACTAAGTTATGGGGTCTTTTGCGCTCCCAGGAGAGAGCGGATGGAGCCACACTAAAAAGCCACACATCTTTCACTAAAAAGATGGCACACCCGGCAGTTCAGCAGAATCTCAGCACTGCACTGGAGTGTCAGCCCAGGGTTTTGTTCTCAAGTCCCTGGGCAAGGGTTTGAATCCTTTGGACTCAGAGATCAAAGATTGAGCCTTGACTGGTGAGCCACAATTAGTTTTTTTCTGATTATTAGCAACATCTATCTGTAATAAAAGTCCAGCTTCACTTTGTGTAAACTTCTTTCCCATCACCTGCACTTTCAGTGTCATGGTTGATGTGTGTTTTTTACCTGATGTCTTGGTGTCATGAGCAGGTACTTCTGTAAAGTATTTACACTTTCTATTAAACCTGCCTTTCTGGACTTCCAGGATTAAATGGCTCAGTGGCACTTTGGAAATATTCCTTTCAACTTTACATTTTGCTCTAACTTCTTTTGATCTCTGAGGTTACCTGTGGATAGAATTTGTTTTTACAGAACAATGGGACACTCATTTAAAATTGAGATGCGAAGAAATGTCTGCTCTCAGATAGTAGTGAATCTGTAGAACTCTCCTCTCCAGAGAGTTGTGGAGGCTAAATCACTCAAAATATTTAAAGAGGAGGTAGATAGATTTTTGAAATATCATGGAGTTGAGGGCTGTGAGGAGCTGGTGTGAAAGAGGCGTTAAACTAGGGTCAGACCAGCAATGATGTTGTTGAATAGAAACATAGAAGAAAGGAGCAGGAGGAGGCCACTCGGCCCTTCAAGCCTGCTCTGCCATTCTTCACGATCATGGCTGATCGCCCAACTCAATAGCCTAATCCTGTTTTCTACCCATAACCTTTGATCCCATTCGCCCCAAGTGCTATATCTAGTCGCCTCTTGAATACGTTCAAAGCTTGGCATCAACTTCTTCATGTGGCAATGAATTCCACAGGCTCACCACTCTTTGGGTGAAGAAATGTCTCCTCATCTCCGTCCTAAATCGTCTACCCTGAATCCTCATATTGTGACCCCTGGTTCTGGACACACCCACCATCGGGAATATCCTCCCTGCATCTACCCTGCCCAGTCCTGGTAGAATTTTATAAGTCTTTATGAGATCCACCCTCATTTGTCTGAACTCTAGAGATAACAATCCCAACCAGGTCAATCTCTCCTCATATGTCAGACCCTCTGTCCCTGGAATCATCCTGGTAAACCTTTGCTGCATTCCCTAGAGAGCAAGAGCATCCTTCTTCAGAAAAGGAGGCAAAACTGGACACAATTGTCTACCCCGAATCCTCATACTGTGACCCCCAGTTCTGGATGAATAGCAGGCAGGTGTGAAGGATGAATGGTCTATTCCTACTTCTATGTCTTCTGTTCTTAAAATTTTAACTTTTATTTCCCACCTTCCTATTACCATGGTATCAAGATGTCAAACTGAATCCTGGGCTCAAATGTGATCTGTGGCTTTGACCAAATTAAAATGGCAACTTTTGGGTTGGCAGGAATCAGTGCCATGTGTTAATTTCAAATTGTAGATAGCCTTGATATTGTTTGATGACATGGTCATAAAATCATGCAATATAACATTTGGTTGTCAAAAGGATCAAGATATTGAAATTCTGTAACCATATCTCCCAGTTCGATCATGGAACTATCGTTTTATCGGAGGCTATCAATAATACTTAAAATACAGCAAATATAAACTTTTTACATTATCCGGTATTAATATGGTGTATGTTAATTAGCATATAATTGCAATTTTGATCTATTGATTTTGAAAACATCGCACAAGTTATGAACATCTTGAGGCAGAAATTCCTTTGTGCCCTAAATGAATTAGCTAATGTTATGGTTATGGATGAGACTCCTTGTGTGCTAGTTTAATGAAGTAATTATAACTGTTTATTTGTTTACAGCTTGTTTATAATAGCTTCTCCACAGTGCTGAGCAGAGGAATCTCTGCTCAAAGGGATAACCAATTTGTTAGTGTGCAAATAAATTTCTACTTTCCTAAAATAATAATCCAAAACAATAATTACTGCTTTTGTTGTTTCTCATCTGGACTAGCCATAATTTAAACTGGAATAAAACTGTTACAGCTGCTTTGAAACTAGTTACAGCTCTTTGTAACTATCATAAAGTACAACTACCATATCTGTCACTGAAAACTACAATCTAGACTTTATTGACTGCCTTTTGTTGCTGGCATAGTGTCACCTTTCTCTGTTTGTTTGTAGATATTTTTAATCAACCTGTTATGACGCACATCCAGAGCAGGTGGGACTTGAACCTGGGCCTCCTGGTCTGGAGGTACTGACACTACCATTGCAACCCAAGAGACCCTGTGTTAGTTTGTAAGCTTAGAAACACATTCAATGTGCGTAACAGGCACACTTATCAAGGCTTCAGTGTTGCATGAATATATCCATGGCTGACTAAACTGATAGCATTAGATTCAGGGAAGAGGCTTATTGTGTTGCCATAAAACAGTAGTATGCCTGAGGATCTGAAGAATTTTTGGAAAGGATGACCTAAAACTGATAAAGAGGAAGAAAATAGAATACGAGAGACAGCAAATTAGCAAGAGTTAGGAAAACAGATTGTTAGGACTTCTACAAATATTTATAAAAGAGGAGTATTTAAAGTAAATGTGGGACCCTTGAAAGAAAAATTATAACAGTTAGGAGGAAATTGCAGAGGAGCTAGGTAAATATTAAGAAATATTTAGTACTTCACAGTACAATGTAAGAAACCCATACTATAAATAGTGAAGCATGAAAAAACGAATGAGAGTGAGTCAGAAATATTACTAAAGAGAAAGTATTGAAGAAATTAATGCAGTTGAAAACCAAGAAATCCTCTCAACCTAATGCTGCCTTTTCTGACATTCTACAAGAAATAGTTTCAGAGACAATGATGCATTGATTGTGATTTTCCAGAATTCTTTAGATTTGGAGTGGTCCAAGTGGCAGATAACAAATATAAATCTTCTGTTCAATTAATAAGAACTACAGTTGGTCTGACATCAGTGGTTGAGGAAATACTGAAATTAATTATTGAGGAAGTGGTTACTTTTCACTTTTCACTGTCTTTTTAATGTAATGGGACACAGGACAATAAATATTCTGAGATAACAAGGTGTAGAGCTGGATGAACACAGCAGGCCAAGCAGCAACAGAGGAGCAGGAAAGCTGACGTTTCGGGTCTGGACGCTTCTTCAGAAATGGGGAAGGGGAAGGGGATTCTGAAATAAATAGAGAGAGAGGGGGAGGCGGATGGAAGATGGATAAAGGAGCAGATGGGTGGAGAGGAGACGGACAGGTCAAGGAGGCAGGGATGGAGCCAGTAAAGGTGAGTGTAGGTGGGGAGTTAGGGTAGGGGTTTGTCAGTCAAGGGAAGATGGAAAGGTCAAGGAGGCAGGGATGAGGCTGGAAGGTAGGAGGTGGGGGTGGATGTTGAGTTGGGAGGAGTGGATAGGTGGGAGAAAGGACGGACAGGTCAGGGAGGTGGGGTACGAGCTGGGCTGGTTTTGGGATGCAGTCAGTGAGGGGGGGCAGATTTTGAAGCTTGTGAAGTCCACATTGATACCATTGAGCTGCAGGGTTCCCAAGCGAAATACGAGGTGCTGTTCCTGCAACCTTCGGGCAGCATCGTTGTGGCACTGGAGGAGGCCCAGGATGGATATGTCGTCCAAGGAGTGGGAGGGGGAGTTGAAGTGGTTCGCGACTGGGAGGTGCAGTTGTTTGTCGCGAACCGACAACATCCTCCTCTACATCGGGGAAACCAAGCGGAGGCTTGGGGACCACTTTGTGGAACACCTACGCTCGGTTCGCGACAAACGACTGCACCTCCCAGTCGCGAACCATTTCAACTCCCCCTCCCACTCCTTGGACGACATGTCCATCCTGGGCCTCCTGCAGTGCCACAACGATGCTGCCCGAAGGTTGCAGGAACAGCAACTCATATTTCGTTTGGGAACCCTGCAGCCCAATGGTATCAATATG
>NC_063341.1:19801895-19804668 GCF_021869965.1 Rhincodon typus | reverse complement strand
CATTTTAAAGAACATGTTCTAAACCTATGACCTCTACTATCTTGAAGGACTTAGGGCAGCAGACACATTGGAACACCCTCACCTGCACATTCCCCTTGAAGCCACACATTATCCTCATTTGAAACTATTATCATTGTTCCTTCACCGTTGTTGGTTTAAAATCCTGGAAGCCCCTTTCTAAAAGCAGTGTGGTTGAATCTACACCAAATCGATTGCCGCTTTCAAGAATGTGGTTCACCACCGCTTTCTCAAGTGTAGCTGAGGATGGAGAAGAAATACTGGCCTTGTAAGCAATGCTCGCATCTCATGAAAGAAAAAAAATAAGAATCTGTTTACTGGATCAAATTGAGACTAGTGCTACAATGCAGTGTCCTCAAATGAACTAGAGTTTTCTCAGGATAAAGCAACAAATGTAGATACAATAATTCAAACATTAAGTATAAAAGAACACAGAAACACTGAGCAGATTATGAAACAAAAACAACAATATATTACTTACCTTTTCATTAAATTGTTTTAAATTAAACTAGTTTTGTATTTTCTGTTCTTGTTTTTGCATGATTTATTTTTTGGACAACCATTGGGTATTTGTGTCAATTGAAATTGAAACATGATGTACTTAATTTAAACCATATGTTATGAAGTCTTCCATCTGACGAAATCCCAGAACTCAGAATGAACTGCTGATTTGAAAAATCATCATCCATTTTCATTTCTTTCCTTTGATGCCAAAATTTCAGGTTACTTTGTTTTCATAAAGAATTATGTTGCTAGATGTTTATAGATGAGTTACTAAGCAAGCAGATGTTGCTCCCTATTTAGATTCAGTTAAACACCATAGACAGAACTGCCTTTACAACTGGTCAATCTAAATACAGGGATTATTAATAAGAAAAAGTAATTAATTGAGAAAACACTACTCAATACATTGAAGCTTGCCCTTCTAATACTGCAACTTGAGTTGCCAGCTATCCAACTGCATTTTAAACTCCCTGAATGACTTTTATTCCATGTTTCCTTGACAGATTACTCCAAATATTCATCATTCTTTGAGTAAACTTGTTTTTCACCAACTAAATATATTAATGCTTGTTTCATTGGTCTGACTTATCTTGAAGTGATATTCTGAGAGCACAATCTGTATAGTTTAGTAGTGAGACTTAACATTCTTGACTTTAGAAATTAAGATTAGCAGCAAAACCATATATTGTACATTATATATCCTTACCGGCCAGACCTTGGATTGTTCAAGTTAGTCTGAGCGATGATGCAATATAACAGAAATGTCACCCAAAATGCTCTGTCTTTTTAAAATTGAGCATTTCGAGTGGGAGTTTGAATTTGGAAATTTGTGTCCTGCTTATAATCTAAAATCCACTAAAGTTTATATTGTGGGTGGGTGCTGCGGACATAACAAACAAGTTGATCTCACTGTGATGTAAATATGGAAATGCTGGGATTATCAGACTGGGGCCATGCTCAGAGAATCCCATAATTTCCATCTTCATGAAATAATTTAGTGTAATACAGTTATTCTTGTGGTAACGCCAACTAGTGGCCAATATCCAATTTGAGAGGACAGAGAATTTATATTTTTTGATGAGGGAATAATGTAATAAAATAGGCAGTTGTTGCAGTTTGAAAATTTCAGTATTTCCTTGACTTCAGTGCGATATTTTGGGGAATTTTTATACGGATTCTGACTCTGTAAATTGCAATAATTTCCAGTCATTTATTGTGCAGCCTATTTATGACAAACTGTATCATATTCTCACGTGAACCCTCTTCATGCTGGTAGCTATCATGGTTTATACATCCAGCTACCAATATGTCATTTTCCATGTGCCATTTTGTGCGTATTTCATTTATAGCACAATGCAAGTCTATCATAACATGGTTCAGTAAATCGCTTCTAAAGTGGGAGTCTCATAGCTTCAAATGGGGTAAATCTTTATTTGAATCCATATTTTTCCCAGTTAAAACTATGAGAAAATAGGAAGTTTTATCAGTAAGGATAGGCAACAACACCTCCTCCACAATAATTCTCAACACCGGTGTCCCGCAAGGCCACATACTCAGCCCCTTTCTATACTCCTTGTACATGCTCAGAGTGCATGACCAAAATCAGCTGTAACTCCATTTGCAAATTTGCTGATGACACCACCGCAGTGGGTTGGATAACAAACCACAATGAGATGGAATACAGGAAAGAGATAGAGAACTTAGTGACATGGTGTAAAGGCAATAATCTCTCCCTCAAGGAGACCAAGCTGAGGCTCGGACACCGCTTTGTGGAATGCCTACGCTTGGTTCGCGAGAAATGATAACAGCTCCCAGTCACGAACCACTTCAACTCCCCCTCCCACTCCCTGGATGACATGTCCATCCTGGGCCTCCTCCAGTGTCACAACGATGCCACCCAGAAACTGGAGGAACAGCACCTCATATTCTGCCTTGGAAGTCTACAACCCAATGGTCTCAATGTGGACTTTACTAGCTTCAAAATCTCCCCACTCCCGACCTCATTCCAACACCAGCACCCCCTCTCATCCCTGCCTCCTTGACCTGTCCATCTTCTCTCCCACCTGCCCGCCCCTTCCTCCTCACTGACCAACCCCCAACCCCACTTCATACCTACACTCACTTTTACTAGCTTCATCCCCGCCTCCTTGACCTGTCCGTCTTCTCTCCCACCTATCTGCTCCACTTACCACCTTCTGTCATCACCCCCCCCCCTCTATTTATTTCAGAGCCCCCTTCCCCTCCCCTATTT
>NC_063341.1:19704776-19801795 GCF_021869965.1 Rhincodon typus | reverse complement strand
TGAGACTATGCTTCAATCAAGAAAACACGCAAATGCCTCTACTTCCTCAGAAGGCTAAGGAAATTCAGCATGTCCATAACGACACTGACCAATTTTATAGATGTACCATAGAAAGCATCCTATCCGGAGGCATCATGGCTTGTATAGCAACTGCTCTGCCCAAGCCTGCAAGAAGTCACAGAGAGCCGTGAAAACAGCCCAGTCTATCATGCAAACCAGCTTTCCTTCCATTGACTGTTCCATCGGGCAGATGACACAAAAGTTAGAAAACACGTACCGACCGATTTAAAAATCTTTCTCTGCACCTTCTCTGTAGTTGTAGCACTGTATTCTGCATTCTGTTCTATAACCTTGATGTACTTATGTAAAATATGATTTGTGTGGTTAGCACACTAAACAATTCATTTCACTGTATCTCATTACATGTGACAATAATAAATCAAACCAAATCAAAAATAATGATATCCAGTTATAATAGGCTCTAGCTATAACGTAGTTTCACTTTTTGGACCCTATATCAGCATTATAACTGACTGCCATTCTACTTGCAATTCTGAAGATGAGCACTATTTCACCACTTTTTTTTGAATGCCAACAGTGGAGAAATCATTATATAAGCCAGAGTGAGGCACCGTTTATTTATAAACCAACCCCATATGTAAGGTGCAGGGCTGGATGAACACAGCAGGCCAAGCAGCATCATGGGCCCATATGTAAGGCATGTAATTGGTTTTATGACAAAATGTGATATCTATGATAACTATGCAAATAGAATACCACATAAACTGTAATTTTAATGGATTTGCAATTTTTATTGGATTGTCCTGACCAATATTTATCCCTCAAATAACATCACAAAAGCAGTTTGATAGGTCATTGGCTTATTGCTGTTTGTAGGATTTTGCTACATTCACTTTGGCTACTCATTTCTTGCAATGTAACTAAACTTGATCAGTAATTCAGCATTGGAGCACTTTGGCGTATCACAGAGTTGTGAAAAGCTCCATGTAAATGCATTTTCGTTTCTTCATTCAGTTACTTGTGGCAGCAATATTTCAGCTGCCAGAGCAGATGTCAGGTATATTATCTGCTTCTGTTACTGATGATGCCCTTGTAGACAGCTATTGATGACATTGAGCAGAGATAAATGATGCACATATGACCACCAGTGTTATAATAAAGTAAACATTGGAATGATAGCATTTAGGTTAGGTACCTTGATTAACCTGATTCTATAGTTATTGTCAAGTATTGTGGTTGGGAGGATTGTGGGGGCAGGGGAATAGTGTAGTGGGTAGTTGTGGAAACATACAATGCCTACAGACAAAAGACTGCACAAATGACCATCAGCTCAAGCATACTAGTGTTGTATTTACCCCTTGCCCCTGAAACATCCCAATTGTCCTGTTTTGGTACAGGTTCTATATGCATAAGAAGCAGGATATTTGAACTTGCCTAGCAGGAGTCTTTTGGCAATGAGGTGTAAGCCTCTTCTCTGTGACAGAGCACATTGGCTCATCCTTGGCAGTTTGCATCTGTGGAATTTCTAAGAAACAATAAGCAGAGGACACAAATTTAAGGCATTGGGGAATGATTCATTGATGTTATGATGAATGTACCCCACAGAATGTGGAATAAGTGACAGAAAAAAATGTTGTAGAATCCTTGAGTTCTCAATGAAAAGATGTTTCTCCGATTTATTTTATTATTGTTGCTGGCTTTTGAGGTGATGAGAAGGAAATCGAGAGAGAGTCTTCCTGTCACTATTGCAACTCCTTTCTCTCTCTCCACTCTCTGCTGTGCTGCCAAGAAGCCATTGAAATATAGTTCATATAATGTATTCCCACGCCTTTCTAAGCTAGACAGTTACAGGCAATTCTGTCATGTCCAATATGTGCACCTTATCATGCAAGTGTAAATTAAAATTGGAGATGTGAATTTCTTGATGCCCGTATCAGTTGACTAGTTTCGATATCTTTTGATAAGATGATAATTTCAGTGTAGATGATTTCATTTATTCCACACTGATTTGCCTCAACCTGTGGTTAGCTGATCACTGCATTTCTGAAGAAGGGTCTAGGCCCGAAACATCAGCTTTCCTGCTCCTCTGATGCTGCTCGGTCTGCTGTGTTCATCCAGCTCTACTCCTTGTTATCTCAGATTCTCCAGCATCTGCAGTTCCTACTATCTCTGATCACTGCTGCTATTTTAGGTCCAGCTTTCTTACTTCTTAGAACCATTTTAGCCCATAATGCTCTCAGGTAATGAAATCAGATGATGGAAGTTGAAAATCAATATTCCATATTTTACCACTATTGTGACACATTCCTCTAGTGGTTGTACTAAAATCATTTCTACACTCGGTGAGTGAACATTAACAACTTTTACGAAACATAATTGTATACAGTGATGATAAGAAAGGGTATCCTCTGGAATCATACAGACCTACACTCCAGTTCTGTTTGATGTGATTTTACTATGACATAGCTCCTTTGGCACATGCTGAGAAGCTATTCTTAAGAGTAAAAGTATAGTTAACCCTTTCGCACAACAGTGGATGGAGTTATAGGATACGTATGCAGTAGGTGATGAGATACTGGCTTGTGCCTGATGATCTTTCTTCCTGCTGATTCCTTCATGCTGAAACTGTAAGGGAGGAACAAGACTAGAGTTTAAGGAAAGTCTTTGGGAATGCTTGAAAGAAGGCTGTCTGTTTCCACCACAGAGCTGAGAAAATGCAACCACAAACCAAAAGTGGGCACTCAGCCTCCACCTTCTCCACTGCCCACAGAATGGGCAGAGCACCTTCTCCACTGTATCTTCCTTCATGCGGTCAACAAACAAATATTACGTGGGCACTCCCTAACAACCCACCTTTCCCTTGCATTGGGACCATTATCTGCTGCAGCAGGAATAAAGACTAAAATGCATTTGGGCAGTACTACAGACTATTCATCTCATGGCGTTAGCATTTTTAATAAAGGAAGTGGTTCTGGGAGCTTCAAAGTGGCAGACATGGGATAAGAGAATAATAAGAGGCTACAAGAGGGTCTGTGAGCAAAGCTAATAGTGGGACTTGAAAAATGGCTGAAATGATTGGTGTGCAGCATTGAACTATTCAATGAAGATGAAAGGTAACGTTGTGGATCAGAGAATGTGCACCAGTTTCAATCTTACCTTGACTTCCCTTGTCAGATCATTAAGTTCCTTTCTTCACTGCAGAAGCTTACTGGTGGTGGCACAAGAGGTATTAGCGTGCACCTCCTTTCATGTGATGAGGTAGCCTCGTGTAACTTGTCCCTTGAGTGGTAAACATCTTCTGTCTGATTTATAAGGTCTACAGATAGCTTTGTGAAACATTAGGTGGTTCACTTGATCCAATAAGCGTTACTAATGTTGCTGCTTACGGTACTGCTGCTGTTGATATTTGAAGTTCTGTTTGCTGAATGGGAATGTTTAAGGATGTCAAATGCTGCAGTCTGCCTAGTCTTTCTCTTCTACCTCATATCCCCAGGGGTTTTCTGGGTATTGTCACATCAATATCCGGTAGGAGTCTTTGTCCTGGCCAGTCGTGTTCTGATTAACTGGCCCTGGGATTTCAGCCTGAGCTAGGTTAGCCTGGCCTTGCATTTACGTTAGCCTGTTTAGAAACACAAACCATGTGGTATATCAGAAATAAGCACTGTTCAACGTGGAATATTAGCTTTCCTCCGTGGCACTGCAGATCTTTCATTTTCCTTCACTTAATTTTCAGAAGACTAGTGTTCGTCTTGGCATCCTGTTTATGTTCCTGCTCAATGCTGCCTCACAGTGCCAGGGACCCGGGTTCGATTCCACCCTTGGGCAACTGTCTGTGTGGAGTTTGCACGTTTTCCCCGTGCCTGCTTGGGTTTCCTCCGGGTGCTCTGGTTTCCTCCCACAATCCAAAGATTTGCAGGCTAGGTGGATTGGCCATGCTAAATTGCCCATAGTGTTCGGGGATGTGTAGATTAGCGGGATGGGTCTGAGTGGGATGCTCTGAGTGTTGGTGTGGACTTGTTGGGCCGATTGGCCTGTTTCTACACTGTAGGGATTCTATGATTCTATGATTCTATGAAGTATATGCTATATTGACTGACAGTTTGGGTTAATGTTTCAGTCCTATGACCTCCCTTCTGAAGGAATGTCATGGACCTGAAAAATTAACCTAACTTTTTGCCTGTTTCCACAAATCCTTCCTAACCACACTTGCCAGCTTTAGCTGTTGAATTTCAACTTTTTTTAGTTTACTCTAACAGATTATCTGAGGTGAATTAACTCTCCTTTCAGAAAGGCTGCCCAAGCTTATCTGGATATGTAATACTTCATTTGAAAAGGCACAAAGTCTGTGTTTTTATGCAGTCTATATGTAAAAAAAAATGAGCACAACGCAGCAAAATGTTTCTAAGTTTATTTCTTTCACCATCTATATTTTAGCTTTAACCTGATAAACTATCCTACTAGCTTCAAAGCAGTGCAATCAAGCAAACATTGACATTGAGAATTCAGGGAGATGCCTAAAAGTTTGGTCAGTGAATAGCTTTTACAGAGTGTCTTTGAATGAAGAAAGAGATGAGCAGACACCAATCTCACATGGTTTGTGTGGTAAACTGCTTTGTCTCAAAGCAACATTTACTTTGCCTGAAATTGTTTAATTTTGTAAGTATGTATATACAACACACGATATTGGGAAAACCCCAAACATTTGGCTTTGTGATTCTTCTTAAGTTTACATTTGTTTCTGTTGTCTGAACAATCCTCACCACTGACATCGTGGTGTATGAGGCTATCTGCACAATTGCTCACGATGGGATAGTTTGCTGCCACTATCGCCTTTCAGGGTAGGTATCTACAAAGTCTGTTTGGTCTGTTATGTTACAGGTAAACCACTTAGTAGTCTAGTAAAGAGGCTGCTATCTTTTATTTTAAACAAGATGCAGTTTATTCTAAAATAGTGGCAAAGTACAAGTTACAGTGATACGATGGATACGATTGTAGAAGACGGTATGAAGAGAGCTTGAATGATAGATGTTGCTCCTTTAAGATCATAAACTTTTCTGCAACCAAAACTCTAAGACTTCTTCATAGCGGATGAGGCTTAGCCACTCCTCAGTATTAACCGTTTCAGACTCCTATACCCTTGCACAAGAGTATCTGGGCCATTGGGGGTTCATAAAGGTTTACAAGGCCTCATGTCCCCTCTGGATCACTTATCCTCCCACGTGTCTGTGTTAAATCTTTGCAGTCAGGTACACAAAGAGAACTCATTAATTTTTAATGACTGCTGACATGGATTCTGTGTTTGCATAATCCATTAAGCAGGCTGTCAACATCCAAATTGCTAATAAATAGGAATTCTCATAAAACTTTTCCTTTGTATAGCAGCTTTAAAGTAATAAAATATTCTAAGGTGCTTCACAGGAGCTTTATCGAGCATAATTTGACACCACCCATATAAGGAGCTATTAGGACGGGTATGATCACAGCAGTAGAGTTTAGGTGTGTTTTAAATGAAAATAAAGAGAAATAGAGAAGTTTAGAGAGGGAATTCTGGAGTTTAAAACCTTGGCAGCTGAAGATACAGCCACCATTGCTAAAGCAATTAAAATTTTGGATATGCTGGGAACCAGCATTAGAGAAGCACAGTGATGTCAAAATGTTGTGGAACTGGAAAAGATTACAAAGATAGGATGGTAGCTAGCAGTTTGAAAACCAGGCAAGAATTTTAAAATTGAGGCATTGCAGGATTAGGGATCCATGTAAATCAGTCAGTGCAGAGAAATTGGATGTTTGGGACTTGGTGCAAGATTATATGTGGCAACATTTCAGGTGAGCTTAAGTTTATGAAGTGGGAAAGGTGGAGTCAATTGAGTCTGAAACTAATAAAGGCGTGGATGAGGGTTTCAAAAGCAGATGTCCTGAGGCAGGGGCTGAGACTGAGGATGTTACAGAAGTGGAACTAGGTGATCTCGGTGACAGAGCAGATATGGGCTACTTGTTGTAACCTGGATTGACTTATGTAATGGATAAATAGGATAAACATAATGTATCAGGTCTGACATTATAAATCAGTTCAGACCCACCGCTGTATATTAACCAGAAATATGATGCATTTAGAATATGCAAATTAGTTTCTTTTAGTTGTGTACAGCATTAAACTATCATCGACTATGTGATATTAAACAGATTTATATGGCACAGACTGCTACAGAAATTCATTACTCAAAGGATTTAGTGCGAACAGAATCAGTTCAGAGATGCAAACTGCTGTGATACTATATGCAATACATTGACACCAACAATGTGGAGTTGTTTCGATTGTTCAGCCACACTGCATCGCCACTTTGACAATCCATTATTTATTTACCATAATTAAATGATTGCACAGCTTCCCAGCATGTCGCTTATGCATCTAGGGAAATAGCAAAATAATGACAAATTTTTGATTGTACAGAAAATGTGAGTGTAGCAAAATTACATGTTGGAAGGGGGGAATTGCCCGTGGAGATTTAGCCAAACAGTTCTGCTTTTTGTCAGCTGTAAATACTAGGATAGCAAAGTACAGCTCTAAGCTAGTGACCAAATACCAATTACAAAGGGTGCTGTAAAATCACGGACATGGATTGTCTGAGTGTTGAGGTTGTAAGAAGATGGAGGATTATTTAAGCTGTGGTACACTTTTAAATTCATATTATTTCACATTGGTAGTTCAGGTGTGGCCTGCAAACCCACTCACTCAGGTTAATTTTAGCAGTACAAGAAAGTGGTTCGGGTCTGTTTGTGGGGATATGTTGTCTCCTCTAGGTGCTGTTTCTGATCTAAAAGAGTGCCAGCTTTAATGATGAATATCCCCTTGATTGTACGTCATTGTGCTTTTGAGTTTATCTTCACATCAAACCCATTCTTGAGTATTGTTGAAAAAAGACACACATTATTGAATCTTCTCACTTTGCAATTATCAGGACAATTTGCAAGAATACTAATAATGGGGAAAAGCAATATTTATACCATATGATGGGGATGCTGATTGGTTGGCAAGTAGACTCTGATTGGTAGAGGCATTGCCAAGGAGAATGCAACAGCTAAAGGTGATTGACTGTTAACTGCCAGGCTTTGTTTAGATTTCAAGCTAGGCCGGTTGGCTCCGATTGATCAAGATATTCAAGAGAAATGAACCAATGAATGGTTGTCACCTGTTTGATTAAGTGGCAACAGGCACAGAGCCTCAACATGTTCTTCCCATCTATAAAGAACAGGCCATGTGCATATTAATATGTAACTCCCAGTAGTCCAACTGACAATTCTAAATTAGTTATCAGTGTGATTCTTCACACACTTGGGATGATCCAGCAAATGTTGCCCAATTATAGAATCACGTCTAATGTCGGACACCATGTTGCGAGTTTTGAAAGAGTGAATTGCCTAACTTGCTTATTGCGAACAGTTGCAAGGATATACTGATACAAACTATTCACTTTGCTACTGCATAATAGCAACATGAAAGAGCTAGCTTCACCTGTTGCTAAAACTTTTGAGATACCATGCCCTTCTGGGATAATCCAAGTTAAACTGGTGATTTATCAGGAGCAAGAGTGATCACCTTGGCATTTTAATGAGTTTGGACGATAAACAGCAGGAAATGATCTGGTTGGGGGGCCATTGTTCTGTAGGATGATGTTGATATATCTTCTTTCAGCATCAAGCTTGTGTGGTGAACAAAAGGCTTAGCCCACATTTATGACCTTGCCAATAGGCCAACCTTACAATGCATGGAATTGTAGGAATCCCACATGTATACTGACCAGCAAAGGTCAGTTTGTGGTACACAGTAATAGTGAACCTTTTGGCCAATTTCCCAACGAGGAAATCAAGGACAAGGATCTTATTTGACTCTTCCATTCAAATGTGAATTTGACAAAGGATGAGGCCCTTGTAAGGAAACAGATGAATTTAGCTGTTTCACGCTACAATTCAGCAATAATAACATGAGTCATGTTTGCTACTGACAGGATGCTGCCATCAAGTTAAAAATACATTCTGCCTATCACGCAAATGAGTAATGTGGTGTATGAATTTCAGTGCCATCGTGATACCAGGAATATGAGCCGTATGCCCCAATGATTGACTGATCATATGCAACAGCGTATCCTTTTGGATGTTTACAACAAGCAAAATATTTAGCATACCCGAACATCCTATGCTTGCAGAACTTGTAACATAGTGTCAGATCTATTCTGCAATTGATTAACATTTTCTAGATAACTTGTGTGTGCAATGAATTACCCTGACAACCAATTAAGGATCATCTGTCAGGGTCACAGTGTGGCGCATTTGAGAGTATTGGAAGCTACATATATTAATATACAACTGTTCTTTGTAGACAAAAAGAGCACGTGTATGAACCATGCCTGTTTCAACTCAACAAAATAGATAACAACCATTCATTTGTTTCTCAGGACAATGTGTCTACCAATCAGAGTCCACTTAGCAACCAATCAGCATTCTTCTCTCAAACAGTATAAATATTGGCTTTGCCTTTTGTGGGTATTCTTGTGAATTATCCTGATGAGTGCAAGATGAAAACCTTCAATTAAAATGTCATTTTCATCAACAGGCAAGCTCTCTACTGCCAAATGACTACAACCATATTGAAATGTTCAGTGAGACTGCAATTGTTTAATATCTTCAAACCTTGCTGATCTGTATTATCCCTCTTGTCGACTCCCAGTGTTATTTATGGGCTGAACCATATTTATTTTCCTGATTGAACTTTCAGTGTTGCCTGTGCCCTCTGACTGGTAGATTGCCTAAATGGGCAATGGGCAATGGGAATTGCGAGGAAGCCAGGCATTATAATTGAATTTCTGAACCAACATTGACAATCTTTCCGGAGTGCCTGCAAGGTTTATGGCATTGTAGAGATCAGGAGTAGAAATGTTGCGCTGTTAAATAAGGCAGTGAAGGGAGGGTGTTTCTGGACATCAGGTGAAGAACACCTCAAAAAGGAAGTGCTCAGGTCCAATGGGAAGAGTCAATCAGAGCGGTCATGGCTAACCTAATGTATGGCAACTCAATGACACAAGGAATTAATGATATTGCCTGGCCAGGGAACTGAACCACATGTTGCTACAGTGCAGTGGATTTACAGTCTGCCACTGTACTGAACTGTTCTGAGACCACTATTAATGACCTGAATATATGGTGAGTTTGAAAGATTCCCCAGTCTTCACTTCTGAGTATTCTTTCACTCATCTGTGTACAGACCATTAAAAAACTTGTGTACTATGCAATTGCTTGGTTCATACACTTGCTATCACTTATGTTCTGATCTCCTGGTATTCTTGTGAAATGCCCTGATGAGTATGAGACAAGAAACTTCAAAAGAAGTTTTTTCAACAATACTCGAGTTCTGTACTATCAAATGTTTATTTCAAACTATTTTTTGGTAGATACTGAAGCCCCCATTCCCTGAAACACAACCTCCCCTTTTCAAGTAGACAACGACTAAATGTTGACTTTCTTTGGGAGCTATTTGGAGTTAGGGTGGTTGGAAGACTGCATCTTCTCTAATTAGAAGTGATCTGGTTCCTCTTAAAATATTTTTTCCTTTCAAGTTGCTACCCCTTTAAAGGAAAAAATTCAGATGAAGTCCAAAAGTGAGCCTGCTCAAAGTAAGTGAGCTGTTTTTTTTTCATTTCTGCTCTGCTGCCTTGAGCTACAGTTGGTGAAGCTGCCTTTTTTATTTTAAACTAAAGCTGCTAATGTCTGAATGGCCACTAATTGAGGATGTTGGAGACCGGGGAGCACGTGGGTTTTCCTGTCTGCAATGAGTCAGATTTAGGAGTGTGGTGCAGGATGATGTTCCCACAGGAGGATGTAGGGTACAGAGAACAACAGGAAAACAGCAGGACTTTCAAACTGATTTGCTGTCTTTCGGGGATATAATGACTTCCTAGAAGGTCTGTGTTTTGCTGATACTTTGAGCATAACCTCTGATAACTTTGAAAGGTGTGCCGTTTTTGACATTTTTTGGGAACAAAGGAGCAAAAATCCTCTATCTTTTGTCAACTAATGTTTAACCACCAGGTTAATTGACTTGCTTGAAAGAGCGAGTCGGGCAACAGATGTGATTTTTCTTTTGTTTCTCTTTAATATAAATTAATCCAACTACAAAAAGACTGATCAGGGCACATTGGCTTATTCATTTGAAACAAAATATTTGAAGAGGTTAATGTGTTCACATTGGACTTGTTTCTTTCAAAGTTAAAAAGGGTCACTTGCACTAAGGAATGGCCTCTTGGAAACGTTCGGCAACTAAAATTGTTTGGGATTGTGAACTATCCAGATGCCCACAACTCCCCAAGAAGAAACATTGAAATCTGTCACAAGATGAGTTGTAGAATGTTGCTGCCAGATATCGAATCACCAAGATACCAGGTAGCTATCAGTGTGAAGTTAGAGTACAGATGTTTTCAATCCAATGTTCCAGCAGCAGCTACACATTAAAAACATTAACTGACTGCAAACCATTTTGGGAAATCCTGAAATAGTGAAAGGTAGTAGTAAAGTACTCACTCATTCCTTTATTTCCCTTCTTTCCTTGTTCACCACATGATTCTGTGTCCATACATATAGCTGTCAATCGCTGGGACTGAGAACAGCAGTAATAAGAGCTACAGGCAAAAAAACCCATTTGTTTAAATTTCATAGGTTTTGCTTTCAGGGACAGTGGAAAGTAAAGTCTGTTGTGGTACCAGCCCACCTAACAAATTAAGGTTGCGGGAGGCTTGGGTGTGGAATGGCCTGTGACATTATCAACTGGCTCAGGACAGCAAGTTATTGAACTCTCCATATGTTTGACTCTGGTCTAAATTGTTCCAGTAAGAAAGATATTATTACTAAGAATCAAAATTTGCATGTTAAATAGAAGGACACTGTTCTTTTGGATGAGTAACAGATCATACTTTGATCTAATACTTCAATTGATTATTCTGTCCACTTTATTTTATTTAGATTTGGAAGTTTATAGGCCTTGTTTTGATTCTGTTTCTGTACTCAGTTTGAAAGTAGTGGAAAGAATGTGTCATGGGTCTTTGGAGAATTTTGTGCTTGCTCTCCTGATGCATCAGAATTTGTTCTGAGAGACAAGTGACTGTGCAGTTCCCATTAAAATCATTACTGCTGGAACTGGGGAAATGTCTGTGGCAGACAGGGATCACTTAATACAAGAAGTGATCATTAATACAGAGCACTTCGTGTCTGGTTTAGGTCTAGTGGTATATAGATTCACATAATTCTATTTGTCTCCAAACCTGGATGATTGCTGCACAAACAGTAATACATGTATTCAATAACCGTAGTTCACAGCTGACAGAGGTTTGTGGTATGGCCTGTAACAGGATTTAACTCATTGATTTTTCATAAAAATTTAATAAGATGGTACAGATCAAAAGCTTTGTGGGATCAGCAATAAATTTCTGTAGCACTCAACATTTTTTTTAGATATGTAACAGGAATTAGTGCAAAAGGAACATGTCTAGATTTAACTTTTTTTGCAAAGCTAAGTTTGCATGAGTTTAATTTGTTCCTGCCTAAGGGAAAGAGCTAAATTTAACAGCATTTTTAAGTCAGATCGGATACAAAGGTAACTACGTATACCTGACAGGATAGGACAATCATTAAGATTAACTCTAATAAATGTTTAAATTTAAAAGGAGTTAAATTTATGTACAGCTTTTTCTTTGATTGTAATGAAAATTGGAATAGAATGAAAGATGCTCATAACAGACTAGTTTGTACCTGGGTCTTTTGTTTGTTTAATATATATTGGGGAGGTAGCAGATTTAAAATTTAATCTCTTAATGGGTTACTGTTGACTTCCAATGTAGCCAGCTTACCTACTTAAATGAGCATCTATGTCATATGATCACTGTATTAAACTATACCGTAGATCACTAATATTAATCAGTTGGTTTTTCTGCTGAAATGGTCAGTTTAAGCAACTGAATTTCATACTAATTCCCATGTGTGTTATGTAGCGTTATTGTGTTTAAATTGCTAGTCACTGCTTTGCAGTTCTGTACTATGAATGACTAATTATGAACTAAATGAACGTACTAAATAAAGTTCCCTTAAAAAGATGAACATTTGGAGCAGAGGGGAATGAATTTGTTGAATCAGCTGTTTGAAGTGCTCAGTGGCACTACTTAGCCACTTTTCATGAATCAAGTACAAAGTCATCAATAGCACAAAAGAAAACCTGTGTATAATTGGATTTGACTAATCTGATTTCAACCTAACATCACTAACATTGGACTGTGCAGCAATACCGTTTGGTGACTGTACCAGTTGATCTTAAGGTCAAAACAGTTTTTAAATGATGCAATGTGAGTAGTCTATGTGTTACCTCGAAGATCAGTTAGCAGTTTAGCTTGCTGATAGATTCAGCAGATGTTCTGCTCACAGTAACAGATGCACATTTAAATGGGTTACTCCTAGCTACATCAGGAAGCTTTATAATGATCTTAAAGCAAAGACAACCATAAGGTTAAGCCGCATTATTAAAATGATGGTGGGTGAGATGACTAGCAGCTCCATAGTATCATTTTGTGAAAAAAACTTGTAGAAGTAGTTACCGATTAGATGGTTAATCAGTTAATGTAGTCGTAATATGCTTCGAAAATACCCAGCAATAAGCTTACTAAATACATCTTTTGGTTTCAGGATTCATCCCTTGCAAGCACACAAAGTGACTGTGATAATGTTATACCTTGAAACAAAAATAGCACAATGAACAGATTTAGATAAGTCTCCCATTTTTTAAGGCGAAAGGCAGGGTTTAAGTTTGGGGTCAAATAGGGGTCACAATCTGAGCCATATGGGAGACAGTCATTTGGAAGTGATTCTTGACAAAGTGGCCAGAGAGCAACCTCAATATCCAGTGGTATTTGGGCTATCAAAGTTGGAGGGCCAGAAGGGGATGTCCTGCTGGAACCTCTGGTTAGGGTGAGAGAGGAGGGAAGCATCTCCATTGTGAGGTTGTGCTTGACTTTCAACTTTCAAAACTTTAAAATTGTCAAGTGTTCTCAGCAGGCAGACTGTCTTTGTGGAGGGAAGACAGCCCCCATCAAGGGCATTCAATGGTTGCAGCTGTGCCCGGGCAGGTGGACAGGTTATTAAAGCCTACCTGTGGAGCTGACCCATCAGTCTAATGCTAGGAGACCATCTCCATGCCTGGTCTCCAATGTTGTGGGGGTGCGGGTAGGGGTGGTGGCTTTGGAGGTCAACTAGAAAATTCTAGTCAGCCTCTAATAATAAGTCTTCAGTGGCTACTTAATCCCCTTAAATGCTACCTTCTCTGGGAGAATGGCCCTGTGTTGGGATGGTGCCATCAAACCAAGCACACAGGGTGAATTTTCATACTCTCCACACTCGTCTCTACAAGGGGTTGAAAATCTGCCCAACCTTTGATTGCCTTGATAGTGTAGTAAATTTGTAGCCAGTCTGCATATAGTCCAGATCCAGGGGAATTTGACACTGAGCTAGTATGTGTGTAGCTGGCATAAAGAGTCATGGTACATTCTTACTGTACTTTAAGGTATAGAATGTACTATACATCCTGCGGCTTTCAATGTTGTGGAATACACCACTTTACATTGTGCAACCAGTTTTTATTCACTGCTATTTATTACCTTGTTCCTGGAGCAACTTCTTCCCTCCAGCTAAAGTCAATGATTGGGGAAGACACGTGAAAATGAGCAAATGAATCAACTCATCATTAATATAAAAGCAAACTTTGTTGGAAATTAGAAGCAAGAACAGCAAATACTTGAAATTCTCAGCTGATCTGGCAGTATCTGTAAAGAGAGAAACAGTTACCATTTAGCTTGATAACTTTTCATCAATGTGTTATGTATGTAGTTGGGGTGCAACCCCTTTAAGAGAACTGGTCAGGTGAGCCAGCGGGGTGGAGTTTGGGTCCAGTCTACAATGGACTGTGGAAGTGTGAGCGTCGTAAATAAAGTGTTCTTGTTCAGATTTAGCGATTGTGTACTTGAGATATAATTTCTGGTTCTAAAGGAAACACCATCATATCACAGAGCTGGAACAATGAGAGATGCAACAGCTTTTAAAAAGGCAGAGGATGAGAAAGAAAGAACAGTAAGGATGGCCTCTATTAGAACAGAAAGCAGCAGAGATTAACTGGCAAAAGGGATGAGGGTGGAAGGCCAAAGGGATAATAATGGGACGACAGAGTAGATGCTTTATGGGGAAACTGCAATGGGGCGACACAAATTAAAAAGATGCAGTCGCTCGCTTAATATTGAAGTGAGGAGGAATTTCTTCTGTCTGAGTTACTAGTCTGTGGAGTTGTCTTCAACGGGTAGCAGTGAAGGTTAGTCACAAAATATTCAAAGCTGAGTTTGATAGATCATTGATCAACTCAAAGTGAATGGTCAGTGGAGATTGGAGTTGAGGCTAAAATTGCGATTGGCCATGATCTTATTGAATAATTGAGCACTCCTGAGGGGGCAATTGGCCTATTCCTGCTCCTATTGCCCCTTGTGAAAAGTTGTGTCGAATGGAGCTGAAGATGACAAAAGCAGAATCTTTACCATCAATCTACTGAACGAAAAACAGGAGTAGGAGTTACACTTTGAAATTGTTAAACTCCATGTTCAGTAAGGCTGCAGTATGCCTAATGAAAAGGCCTACTTTGGGCTTCTGTTGACCTTGGTTTGAACAGTGTAGAAGTTGGAGAGTAGAGACATCAGAGTGTCAGTAGGGTAGAGAATTAAATTAACAATATACCATGGTAATGACCTGAACAGACAGGCTAACACTCTCCAACAATGAATGGAGGCATCTCTACCTGAGCTACAAATGTTTATGTTCTGCTAAGACAACAGGATAACCCACTACTGAGATGATTCTCAGAGCTGACTGCATCCTTGTTTTCAAACATTTGTCAGGATTTGATCTACTGTTATTTGTGCACTAAACTTAGCAGAATTGTAAGCTGTGTGGAGGACAGTGTGAAACTCCAAAAAGGCATTGACAAGTTGGTGGAGTGGGTGGATGGGTGGCAGATGAGGTTCAACATCTCTGCAGTGCGAGATTATGCACCTTGGAGGAAGAACATTGAAAGACAATATGAAATAGGGGGTACAGTTCTGAAGGAGGTTCAGGAGCAGAGGGACCTGGGTGTATTTGCGCATAGATCATTGAAGGTGGTAGGACAAATTGGTACAGAGTACAGAGCATGGAGGTGATGTTGAACTTGAATAGTACACTTGTTAGACCTCAGTTGGAGTATTGTGTGCTGCTGTGAAGACCATGTTATGGGAAAGGTGTGAATGCATTAGAGGGAGTGCAGAAGTGATTTACAAGAATGATCCCAGGAATGAGGAACTTTCCGCTACGAGGATAGATTGAAGAAGTTGTTACTGTTCACGTTAGAGAGAAGAAGGTGGAGAAGAGTGTTACTAGAGGTTTTCAAAATCATGAGTGGGATGATAGATGAGATAGGGAGAAGCTGTTCCTTCCAGTAAAAGGAACAAAAACAAGAGGATGTAGGTTCAAAGTGATGTTCAAAAGAAGCAAAGATGATGCAGGTAGTTAGAGTATGGAATGCACTGCCTGGGAATGGGGCATAGGCAGGTTCAATTGTGGCATTCAGTATTTGGATATACATAAAGTGCAAGACTTAGGGAAAAAGCAGGAGATTGGCAGTAGGGCGAAAAAGCCCTCGATCGGATCTCTCGCGTTTCCCGCACCTCAGCCCTCACACCCCCTCCTCGCAATAACAACAAAGACAGAATTCCCCTCATCCTCACGTATCACCCCATCAATCTCCGGATTCAACGCATCATTCTCTGCCACTTCTGCCACCTGCAATCTGACCCCACTACCAAGGATATATTTCCCTCCCCACCCTTATGTGCCTTTCGGAGGGACCGCTCTCTCCACAACTCCCTTGTCCACTCCACACTCTCCACTAGCCCCACAACCCCTGGCACTTTTCCCTGCAACCACAGCAAGTGCTACACCTGCCCCTACACCTCCCCCCTCACCCCCATCCCAGGCCTCAAGAAAACCTTCCACATTAAATGGATGTTCACCTGCACATCTGCTAATGTGGTCTATTGTATCTGCTGTCCCCGATGTGGCCTTTTCTGCATCAGGGAGCCGGGCGGGGGCTTGGAGACCGCTCTGTGAAGCGCCTGCACTCGGTTTGTGACAAATGACAACACCTCCCAAACGTGAACCACTTCAACTCCCCCTCCCACTCCTTAGATGACATGTCCATCCTGGGCCTCCTGCAGTGCCACAACGATGCCACCCGAAGGTTGCAGGAACAGCACCTCATATTCCGCCTGGGAACCCTGCAGCGCAATGGTATCAATGTGGACTTTACAAGCTTCAAAATCTCCCCTCCCCCGGCCTCATCCCAAAACCAGCCCAGCTCATCCCCACCTCCTTGACTTGTCTGTCTTTTCTCCTGCCTGCCCACTCTTCCCGCCTCGCTGACCAACCCCCACCCCTACTTCCTACCTACTAGCCTCAACCCCGCCTCCTTGACCTGTCCGTTTTCCTTCCCACCTACCCGCCCCTCCCTCCTCACTGACAACCCCCATCCCAACCCCCTACCTACACTCACCTGTACTGGCTTCATCCCTGCCTCCTTGACCTGTCCGTCTTCTCTCCACCTATCTGCTCCTTTATCCACCTTCTATCATTGCCTCCCTCTCTCTCTATTTATTTCAGAGCCCCCTTCCCCTCCCCCATATCTGAAGAAGGGTCCAGACCCGAAACGCCAGCTTTCCTGCTCCTCTGATGCTGCTTGGCCTGCTGTGTTCATCCAGCTCCACACCTTGTTATCTCAGACTCCAGCATCGGCAGTTCCTACTATCTCTGGTGGTAGGTAATGATGCTTGTTAGAAGAGCTGGTGTAGACACAATGGGCCAAATGGTCTCCTCCTGCTCTGTAACAATTCTGTGATTCTGTAAAAGGCCTTGCCTGTAGACAAACTCAAACTCAACAAGAGAATCATTGAGGTTGCACTCATTCATCTCTGAAGAATGTGCATTATCTCATGTATGCAAGATGGTTTCCTCCTTCCTTGTTTCAGTTTGCAAGGTAGCCAGCAAGTTGTCGTCATGAGTTAACTGGGTAAGTGAGGAAACCATTGCTTATGAAGAGCAATGAGTCGTGCTGTAGCTGTGAAGGAGAGTAATGGATGGCAAGCACTGGCAATGACAGAGCTACAGAAAAATAGTCTGCCTACTGAGGAATGAACGTGTGGTTCGTAAAGATTTCTCTTACAGAAAAGAACGAAGGATCATGTATGTTATGTGCATTAGGATGCTGAATATTCTCAGTACATTATAATTCAGAACACTAAATGGAATATTAAGACAACATTAGCCTCTTGAAGTTCAAGTTTGGACTAAAAGCAATTCCATTGAAAGGCATCTTGTATGATTTTAAAATATCTGCCAGTCTCCTACAATATTGCTCATGATACATTGGAAGTTATACCAAATTATAGTTGTGTGTTATGGGACCTGTCCCTTTTAAGTGCTTTCTTGAATTAATTCAGATAATTAAGGCTGGAATTTTCACATCTGTACTTAAGGTATTTTGTTAAGTGAGATTCATGGTGCCTGATCTGCCTTGGCTCACAGCGACTTTTCTCACACAATCGTCCGCTCTTCAACTCATTAATTGTACCAAACTCTTGATGTTTTCCCTGGGGAATTGTGCAGCTGGGGAGGTGTAAGTGCTCACCACTGATGGGACTTTCTGGCTTTTAAGCCTCTGGCACAATGTATAAAGCCCAGCTTCACACCAACTCAGTCACTGCAAGCCAGAAATGACCCCACAATCTGTAGTGTTGGACCCTTAAGGTTTAGAGGAAAGGAAAGCTTGCTTCACATTTCATGGAGAGTGTCCTGGCAGTCTCAGTGGATGGGGTGGTTGAGAGGAAGGCAGTTGTGCCCTTATTGCATTGGTTGTGTCTCTTGTTCTGCATTAGTCTGAGGGCTTCATAAAGGTGATATGAGCCATGTTTTATCCATTATCTCAGAGCAGCCATCTATGTGTTGCCTGAGGAACGGATGCGTTTTCTGGTATGTAGTGGGCATGACAGTTCCCAGGGAATCTGGTGCACATCTCCAAAATTTGGCATCAATGACCATGCATAATTTGAACATTGATGGAATGGAAGTCTTTTGTGTTGATGAACTTTGCAACTTGGTGTTAGGGTACTCCCAGAGCAACATGGGTGCAGTTCAACACCACCCTACATTTGGTGGAAGCCAGCAAAGCTGGAGAATCCCACTGCCTGAGCTGCTTGACTCTCCTCATCATGGGGAGAGGAATATGAAGAGCTGTAATTTGTAGAAAATGACCTCAGTTGTATCCCAGATGCATTTGTGGATCAAGGATTAGGAAAAGCCACACACATCCATGGTTGCTCCTTGGAGTGAGCTGCAATGCAAACCACATAGAGTGGCAGGGCTGTAACTTAGCACTGAAGACCCTGCTTGCTAAGGGAGCAATGTGACTAATGTAGAGGCTGGCAGTCTTTAAGTTAGTGCTAAGTCAGTGAGTGTGCATTAAGAGAGCATTGTGAAGTAGGGCAGAGGCTAGCAGCCTCCAAGTAAGCACAAACTGAGTGAGCAGTAAGAAAGCAAGCTAAGGCCAATCACATGATCCTGTGTCACTGCAAGCAAAGCAACCTGACAGAGAAGCTTGCAAGTCGTAGGTATTGCTGAACTCCAAGGTAAGGTCCTGAAGGGCTGAAGTGGTGTGTGGATTGGTCTGAGAGCAGATGTATTGATGTGGTGAAGCAGGTGGCTTGCCGATGCTGACTTGCATGGACTACAACTCAAGGTGGCCATGGAACAATCTGGGACATTTGTTCTGAAGGCACATTGGAATGATAGCTGGGGCAAGTATTTGGCAAAAGCAGCCATCAAGAACTGGTTGTGATTTATACGTTGGGAATTTGTGCTGTCAAGTTTCTTGGGACGGAAGGGAGAATTGGAAGTGGAGTATAAATAAGCTGAGTTGGGGCTTTAATAAGATGCAAATGTGTGGAATTGGGTAGTACCTGCTCAATAGTGAGATCCTGAAGTTGCCATTTCAGGCTTGAGGGAAAAATCGCAAAAAAATTTCCTGATGTGGTATTCTGATTTTCCCATCTTTTTCACCCATTGCTCACATCACAACAGGAAGGGAAGATTCTGCTCTAGGTTATTGTATTGATTTGTAAACTCTTCCATGCTGTACAAAGGTTAATTTTAGGTGTTTGCAAATTTTCTAGTTCTAGGTCAGAAGGATCCATCACTAAATATCAACCATCACGTTTGGTTTTTTTTTGAAATAGCTTTATAACAACAAAAGGCAAGATTTTCATGAAGGAGATGGGAGGCAAACCTGTCAACATTAAAGAGGCCCCTGTCTGCCATATTTTTGTCCAAGGAAGGTGACCATATCCATAACTGTTAAATGCTCAAGCACTCACTAGCCTGGCCCTTACAACCTCCATGCCCCCTGTATGGCCTTTCCTATCTCTTATACCGCCACAATGCCTTTCCGAAGCCCTGCCATGATGCCGATACATTTACCGTTTGGAGTCTTTTAGCATCCACTATGTGCAGAACCCGTGAACAGGCAGGCAGTAGAGGGATACAGACCATATGCAGGCAGATGGAATTCATTTAGGATGGAATCACGGTCAGCATAGACATAGTGGGCCAAAGGGCTTGTTCCTGTGCTGTATTGTTCTATGTACAGAACTACTAAGCCACAGGAAAGTCTGCTAGGTCTGCCGTAGAACCTGACACAATAAACAAACATACTTTGAAAATCTTACCTACAAAATACTCCACTACCCTCTCCGGCAATGCATTCCACGCCCCTACCACTCTCTGAGTAAAGAACCTACCTGTGATGTCTCCCCATGTCTACCTCCACTCACTTTAAAACTAAGCCCCTTTGTAATAGCTACCTCCACCCTAGGAAAAAGTCTCTGGCTGTCTACTCTATCTATACCTCTGATCATTTTGTACACCTCCATCAGGTCACCTCTCATCCTTCGTCATTCTAAAGAGAAAAGGCATAGCTCTCGCAACCTTTCCTCGTAAGACCTTCCCTCCATTCCAGGCAACATCCTGGTAAATCTCCTCTGCACCATTTCCAAGCCTCCACATCTTTCCTGTAATGAGGCGACCAGAACTGGACACAATACTCCAGATGTGGCCGAACCAGGCTGTTGTATAGCTGGAGCATAACTTCATGGCTCTTGAACTCGATCCACTGGTAATGAAAGCTAACACACCATACGCCTTCTTAACAACTCTATCCATCTGGGTGGCAGCTTTTGGGGAACTGTGAACATGAACCCCAAGATCCCTCTGCTCCTCCACACTGCCAAGAATCTTTCCATTAACCCTGTATTCTGCTTTCAAGTTTGTCCTTCCAAAATGAATAACTCTCACTTTTCAGGGTTAAACTCCATCTGCCACTTCTCAGCCCAGCTCTGCATCCTATCAATGTCCCTTTGTAACCTAGAACAGCCCTCCGCACTGTCCACAATGTGACCCACCTTCGTATCGTCCGCGAACTTGCTAATCTACACTTCCACTCCTTTGTCCAAATCATTTACAACAATCACAAATAGAAAAGGACCCAGGACAGATCCCTGTGATACACCACTCGTAACTGAGCACCATGTTGAATATTTTCTGTCCACTACCACCCTTTGTCTTCTAAGGGTCAGCCAATTCTGAATCCAATCTGCCACATTTCCCCCTATCCCATGCCTCCTTACCTTCTGCATGAGCCTACCATGGGGAACCTTATCAAACGCCTTACTTAAATCCATGTATACCACATCCACTGCTCTACCTTCATCCACGTGTTTGGTCACCTCTTCAAAGAATTCAATAAGATTTGTGAGGTATGATCTACCCCTCACAAATCCATGCTGACTATCACGAATCAAACTGTGCCTTTCCAAGTGATCATAAATCCTATCTCTCAGAGCCCTTTCCAATAGTTTGCCCACCACTGACGTAAGACTAACTGGCCTGTAATTTCCGGGGTTATCCCTATTCCCTTTTTTGAACAAGGGAATAACGTTTGCCTCTCTCCAATCTTCTGGCAGTATACCCGTGGACAGTGAGGACGAAAAGATCATCACCAAAGGCCCTGTGATCTCTCCCCTCGCTTCCCGTAGAATCCTTGGATAAATCCCATCAGGCCCAGGGACTTATCTATCTTCAACTTCCTCAAAATTCCCAGCACATCTGCCTTACTAACATTGACCTCCTCTAGCTGACCAGCCTGTTTCACACTGTCCTCCTCTACAACTCGGTCCCTAATGAGGATACCTGGCAACTGTATCTACAGCACAACCTGAGCAGATTTGTTTAGACATTTGTTTATCCAGATGGTCTGGTAATAAAATGAGATAAGGGTATATTGTTACAGATAATCGCTACAGTTTTGTTAAATTTGAATTATTAGGACTCAAGAATATTGTCTACTGTTGATATTAGTTCAGTATGTGATGTAATTTTTACATCTATACACTTATCTATGATGTGCAAATGTTACCATTTACATTAAGGAGGATTACTGATATTTCCAGTCATTTTCCTTCTATAAAGTGGGGAATGCCAATGCTAGGTGAATCAATCTTTTTTCTCTCGACAATTTGTTCATACTTAATCTTCCTGATTTGTCAATACAAAACATCCCTTGTTACCGTTAACTTAAAATTCTGAAGGCCTCAGCAGGTCGGACAGTATCTGTAGTGAGGACAGGGACACTAACATTTCGGATGAACATTGAATCAACCTTGTTATTGATTGTTTTACATGATTTCATCCCCTAAAAATGATCATTGATGATGTGATTATATTCTGAACTGTTTAGGTCTATTCCATTCTAGTAATTAGCTCTTCAATGCTTTAATAATGAGAATCTTGCAAATACCCTGAGGGAATATTGTACAAACTAAGACCAAGCTAGCCAATGTCATACATAGTTTTACTTGAAAATTACTTTCCTTTTAAAATCCACCCAAAATTGTATTTTTGAAAGGATCAGCCAGTGCTTTAATGGGTTTTACCTACTCCAGTCCACAAAACCTAATCACATTTACATTGTATTTGAGCATCATGCTAGGTTTGGCTACTGAAAGAAATTAACTGCGGTTATAAGTGAGCATTTGATGCTGAATTTTTGTCTGAACCAGTCAGCAATTACTCAAAGTTCCAGTCAAACAAAAATGGTTTGTTTGTGGGACACCTTTGCACCTTTGGACTCTGACACTTCTAAAGTGTCCTTCAAGGACCTGAAAGTTCTTTTATTTGAAATTTCACAATGAAAGATGATATTAATGCAGCTATTGGGGTAGATCTTTCCTCTTTAAGAAACAGGAGGCTGTATGGATGGGTGAGTCCATCCTTGGGTCACTGAGGACTGGTGGATGTGCCATGGGGTCTCTCAGGACTGGTTCATCTCTCTTGGGTCCTTAAGGATTTATCAAACTATCCTTGGGTCAAGGAAGACTGCTGTGATCTACATGGGTCCTGGTGTATGCTATGGGTAGTTAAGAAGGCATTTGGTACGATTGACTTTATTGGTCAGTGCATTGAGTATAGGAGTTGGGAGGTCATGTTGTGGCTGTACAGGACATTGGTCAGGCCACTTTTGGAATACTGCATTCAGTTCTCGTCTCCCCACTACAGGGAGGATGCTGTTAAACTTGAAAAGGTACAGAAAAGATTTACAACGATGTTGCTAGGGTTGGAGGGCTTGAGCTATAGGGAGAGGTTGAATAGGCCTGGGCTATTTCCCTGGAGCATCAGAGGCTAAAGGGTGACCTTATAGAGGTTTGTAAAGTCATAAAGGGCATGGATAGGGTGAATAGCCAAGGTCTTTTTCCTGGGATAGGTCGTCCAAACGGTAAGGTAAGAGGGGGAAGATATAAAAGGGACTAAAGGGGCAACTTTTTCATGCAGAAGGTGGTGCTTGTATGAAATGAGCTGCGAGAAGAAGTGTTAGAGGCTGGTACCATTACAACATTTGGATGGGTACATGAATGGGAAGAGTTTAGAGGGGGAAAAGGGGCAAATGCTGCCAAATGGGACTAGATTAATTTAGGATATCTGGTCAGCATGGACGAGTTGGGCCGAAGGGTCTGTTTCAATGCTGTACAACTCCACGACTCATCAGGCAGCTATTTATTTCTAAATATGCATCCACTGTGGCTTTGGCGCCTACTATATACTATTGTCTATCAGTGGCAGCAAGAGGTCAGCTCCTACTCTGTCAAATCTACAACTTCGTAATATTTCCTGCTGAGGAATGAGTCCCAGCCAGAAGTGATAGCCTGCACCTGGAGTAGCCAACGGTATCTGTGCAGGGGACACGCATTCGGATATCTTTCACCTATCAGGCTCCAAATGAGGAGGAGTTGTTGGACATTGGAAACAAAATGCTCTAGTAATGTGATGGCATTACTGTTTACTCTCATTTATTTCCCTCACACACAAATCTGAGAATGTCTCCTGTAAGATACTCAAACTAAAACACAGCAAAATGTATAATTGAATAATGGCCGAAGAAGATTTTGACAGTCATTCCTAGAAAACTTTCATAATTTCTTTTGGGATCCGGGATAAGAAAGCTAGCTCAAATATTTCCAATGGCCAGTCATTACTGCAGCATTATTGCGGAATCTGCATCACATCACACTCTGAAGAAATTGCCCGGCAGATTTAATTTTCCACAGGGAAATTCCTCTATGTCTGGAATGTTCTCACAGTCTCCATTTAAGTCGGAAGCTTAAGAGTGTTAAAATGAAAGCAAGTAAGTAGTTACACAGGAAAAAATATCGTAATTAGATATATTCTAACTTCTGAGTAACTACTCAATTTACCTCGCGGACTCCCCCAGCTTCTTCATCGCAGACCCCTTCCACTCCCCCAGACTTTGACCTGACCAATTCCCCAGGACCCAAACCCCCTTCCCTGTATCTGCACAGATGCCCCCACCCATTCCACTGCTGCTGGACCTGATCTTAACCACTTCCCTGTGCTGCATCTATGTCTTCCACTTCTATCAGACTCTAAGCCCAACCATTCGACCAAATCCGATCCCACCTCCCTGTGGACCAGATCAGACCATACGCTCTCCCCCGCCATCCCAAACCCAACCTCTACCTACCTGGCACCTGATCCACTTGGCACTCCACTTACCTGGCACCCTAAACCCTACCTTACCTAACCCTCCAGCATTCTAACTCTCCATTCCTCTCCTCCACCAGAGCTCTCTGGACCTAACCCAACCAGCCTATCAGACCCACCCAGACCATCCACAACCCTGCTGGACCCGACCCCTTGCCACCCTGGTACCCTGCTGACTTGGCACCTTATCCTCTTCCCACTTGGTATCCCAAGCCCTGTTACCCTAGCCTCTGAACTGATACTCTACCCACCTGGAACCTGGCACACAACTTATCTGCCACTCTATCTCCTACCTATCTGGCATCCTTTTCCCTGATATCTTACCCCTACTCATCTGGCACCTTATCCAAATTCTCTACTTATCAGGCACCCTAAACCTACCTTACCCTACCCTCCAGCATCTGAACATTGCACTGATCTTGTGCATGTATGGTTCGACAGCAGCTGTCAATGTGGCTGTCAGGGCCTTTAATGTCAGAATACAGCAGCTGACTGCTGTGCTTTGCCTTCCTCTGTCAGTTCTATGCTACAATAGAGCTATCAGAGTGGAAATATTGCTGTGCATTTCTGAAGGAATCCTGAATGGGATCATTTCTCAGAAATGCGAAGCTCCCTTCTTTTGTAAAAAATAAAGAATCCATGTGGTAACCTCTGTGAGATTATCACTCACTGAAAAATGCAACCCGGAGTGTCTCACACCTGGATGTACAATGTTAAATGTCCGTCCAAAATTAGTCTACACTTACCTAAACATTCCTTTCACCATTCTGATATATTCTGTTCAGAGCAGTTTGCCTAATTGGTTGCAAAGTCAGTCATTCCCACCTTCAAAATGTTTTGGGAGGAGCTGATTTAAACTACAAACTGACATCAAAGAGAGTTACATCTGAAAGAAAACTATTGAGACCATGAAGATGTCAAAACAGAGCATTAAGGTGTTATTTGAGAGCGTTTTTTCGGCTTCTGCAGGAATTCGTTTGCTGGACATTGGATTCTGTGGTGTGCTGATTCACATGAGTTACTTCTTAGTTACTTGAAGTGTTCTTTAAAGATCGGTTCATATATTGGTTGTATTGCCTAAACCAAATCTTTTGGTTCTTGATTTATTACAGTTAGAAGCAGAATCTCAGCTCTCAACTAAACATTAGAAAAATGACCCAGTATTCTAACGGAAGGTAGAAAATGACCTGTCATTTATTTATTGAAGACTAAAGATTCTCTTTTATGTGTGTGAGATAAAAATGCAGTTCAGCTTCTCTAGACTCTTGTGGTACCTTTATTATATAGATGTTTAAGTTAGAATGGGATGTAGAATTGACAGTTTAGATTCCAATCTTTCATTGCTTTTCAGGAGTGCAGACACCCAAACTGGTAAATCCATTATCCTGCTAACCTAATCGGCAGTTATTTATACATTCAGTAGAGTGGGTTAATTAATTTCCCTGCAAGAACATGTTACCAAAGACAGTTGAAAATCCTGAAGAAAAAGATTTATTTCAATCGTCATAAATAACTTTAACGTGTTCTTAATGCTCATTTCAATTTTCTGGCTCAGTATTCTGCTTGAACAATTTATGAATGAAAAAGCCTTCCATGTAGCCAATGCTTTGTTTAGACTGTTACACGACCTTTTGATTAATACTTGCCCCTTGCACTATTACTAACAGGTCAGTTGTTCTAAAATGATGCATTCAGACCACATAAAATATCACAAAAAAAGCAAAATACTGCAAATGCTGGAAATCTGAATATCAACAGAAATTACCTCAGCTGGTCTGGCAGCATCTGTGGAAAGAGGGAAATGGAGTTAACACTTCAAGCCCATAATGACTTCGTTAAAACTGGAGCTGGGAACCAGAATTGGAGTTGGGAACCAGAACTGGAGTTCTGAGTAACGTTCAACTCAAATTTTAGCTCTGTTTCTGTTTCCATAGTTGCTACCAGAACTGCTGAGTGTCTCCAGCATTTTCTGTGAAAATATCTGTATGTGTATTGATGAAGTTTGTGTTGTTTTAAACCTCCCTTTCTCTTTCTTGTCTATTCCCTTTTGACCAATTAGTTTTAAACGTAATAGTTCTCACCTTCAAAATGTTTTGGGAAGAGCTGATTCAGATAATAAGTGGGCATCAAAGAAAGTCACATTTGGAAAAGAAAATATGACAAGATGATGTCAAAACAGAGCATTAACATGTTATTTGAGACCTAATCACTCATATTATACACACAGATGTGTAAGCTTGATGATATCTAGAGTTGCATTGTGCCCAAATTGTTGTAATAACCCTTAACTTACTTAACTCCAGTGTTGTAGAGATATTTCAAGCTTGTTCAAAAGACTTTTGGGGACATGTGGTTTTTGTACTTGTGCTGCCGGCTTTCTGATCAGTCACAGCACAGCTGTGAAGAGCAGAGGTCATGAATGTAAACAATGAGTCTGTGCACAACATGCCTGTTCCTAACGCTAATCTTTACAGTAATATGCAAGTTAATTCAGTCATTAATGCTACAAGAAATCTTCCCTTAAGAGATTGACTCCTTTATCTCTTGTGCTAAAAAATGCCGGAGAAGATTTATATGTCAATCTTTGTATGACCTGAATTATAATGTACTGAGTGTGCTATATTAGTCCACAGCCAGCGGACATTCAACAATACGTCAAAGGAATGGACTGCAGAATGGAGCTGCCATTATCTTAAACACTTGTGGACTTATGTCAGCTGTGACATGGTATCTTGCCATTGAGTCAACAGGTAGTTTTTTTAGTTCCATTCAGGGCATGAGAGGCAGACACTCCAGAGTGTACTGAGGGTGTGCAGCACTTTCAGAGGTGCCACCTTTTGGATGAAACATTAAAGTGTACAATTTTCCCTCCCAGATGAGCATAAAAGATTTCATCACTCTACTTTGAAGAACAGGGAGTTATTCTAGCTGTCCCACCTCTCTCAACTCGTCCCCTGTTGCTAAATCATCAGGCTGCTAATACAGCACTGGATGAGCAGAATTTTCCTGCAAGTAAATAACGGGAAGACCTAAGCCATTGTTCTCAGTCCCCAATCCAAATTCCATAGCATAACTACTTACTCCATTCCTTCCTTGGAACAGACTGAGATTAAGCTAATTTGTTCGCAACCTTAGCCTTAGATTTGCCACCAAGATCAGCTTCTGACTGTATCATCGTGCAATTATGCAGAGCACCTACTTCCACCTCCACAGTATCTCCTGAGTTCAACCTTGTCACAATTCATCTGCCACTGAAACCTCATTCATGCCTTTGTTACCACTAGACTCAACTGTTCCAACTTCTAGCTCGACTCCCATATTCTACCCTCCATAAGCTTGAGTTCAACCAAAACAAGGTGACTGTTATTTTAACTCGAACCAAGTCTTTTTCCTCTATCACTGCTGTGCTTTTTGATCTACATGGGCTCCTGCAAAGCCTAGATTTTAAAACTCTCATCCTTGTTTTCAAATCCTTTATGTCCTCACAGTTCTCTAACTCTGTAATCACTACCCTCCAGCCCTGTGAAATTTTAGGGCTCCTACAATTCTGGCCACTTGTAGATCATCTTGGTGGCTGTACCTTTAGTTATCTTGGCCCCAGCGCTGGAAAACCCTCCCTGCAGTTCTCCACCTACTTTTCTTGCTTTCCTCCTATAAGAAAATCCTTAAAACAGACCCTTTTTTCTAAGTTTTTGACCATCCTACCTAATATCTCTTGGGGCTGTCAGTTGTACTTTGATTTGTAATGCTTCGGTGAAGTGCCTAATGACTTTTCATTGCATTATACGTGTTATACAAATATAAGTTGTTGTGTCCTGGACAATAATTATTGCTCTTATCACATTGCTGTTTTTGGGATGTTTTTGGGATTTTTTTGCATGCCACCCAGCTGCTGCATTTATTACATTGCAACAGCAACTATATTTCGTTCATTGATGGTAAGGTGCTTTGGGGCATCCAGTGGTCATGAGAAGTGCTGTTAAAAATGTCTGACTTTTAATACTCACAATGGCTCAACAATGAAACAAACTGCAGCACTTAATAATGGATCCGCCTTTATTTACCTGATTTTACGTGGGCATAAGAAATGCTAAAATATTCAATGACAAGGATAAAATCTTCTTTGCTGCACAACATTAAAATGCACTGAATTGACAGGAAATTATACGTTCTTGTTCTGTATGTGTATCAAACTCTATTTTTATTTTTTTTATAAACAGGGTTGCTCAGTCATCACAGCGTAGATGCAAACTACTTGGCCCAAATGGTCCGTGCTGGCAGTTACCTTCCCCATGATCCATGGTTTGCTTTCTATGTCAATGTCAAGGTGGAAAGGACACTGCAAGCTCCGTAGCTTTTCCAATGCATTTTTCTTCAGAGTCCAATTACTCTAGTTATTCTTCACTGAAGTAGATAAACTCACACGTGCTGATATTGAATTCCATATTACCCAATTAACCCAGGAGCTCTGGATCCTAGTGTCAAAAAAAATTGTAAAAGGAATATGAGAAATACTCTCAATCAGAGTATTGTCCTTGCAGTTAACTGTTTATTGAATCTTCCCTTTCTGTGAAGGGCCACATGCAATGTCTCAATTAGTTATAAGAGGAGATCAAAATGTCACAATCTGGTTACTATGTGCAGTGATACATAAGTATGTTCAGAAGGATTTCCTTACAATGTTTTTTGAGTAGAATTGCCAGATCAGTTCTTTTTGGATATGTTCACAGATTTGGTATGGGTAATTGAAATAATTCTGAAGCACTTTACAATGTTGTTACCAAGCCAATGCATATAGAATTATAGACTGGTGAGCCAGACATTGGTATTGGGGAAGATGCTAGAGTCTAATATGAAAAGAATTAATAGCAGAGAAAGAGTCAGCATGGCTTTACAAAAGGAAAATCATGCTTAATAACTTAGAGTTAAAAAGGGACAGCCAGTGGATGTGGCTTGTGTGAACTTTCGGAAGGCTTTAGATAAGGTCCCACATAAGATATTAGTGTAAAATTAAAAACACGTGGGATTGGGAATAGTGTACTGACATGAATAGAGAACTGGTTGGCTGACAGGAAATGAAGAATAAGATCAGATGGGTCCTATTCCGACTGGCATGCAGTAACTAGTGGGCTGCCGCAGAGTTCGGTGCTTAGATCCCAACTATTCACAACATATATTCATGATTTAGATGAAAGAACTAAATGGAAATCCCCATGTTTGCAGTTGATACAAAGCTGGGTAGGAGTATGAACTGTGAGGAGGATGCTGAAATCCTTCTGTGTGATTGCTTATGTGTGCAAATGCATGGCAGTTGCAGTATAATGCAGATAAATGGGAGGTTATCCACTTAGGTAGCAAAAACAGGAGGGTGAATATTATCTGAATGGTGATAGATTAGGAAGTGGGGAGGTCCAGTGAGACCTGGGTGTCCTCACACACCAGTCACTGAAAGTAAGCATGCAGGTATAGCACATGGTGCAGAAGGCAAGTGGTATGTTAGCCATCATATTGAGAAGATTTGAGTAGAGGAACATGGATGTTTTGCTGCATTTGTGCAAGGCCTTGGTGAGACCACATCTGGAGTCTTATGTGAAGTTTTGGACACCTTCTTTGAGAAGGGATGTCCTGGCTATGGAGGCAGTGCAGTGAAGGTTTGCCAAACAAATTCTTTGGCTAGCAGGACTGACGCATGAAGAGAGATTTGATCAGTTAGGACAATATTCACTGGAGATGAAACAAAAGAGGGAGGATCTCACAGAAACCTTTTAAAATACTAACAGGACTAGACAGGGTAAACACAGAAAGGATGTTCCTGAAGATTGGCGGTGTTCAGAACTGGGAGATCATAGTCTAAGGATATGGGGTAGGCTATTTAGGACTGAGTGGAGGAGAAATTGCTTTATCCAGAGTGGGTGAGACAGTGGAATTCTCTGTCACAGAAGGTGGTTGAGGCCAAAACGCTGAATGTTTTCAAGAGGGCGTTAGATATGGTTTTTAGGGCTAATGGGATCAATAGGTACGGGGAGAAAGTGGGAATGGGGTATCGAGTTGGATGATCAGCCGTGGATTGAATTGAATGGTAGCAAAAGGTCAAAGGGCCAAATGGTTTTTTTGCTGCTCCTATTTTCTATGCTTTTTCTGTGTTTCCTTGAATTTTATTTTTATATTGATTAAATAAAATTTATTGAATTAAAAATACTTAATAGAACAGAGGTAGAAGAAATAGTTAACCATTCAGGAAATGCTTCTGAACACACATTTTTCATCATATTGAAGAGATCTGTTAGTAATAGGGCCCATAATAAAAGTGATTTATTTTTTGTGTCTTTTTGAACTATATGCTACATGTGAGTCAGAAATTCAATGCAAAAATACAGTTCAAAATGAGCATTATTTACTTTCAGTTTTTGGTAGCACCTGTTGTTCTAGTGCCGTGAGAGGAAGCACTTTTTAACCTCACGCCCCAGCTCAATGGAACTATAGTTAAGATCAGTGGAGTTGCATCTTCCCATCTGGTAACATTTATCTTTGGCAGCTTTGATGGGCATTGGCATCGCAATGCTGGGAGTGTTAGTGAAAGAGCAGAGAGACTGAGGTACACCAAATTTTGATAAAGTTCCTTGTGGCCAGGAAGAGCAGGATTCCTTCCATGTCCTGCCATTCTTTATCCTCTCCACATCATTATCTGTTTGGAAGCATCTCCCCTGCCCCTACTGTACCCACCTTACATCAAAGACTGTTTGCTGAGTTCTCAATGGCAAATGGCTTCCCACTTCCTGTTGCCAATCCTGACGCTATTTGCCCAGGCAAACCTGCAAGCCCTGTGACTCCACAGACACACACACACTGATACACAGACACAGACACACACGCGTGCGCGCACAATCCCTTCCCAAATAAAGTGTGGATTATGAACAATGCAGTATTGCAATGATCAGGTTACGATCATCCAACATGACGTAGAATTTCTACCATATGCTACAAGCAGCTGTGTTAACCTTGGCCTATGAACACTATCTCCCTTTTGCGTGTTGATTAACAGTGGTGTTCTTCACTCATTGTACACAATGTGCCAATCCTCCCAGATCGACTGCTAAGAAAATTGCTTAATGCAAAGAGATTTACAATGTCCCTTTGTAATTAAGGAGTGCATTCCTGCCCCATGGAATTATTTTTGTTGGATTGCAACTGATATTTAAAATACTGGAGGTGCGTATTAAGTACCTTTGTGCAGTTATTTGAAACTCAGATTGATAATGTGCAATGAAAACAAAACCAGGATGTCCTTTCTACTTTGTACTCAGCTTATACGATTTCACAATATTTACATTTTAAAAGCGACTTCAAAATACAGATCCCACCACTGGGCCTAAGCTGGCTGCACAACTCCAACTATGTTCCCAAGTGAAGTGAATGCTGACAAACACCTTGACCTATTGAAAAGACCTGCTGCGTACTAGGGGACTTATATTAGTCCCTGTTGTAACAGTCCATTACAGGAGAGCACTCTGTTAAGTTGCTTCATTGTAGACACATCAGTATCACATTGCAACCCTGGTGTGATTATAGTTTTCTTTTGTTAGTAAAGTTTGTGCATCTCCTTGCACCCTTTTAGATTGATCTGAGGCACCTGCTGTGCTGACACTCTGCTGCTTTTCTGTATTAGCCCAAACTCCACAGCTTCAGTAAATTGATTCCTGACCTGTATACTGCTTAAAGCAATACTAAGGCTAATATATTCTAAGGCACAAAAAAAGACACCAATAACCTTACCAAGGTTTCAACTGGATATGTAAGACATTGCTGATTGGATATCAACAATCCCTGTGCCAGATACTTGATTGATGTGGAAATGGCTAATCTCAGCGAGAGTACCAGTAGAAGCATTGGCTTTGTATGGGGAATATTATCAGTCTGCCCACTCATGACTGATATCTTGCAACCCATGCAGTTCATGTGTAAACTTTAGATAAAACAATGATTGGGATTGGCTGGGGTGTCCTGAACAGTAATATAGTCTAGACTCAGCTAGGACAAAAACTGAGCAACGTTTGAGGAATGGGGAAGATTACTGGAACTGAACCTCAGCAATGATGTGGGTTGAAGGGGGAATGGGGATCAGTGCCGGTGGGAAGGGAAATGTATAAAAGACCAATAAAGATAGAGCTGAACTTGCCTTACTAAAAGAAAAGCCAGTTTTGAAATGTTGACTGTAGCACTTTATCTGATTTTCCATTAATATCTGATATACTACCAAATCTGAGATAACTTCTAACCTGAAACTGCAGTAAGTAGAGTCATATAGCACTGAAACTGCTCCTTCAGTCCAACCAGTTCTTGCTGACCATAATCCCAAACTAAACTAGTCCCATCTGCCTGTGCTTGGCCCATAATACTCCAAACCTTTCCTATTCATGAACTTATCCAAATGTCTTTTAAACATTGTAACTGTACCTGCATCCACCACTCAGGAAGTTCATTCCATACAGGAACCCACTCTGTGTATAAAAGTTGCCCCTCATGTCCTTTTTTAAATCTTTCTCTTCTCACCCTAAAAAAGTACTCCCTAGTCTTGAAATCCCCCAGCAAAGTGAAAAGACATTCACCTTATCTATACCCCTCATGATTTTAAAAACCTCCAAAAGGTCACCTCTGAATGTCTTCTTCCAGTGGAAGAAGACCCAATCTATCCAGCCTCTCCCTATAAGTCAAATCTTCCATTCCTAGTAACATCCTGGTAAAGCTTTTTTGACTATAGCGCCAGTGTCTTGACTGAGACTTTATTCAAGACTGTCCCTTTCACATCTGAGAATAAAACAGTGACCAATAAGGATATGATTAGAAACCATATCAGGAGAGTACAAATTGCTTGAGCTTTTTGCTAAACGAACATTTCCATTGATCTACAGACTTTGCTGTAGTTGTATGTAAAATTCCACTTACAATACTCAAATATATTTGTTTTATGTTGCCGTTCTTTGCTTGTCCTTTTGAGGTAAATGTTGAAAATAATTTTTGATTATTTAATAATGTTCCACTAACTAATATTAAGGTGTCTATTTGATCCTTTGTCAAGTATGTGGGGCCTGAGAAAGCAGAATTGATAGATTAGCATATCCTACACTGTTGGGGATCTGAAAGCTTACTGTGATCTTTCTACAATTCTGAAAATAATCCTAACACTCTAGTAGCATTTCTTTGCTGCAGTTGATGGTCTTTACTAGCAAACAAAGCAGAACTCCATTGGCACAGGATAAATGGCAGTGGCAAAGCTTAATTCTCCTTTTGAAATAAATTGAAATTCAGCAGGCATGGAAACATCTGCCTGCCAGAGGCAAGATCCATGACTATTCCCCTCTCACTCTTAATTTGTTTATCAGTGGGGGCCTGTTGCATGTCGGGGAGAGTGGGCAACTGGTCATGTTATTGTTTATTTTATAAACTTGTATGCTGCCCTAGGCGGACTGAAATCTGAATATGTATTTGTACTCCCAAATGAACTCTATGCTAAATCATCTGTGACCAGCATCGAGAGATGTACAAGCTCAAGTATATTTGTTTTATGTTGCTGTTCTTTGCTTGTCCTTTTGAGGTAAATGTTGAAAATAATTTTTGATTATTTAATAATGTTCCACTAACTAATATTAAGGTATCTATTTGATCCTTTGCCAAGTACGCCGTACGATGTACAAGCTGGTCACAATCACAACTCTATGCTAAATCATCTAAGTGACAAACTTGTTTCTGTCTGTTAAGTAGACCATGTGACTGACCTGTATTACTGCCTATATCAGGAAAAAAGACAAAAACACTGATCAGGAGATCCTTTAGCATAGTCCAAAATCACTTGTAAGCTTAACTTTGTTGTTCTACTGATTCAACAAAAGGGTTTCCTTTAGAAAAGCTGAGAGGGTGTTTATAGTTGAAGTACATCAGTACATGTGGAATTGAACCTAGAAAAAGATCCCAGGCTATACAGTGTTTGCCAATCACAAGGTGGCAGAGGCACTGCTACAGACCTTAGAACCTCTTAGTTATGAAGTTCACAATCTTCTATGGTTCTGGCCTTGACTGGTGTCCGGTAACCCATTCTGAAAAGTTCACATATGTAAGTATTGGGTGAGAATGGCAGCAGGTATTCTACAGCATTCACCATGGTCAGATGTCCCACTGATGCTCTCTGTCCTCATGTGAGACATTGAGTGAAATACATACAAGCAGATTGTACTCACCATTTAATTCCTGATCAGAGAGAAAAATAAAACAAAACACATTCTGAATTCCCATTTGATAAAGTGCTTCAGTGTTGGACCAGCAGAAGCCATCCAATTCCAGGAACATCCTGGCTTTTCAGCTATAATACAACTCTTAGTCTTACAGTTACCAGCCCCCAAGATAAATTATCCACCTTTTGGCTTTATTTAAGGGTAGAAATAATTATTGTCAATATATTAGTGCTTAAAGAACTCATGTGAGAACTCAACCATGTATCATTTGCCAGCAGTTTTTTAACTATAGTATGTTAATTTCAGTGACTAAATCATCTCAATTAAAAAAAAGAAGCAAGATATGTTGCAAAAAATGTCTTGATGCTTTAGATGTTTTAGGAAGATACATGACACCTAAATTCTCAACTGTTGTGGTGACCTAATTGCTTCATTGGTCTGGTCTTACCTTTCTTCAAAAAATGCTCACAAACTTAGATATGATCCAGCACCATGGAACCCTTTCCAAGTGAGCATGTTCTGTTTTGGTGAACACATCAGAAAGTACACCCCTAATTTTTCTTCAGTCCAGTTAGCATACTTTAAAATACTCCCAGCCATAGGGAGACCAATGATGTAACATTCAAACTTGGCTGTTCTGCGCTGTCCCTAATCATTGCTTGGCAGTCCGACTTGTGAACAGGCACAAATCTGAAAACAGCTTTGGGATTCTCTACCTTAGTTCTCAGGGTGGACGTGGATTTTCATAGCAATTTTGAGTTTGAGGGTGGAAATTCTGTTCTGCAAAGCCGTTGCATTTGTACCTAACATACTAATTACACATTCCTGTGTGTGCTATCTGAGTGTAGATATTAACTTATTTAAAACAACCACTTATAACTTTTGGGCTAAAGCCTTTGTATCAACAGGTCATACAGGAAACCAGTCTCAATGCTTAAAATCTTTGTACAAGATTTTTGACAGTTTGACAATTGGGATTTTTATCATGCGGTTTTTAGAACTTCGTTTTAAATATTTGACCTACACTACTTTATTTCCAAGGAATGGCAATTTGGTGATTGTCTTAATGGCCTATAATCCAGAGTTCTGGACTTCTAGCCCCAAGACCATTTTGGGCACCTAAATGGATCTTCCTTTGCACTTCACTCCCTGATGCCAGGTTCAAATGATGGTCCTGAATCCCTACTTGCTGACACTGAGATTGTGATTGCAGTCTTCCTGGAAGAAGCCTCTGAATTTGCCCTTTCCATGATCCCTGTTGAGGACATTGGGCAGGCTGCATGGCTATAGGAAGCCATCCAGCATTGAAAGATTGACAGCTCCTTTGCCAGAGGTGGTGGTGCTGCTGCAGTATGTAGGATGACACAAGAGCTTGTACATCTCTCAATGCTGGTCACAATTAGTGATATATAACAGGCCAAGAATATTAGGGCTGTCCATCGGGCAGGGCATAGTTCCCCCACTGAAAGGGCCACAATTGTGGCTGTTTATGAATACATGTTTGACTTTCAATAAGCTGATGGCTTCCTCATGCAGTAAGGTGAGGGGGTGCAGGCGTGACTCTTCTACCGGTAAAATGCTAACAAACTCAGAAAATCATGCCCAGTTAGGTGTGGGCGATTGATCTGGATCCCCACAGAGCACCTGGCAGCATGCAGCTGGAAAATTCAATCCTTTACTTCAGTAATGTGTAGGGGAAAGTGGGCACAAACGTGTTAATAGTTCAAATTTGTGTTCCACTGTTCAGGAAATACACTCCTAAATGCGTTCGATTGGCCACTTAAAGGAGCTTCCCACGAATCTGCAAATTGACTTGATCCAAATATCACAAAATATCATTTCAACTCCTAACTTAAGACATTATGCTCAAACAAGAGAATATGCATGTAAAATGTTTGTCTTGATGAAATCAGAACATGTAACCTTTGCACTGCTGATGTCCTCAGAAAAATACTAAACACAAGATTTTAGTCAGGAAATAGTGTAAATGGATTAAAAAGTATCCTACAAACCACCATTTAAAACAAAGTACTAATGTCCTTTTGGTATTTTCCCCTTAAGTTGTCATCACTGTAATAACAAAATACTGAAGAGGGACCCTTTATTGCCTGTGCCATCAGTTCCTGAATAGAAAATTCCAGATTTTCTACTGTAGGCTGTTTGCCAAATCAGTTTTTAGTCAAATATTGCATTTACTGACTTTCATGCAATGTATGATTTATTCTAGCAGTTAACTTTGCTATCCTCACGAGCTGCCTTTCCACACAGTCCTGGAAAGTATCTCCCTGTTGTACATCCTGTTAATCCTAATGTATTTTAAAATCTCCCAGACCAGTATTCTTTTTCTCGTTTAGGCTCTCGAATGTGAGAGATATTTGACATTGACAGGAACTTGAGGAGGTGGCAGTGTAACAAGTAGGAGCTGTGATAGGTCGTTGACAGCTTGACAGTTAGGTGCTTATAGTGACAAGAAACAGTGCTAAACTGCTAAAGCATACAGCCCATATTCCCTTGGCTAATCCAATATTCCCTTTGCTAATCCAATATTCCCTTTGATCACAAAACGGCTGAATGGGATGTACCGTAGTCTGTGCATTTTGTATGGTGTTACGAACCAGCAAAGCTGCTTCTGAATTAAAGGGGCTGCCACTCGACCAGGTTCCAGCTCCACTGCAGCCTGAGAAACAAGGCACTCAAGGGGATACAAGTCAATCAAGTAGAACTTGTTAGTGTATTGTTTCGGCTACAAAAGTTGAGACGATGTAAAAAGACCAGGCATTTGAGTGTGTTTTGCTTAGGTAAATTTCTCTTCCAGAGGAATCAGTTGCTTTTATGACCTTCATACCTTGAGTCAGACTGGCATTGGTCAGGCATTGCCCATGCATATTAGCCACCTGCTTTGATGATTTGCCTACAGTCTGCTGGCATTGATTATCTGCTACAGATTAATGTATTTGTAAAATTATTACAAGCATTGTGTTTTACTCATGCCATTCACCTGCCACTTACTTATATTTCAAATTTTCAAGTTTCATTTTTGTTCATGGGCCATTTAATAGGGCAAAAAACAAAACCGTTGGACTAGCCTCTGGCCCTACCCCACTTGCCGCTGCATAAAAGACTTTTTAAATTAAATTAACTTTTAAATTAAATTACTCATTCATGAAAGATAAAGGTTAAATGTTTTTGTAATCTTAACATTAATACTTAAAGATAACAGGGTTTACTTGAAACATTCTAATATGTCATAAAACAATTGCAATAATCTTGCTCTTTAAAAGGAAATTCTTACCTTACATCCATATTAATCAAAATGTTACATCTGTATTAATCAATCAAATCAACAGTAACATAAATTTTGCTTATAAAGCTGCATTATAATTGTCTTGGTTCAGAGCCATTCTGTTTGCATGATGTCTTGTGTGTGCTGGGGATTTCTGACCCAACTGGCTGAAATTTTGCTCCAACCTATGGTTCCTACTTGCAGAGCTTTGCTCTATAGTAATAGCTGTTCCCTGTTGCAGAGCGGCTGGATCTGATCTGTGGAGCGTACCACATACTTCATTTCAAATGTAAAAAAATAAGTCCCTCACCTTGGCAATATAAGCCAATATCCTAATAATGCTGTGCTAAAATGTACCAGGGTGGCTGGAATGTCTTGCAAATAAACAGTGCTGTATTTTTGAATGCAGTGGCTTAGAAATATGATTGCCCTAAGAACAGGCCAACAGAGCAGTGCGAGTTTTCAGGTTCATGGGGTTCATGGGGTTCATGGGGTTCATGGGGTTCATGGGTTCATGGGTTCATGGGTTCAGGGGGTTGCTTGCTCCTGTTCATACGATCACAGAGTCAATGTGAAATTGCTGCCAGCTCAGTATAGTGGCTCAGGCTTGTAACCAGTCCTATTCCTTGGCTGTATGACTGTTCAGAGGAGGTGGAAAAATAGGCTTGACTGATGCCCCCTAAAGGCAGTCAGTACCTATTTAAAAGAAAGGTGCACTCTGCTGGCATTTGAAGAAGCATTTGGTCTGAGATCTGCTGATTGCATGCTTGGGTTCTCTGATAATGCTTTGGAGACCATGGTCTAGGAGATTGATAGAATGAGGGAGATTCTTTTTCCCCCTAGCAAAAGGTCAAGCTCCCCAGCCCTGATACAGCGAATCAATAAAACTTGCAAATGATACATACAGGCCTGGCTCATCCTGTATACTTGAAAAAGGAGCTCCAGCATGCCCAGCGTATGTTTATTTCCAAGTATTACTTTTAAACTGTATTTTTTCCCCTCTTTGAGGCAACTCTTTTTCCCATCAGTGGAAGCAAGTAAATGAAACAGTCAATGTCAGGACATAGAGGCAAAGCAGAAAAAAGTTCAGTGAGTTCATCACAACTGTTGAGGTAATAATCTTGCTCACTTGCTCTCAGCACAGACCTCCAACATATCTAGCCTCATTACTTACAAAATTACCCTCTATAATCGCAGAACCACACTTTACTTCACATCATCTCCTCTACTCCCACATACTGTCCTTCGTACTTTCATTACTATGCAACCCTCGCTCTCAAACACACTATATACGCATGATTTAATAACAACATTTATACTCACCAATTACCTTTGAAGCAAGTCACAAGAACACTTCTTTCTTGCCAGCAAAGGTTGTAGCAGGAGGCTAATGCAAATGAGTCTCATCCATTTGCACATCAGGTCCTCTGTGGAAGGAAAGCTAATAGCTATCATAGACTGGAGACCATAGCGTTGGTGGCAAGGAACAGGGCTGGAGGAAATGTTACACTGGATTGTTCCACACGTCATCCTCTTTACTCTTCTTTCTTTATTCCCTCTGCACAGATAAATGTGAGGTGCTACATTTTGGAAAGGCAAAACAGGGCAGGACTTATACGCTTAATAATAAATATTTATGGGGATTATTTCCAAGCAAAGGGACCTTGGAGTGTCGATTCATAGTTCCTTGAAAGTGGAGTCACAGGTAGACAGGATAGTAAAGAAGGCATTTGATATGCTTCCCTTTATTGATCAATGCATTGAGTATAGAAATTGGGAGGTCATGTTGCGGCTGTACAGGACATTGGTTGGGTCACTTTTGGAATACTGTGTGCAATTCTGGTCTCCCTGCTATAGGAAAGATGTAGTTAGACTTGAAAGGGTTCAGTAAAGATTTACAAGGATGTCGCCAGGATTGGAGGGTTTGAGCTATAAGGAGAGGCTGAATAGTTTGGGGCTATTTTCACTGGAGAGTCTGAGGCTGAGCTGACCTTATAGGGGTTTATAAAATCATGAGGGACATGGATAGGGTAAATAGGCAACGTCTTAAAGCGAATGGGAGTCCAACACTAGTGAGCATAGATTTAAGGTGAGAGGGGAAAGATTTAAAAGGGACCTGAGGGGCAACGTTTTCACGCAGAGGGTGTTGTGTGTGTCGAATAAACTGCCAAAGTGGTGGATGTTGGTACAATTACAACATTTAAAAGGGATCTAGATGGGTACATGAATAGGAAGAGTTTAGAGCGACATGGCCAAATGCTGGCAAATGGGACTAGCTTAATTTAGGATATCTGTTTGGCATGGACGAGTTGAACCGAAGGGTCTGTTTCCATGGTGTATGTCTCTATGATTCCATGATGCTACGTTCTGCTTTATAAATTGCCACTGCTGTCTTTATCCTTTGTAAAAAAAAAATTAACTCCTGTCTTTTTCTTTACTTTCACAAATAGAATAGATTCAATACCCTCTACCACTTTAGAAAGGGGAGTGGGGTTGATTTGACCCCAGCAAGCCCTTGCTCAGAGACTCTACATATACTTCAGGGGTGAGGGTACAGGAGGAAGCCTTTGTATGGTGCATCATCAGCTACTGGTGTGTAGCATCTCCATTTGAGAGGATGGGTGTTTTGATGGGAAGGATATGATGCCACAAGAGCCACTTGGCTAGGGGGTGAGGTGAACAAACTTGTCTAAATTCAGAGGTTTCAACTGGAGACCTTGAAGGTGCAGGCTGCCAAGAAACATTCATGCAATCATGCACAAGGAACTGCTTGCTGCACTAGGCAGCTTGTCAGCAGGCTTTTGCCCAATGCTTCAGAACACAGCAGAACCCAGCTCTAACATGTGTGTTGAGGCTTTGAACAGAGTAGAGTTTCTGAAAAGGGAGAAAAAAGACATAATCTGAAAAAAACATCTAACATGAGAATTGAGTTCTCACTGAAGCCATCTTTAAATGGATGACATCTTTTATTTAGTTGCTCTATTTTTTTTGCAAATGGATTTTTTTTTTGTCAATGTGTTTGCTTGGGGTTTCAATTGTAGGTAGCCTTGAATCTTTTATGGAACATCACTACAATTTAAATGCCACAGTAGGGTATTGTGACTGAAGTGGCTGAATTGTGTGCTTTTATTTATAAAATGACAGATTGGTTTCTAAAGCATGTCCATTGTTCTGTCAATTAATGGAATGTTAGAAATGTTGGCATTGGGCTTCAGAGACTGTAGCCACTGAATAGGAGGAGAAATCAAAAGCTTTCATTAATGCAACCCAAAGAATATCTCTGAATGCTGTGAATTTAATTTTGTTATTATTGTTTGATGTAAACCACTTTCCAAAAACTAATTTCTTTCAATAGAACTTACTGAGTGGCCATTGCCATCTTATAAAGCGTTTGAAGATTAGAAGAGATGAAGAAGGTCCTGTTTAGTTACAAATATTAGTTGACATCAACATTAATGCTTATAATCTGTTTTGCAAAAATATTGCTTAGATTTTGAATAGATGATAGTAGGAGTAGTGGATATTTTATTCTAATAATTTTTGCAATCAACATTTAAGGAACATTCAGAAAGCCAAGAAACACGAACCCAACAGCTTTCGAGACTGGAGCTTGGCGTTTTCTGCAGGAACAGGTGGTATCTGTCAGGACAACTCAAACCAATTAAAAGGGACCAGACAGTTGCCACTGGGAGCACAAATCACTCACCCGTTACTCTTTGACAGATAGTAATAGTTTCCGGGACATTTAAGCTCTTAGAGTAAAAGAAATGCTGCTTTAAGTCTTAACCCAACATGCTCTTTTTCAATCTACCTACAGGGTTGCAAAGCTGATTGTCCCCTTCCCAGTGGACGGGAGGATATGGAAGATGGCTGCAGCCTGCATGTACCCATTGAGCTTGAAGATCACTCTTGCTCCTCACTGAATGTCATGTCCCTGAAGCGAGTTGGCAGCTTATATTTGGACTGATTAAATCAAGATGACAAGTGTCCCTCTGACTGGTGTTGTGCATTGGTTTAGAAAGTAATGACACTATGGTGGAATCTGTGTGTGTGCATGGTGTAGAAAGCTCTTGAGTGTCTTTAAGGAAGAGATAAAGCAGATTGATAATGGGTGTTCTGTCATCATTAAGGTTGAAGCCCTTTGCTGCCATCTAGAAGTTTGCCATCATTTATAAGATCAGGGAGGTTAACCTCTGTTTTTGTTTCATCTCTGTTTTACTTGACTCAAACCTATCAGTTCAACAACAGTCCCATGGGGAATGGCACGTAGAGCTTTTGCTGGTAAAAGGTGTTATTAAAAATTATTTATCAAGATTTTTTCTTTAGAGTTTGTTTGCCAACAGAGAAAGGTAAGCTATAGTCATAGTTGAATGAATTATAGTTAATGAGGTCATGCAGGTAAAACTATGGTCAGAGCAACACAGTTAATATAATAGACTAAAACACAAGACCAGACACAGCTGCAGATTCCTCAAAAAATAACAATGTGATGCATTTAACCATTTTTGGCATCAATCGGGAATTGTCCTCATTATGATTAGTAACTGAATGTTAGTGATGTTCTTTAAATCAGTCAGTAATGTTAATCAGTTGAACCAGTAAAAATATGAGCAGCAGTGATTCTTTTAAAATTTGTACATGGAAAGATGGTGTTAGGTTACTGTCACCAACTGCAGGATGCACAAAATATTTGGTTTGATTGTATGACAACAATATTATCAGGTGTAGAAAGGAACCTAAATGCTGCCAATGTTTTTTCTGATTATAACCTAGAGGTTTAACACAGTCCTAGGTGGAGTAGCAATGTTCCAATACCAGTGACATACTGATATATTCAGTATAAGTAAAATTAACAATTGTCACCATCTGCATTTTATATGCTGGCAAAGATATATTGTAACAATTGAAATTATGGTAAATCACAGTAGATTGTGATACAGAGTTAAAACTTCGCAGAAAGTGGTGAGATTTCTGGCAGGTCACAATGTTGCCATTTTCTCCATGTCATACTTTTAAAATTGATTGTGCTGTGTTGTGATAATTCATGTATGTGAGCATAATTTTTGTTCAAGTAATTATGTGGTTTCAGCAAATGTTGTAGGTACGCATACAAAAGCATTTTGAATATTGTGAAGCACAGCTAATTTACTTATTTGTGCACTGGTTTTCTATGCTATCAATTATTCTGTACTAAAATGTAATTTTGTCAAACGTATTTTTTCATTCATGAATGTTGATGTGGCTCTAGACTCAAAAGATAAAACACATGAAACTTATTTTAATTCAAAGCTTTATTGAAAATACTGAATAATAGATGGCTTGATGTTGGAACTTGTTGATTGACCGAAAGGTCACAGAACTGTAAGATAGAATTTTAAAGCAGAAAAATAACCCAGTAGATTCTGAAAATCTGAAATAAAAGCTGAAAATTATTGAAATACTCAATAGGTCTAGCAGCATCCGGGAAGAGAAAATTGAGGTTAAAACTTCAGCTGGATAACCTTTCATCAGAATGCTAACGTGTAGTCAATCTTGATCAGCCAGGCATGTATGAGGCAAACAGCTTTTCCACAGAGAGTGAAATTAGACAGCACTTTATCTTAACTCACTCCTACCAGATGCTTTGGCTGAAAAACTCTTTATAAACCAAGAAGGGTCTGATAATATGGAGATAGAAAACAACACAATTTAATCACTGGAGTTTCTCAAGATCGTTAGAGATGAGGAATGTTATCTAGTCAATCTTATTTCATCCATCCAGAGAAATGCTAACATTTCCCAAAATATAGTATCCGGTTACTTTTTTTAAAATTAGGACTTCTCATCTCCACATTTATCGCTGTTTGTATGCAAAAATATTCAATGATCTCATCCTAAAAGTACCTTTCACTGTTTGAATTGTGTCTCCCAGTTCTTATTTGGTAGCGTAGTTTAGAATAATGTCCTGAGTTAATTTTTACTGTTGGTTTTATAAATAGGTATACCTCTATGAACTCCCTCTCTGCACCAAAAATTACAAAGGGCCAGTTTTGGTCTTCTGCAGCAATCAGGTGAGCATTGCAATTGTGCTGCTTGCAAAATTTGCAGCATCAGATGATCAAACACTTTGCTGGTTGCATCACAGTAGCCTGCCAGTAGTGGGCTATGAATGTTGAAAACGCCCGCCTTTGGAATAGTCTGCTTTCGCCTCTATAAGGACTACTGCCTGCTTTGGACCAACAAATAGGGCCTGTGAGGAACATGCCTTGTTCATTGATGTGTGACAATAGTGTTGGGCCCTAGCTTGGGTGAAGGACCCTGTTCTGTTCTACAAATTTCAACCAATCTCCGACTTGTTTTGGATACAAGCCCTGGCCTTATATTAGAAAACTTACTCAAAACTGTAACTGGTCAGACCTTAAGGTGTTAATGTTCATTTGCAGACTGCCCCATTTTCCAACATAAACAGGATGGTAACCATATGACCTTTGGCCCCAGGTGCCTCTGGTCTTTCTGTGATCTTTCCAATCAGTGACTAGGAATCAGACATTTATGGCTTTTCTCTGTATTGCTACCAGTTCTTTTGAAAATTTCCTGTTTTTTTGATGATCTGAACTAGATTAAACATAGTTTGACCAGATCACTATCATTCTAATTTATTCCCAGACAGTGCTGGATCAGCTAGGGGTGAGCCAGGGTGGAAAGAGGGGCTAAAATAAGCTTGGATTTCTAGTTCTGGTCACTATTGCAAGGTGTTTGGATAATGTGGGACATGATGTTGCCCCACACACACACACTCGCATAGCCTGCCACTGCCTGAATAATGGCCCTGTGAGCACGTTCTAATACTTGTGAAACAGTAAGGAAGATGCAAGGAGGCTTCAAGGTGATTTAGACAAGTTGGGTGAGTGGCAAAGCAAGTGGCATATGCAGTACAACATGATGAGATGCGAAGTTATACACTTCAGTGAGTAAAACAGACAGGAACAGCATTGAGGTGTGACCTTAGAGGTTTATAAAATCATGAGGGGCATGGATAGGGTGAATAGCAGAAGTGTTTTCCCCCAGTGTAGGGGAGTCCAAAATTAGAGGGTGTAGGTTTAAGGTGAGAGGGGAAAGGTTTAAAAGGGACCTGATGGGTAACTTTTTCATACAGAGGATGTTACATACATGAAACAAGCTGCCAGAGGTAGATGCAGGTACAGTTACAATATTTAAAAGACATTTGGATAGGTACACAAATAGGATGGGTTTAAGAGGTATATGGGGCAAATGGAACTAGTATGGGAAACCTGGTCGGCATGTACAAGTGTGTCTCTAAAGTGTCTCTTTCCATCCTGTATGACTCTATGATATATCAGGAAGTGTGGACATGCAAAGGTATCTAGGTGTCCTTATACACCAGTCAATGAAAGTGGTCAAACAGGTACAGCAAATAATTGGGAAGGCAAATGCTACATTGGCCTTCATTGCAAGAGAAGTTCAGAAGTTAGGATTATACAAGGCCTTGGTCTGACCACATGCTGTTTTGGTTTCCATACCTGAGAAAGGATAGGATGTAGCAGAGGTTCCCTTGACTGATACTGGGGATGACAGGACTGTCCTATGAATGACAGGACTGTCCTATGAGGTGAGATTTACTCAACTTGGCTTGTATTCTCATTAGGGTTTAAAAGAACGAGAGGGGATCTGACTGAAACATATAAAATTCTAACAGGGTGAGGCAAATTTGAGATAGTAGGAACTGCAGATGCTGGAAAATTCGAGACAACAAGGTGCAGGGCTGGATGAACACAGCAAGCCAAGCAGCATCATAGGAGCGGAAAGGCTGACGTTTCGGGCCTAGACCCTTCATCAGAAAAGGGGGAGGGGAAGGGGTTTCTGAAATAAATTGGGAGAGAGTGGGAGGCGGATAGAAGATGGATAGAGGAGAGGATAGGTGGAGAGGAAACAAACAGGTCGAAGAGGCAGGAATGGAGCCAGTAAAGGTGAGTGTAGGTGGGGAGTTAGGGAGGGGCTAAGTCAGTCCAGGGAGGACGGACAGGTCGAGGGGGCGGGATGAGGTTAGTAGGTAGGAGATGGGAGTGCGGCTTGAGGTGGGAGGAGGGGATAGGTGGGAGGAAGAACAGGTTAGGGAGGCGGGGACGAGCTGGACTGGTTTTGGGATGCGGTAGGGGGAGGGGAGATTTTGAAGCTTGTGAAATCCAAATTTGATGCAGGGAGATGTTTTCCCCGGTTTGGGAGTCTGGAATCAGAAGACACGGTCCACGATATGGCTGGAACATTCAAGATTGAGGTAAGAAAATCAGTTTTTTATTTAATGGGTAGGAAACATGTAGAATTCTCTACCTAAGAAGGCTGTGAAGGCCAAGTTACTGAATATATTCAAGAAATAGGTACATTTTTAGATTTTAAAGGCATCATGGTGCCTGGGGAGAAAGTGGGAATAGAGCATCAAGATGGAGGATCAGCCATGATCATATCGAATGATGAAGCAGGCTCAAAGGGCTGAATGGCCTATTCCTGCTCCTAGTTTCTACATAATTGAGTCCCAGTATTTGCGAAGGATGCGAGTGGAGAGGACTAAGTTGAAGTGAAAAAGTTACTTGTTAAGTATCTTGGAGAAATGATACTGAAAATGACATTTGAATAAGGAAGCTAGCTCAATGCTTGAGATGAATACTTGAACAATTAACTTACTTCTCTTTTTCTGCACCCTTTGGTTACAGTTTGTGGTTTTCAGCATTTACTGTTCTTTAAACCTCCACAGAAAGGTTGGGAATCAGAAATGGTGTTATCCTTCTACCACATTGGAATTTTCAGCCATGATATGTTGCACCTCAAAAGACAATTTTGTTATTTCGTTGACAATTGATAAATATTTTTATCCATCTAACACTTTTGCAGAGAAAAATTCAGATGCCAGCCTCTATTTAAATGACAAGAGCAACTGTTACCTATTACAATTGTAAAAGAAGGTAGGTACTTGGTTGCGTATCAGTCTCAGGTTTGATTAGAACAGAGATTGATTCCAGAAATACTAACTATTTATGAAGCAAGAACAGATACTCAATAATAACATGCTAAGACACATCTGCACTTGGATAGGATCCAGCTGTGAGTATTATACATTGTTTCATTACTGTCCTAATCATGCATTAAAGATGACAGCAACAGTCCAGTTGGAGATATTCTTAAGCATTTCTTCAGGATCAAGGATAACTTGCTTCTACACTGGTTCAATGGTTTCAGGAATGGCTGGTAAGTGCAGACTGTGATCGGTAGACTTCGTCATGTGGGGAAGGTGGTGCTTGAAGATTTACATGGATAGGTCTTTGAGTAGTATATTCTCCCAGATGCCTCACCTACACCTCTACTTTCCCCTAGCAAATTCTTTCTCTGTTTTTGGTGACATTCTGAGTGAACCATCTTCATTTTGGTCAGCCACAGGCAATGGGAATGCTTGTTCTCTTCAAGACACTATAAGGGCATCCATAAAGCATTTCAGCTGAGCTTCCAGGAATCTCCTGTTACAAATGAATTTGGAGTAGTTGTTTTGGGAATCTGGTGTCAGGCATCTGTCCTATCCACGGGAGCTGGCAAAGTACACTGTTAAGTAAGAGGTGTGCGTGTAGAGACAGAAGCCCATTTTGTTTTTTACCACTGGCCATTTACATTTGACATTAAACAATATTGTTCACAGTAGACAATGCTATTCAGTGTTCATTTTGCTTTTTCTTTATTAAAGTGAAAGCTGGTGCACATATTATGAACAATGCCAGAAGTTTGGACTCAACAATTGATATGCCACGCATATCATTATTTATTGAAATACTGAAAAATTCCATCAGTGTAAAGAAACTCTTGGCAAGAAATGACATGACAGTCTGTAATTCCACTTGTTATAGTACATTTAGTGTAGTGAACCAAGTAACTGCATACTGAGTAGGAGTTGAATGGTCTGAAATCCATTGCAGCTGCAGAACATCAGCAATACATAGAAAGTACTGACAAGACAGAATGTCTGTTCACACAAAAGAGCACAATAATAACAGTAAAAGCTTAACATTATTTCATGATGTGTCTGTTTATATTTACTACCAGCATTTGCCAGGCAAAACGATTACCTCGGCCATTTCTTATAACCCGTTGTGTTGGGCAGTGTGAGAGGAACCTGTTGTTGGCCAGGCAACGTCCTTGAAATTGCAAGGTAGAACTGTTCTGATTGAATTTTGGGCAATGCACCACATAATACTCTCCAAAATAATTGTAAACAACACAACGGAGAATTAGCTTCACAATGTTCTGTAAGACATCAGTAATGGGGTTTCCTACAACCTGAAGCAGGCAGCTAAGAGTACAGAAAGGAGACACAGTCCACCTATCTGTAATTTGTGGCAGACAAACCTAGTCCAGTGCTTGTGTCCATTGAAGTAAGTATCACGGTTTTACATTCTGCACTGCAGTGAGACCATGGAGTACAGAAAACATAAACTAACTACAGTCTTTGGTATAGAACATACAGTTTACAAGACAATTTATTTAATGCAAGATTTCAACTTTAAATCTTTCCATTCAGCTAAAGATGAAGCCATAGTTCACATCATTTGCAGCAGATTTATCCTTTTTTTACATTTTCAGATTCGTACTATATATATATATATATAATATATATATTTAAATGAACTGTGAGATTCTTTTTAAGATACATGTTTGTCCCTGAACTGGCTGTAGCTGCTGATTTTCAAAAGGCGCTACAGTGAACAAATGCATTTATTTGGCTTTGTTATTCTTGCGCTCTTACACAAAGGTGAAACAATGAAGAAATAAATTAGTAACATAATTGTCTACACTTTAAACCATGATGTACAATATAAATGGTACTATTCCAATAACAAAGCCAACAGTCCTGAAAAAGAACTAATTGTTTATACAATCTCAATAAGTGATCATGTGGCCAAAGATCTGTCTGTTCAAATTAAAGTCTTAGTGAGATTCCCTTTTTTGATTTTAGTGTCTCACGACATAATTAAGTACTGGTAAAAAAGTTACCGATCAAACATAATTAAGGAAATCATTGCTTTGCAATTCAGGTCATTACAGTTCTTTCCCACAGGAGCTAGTAAATGTAAACACCTTTGTTTGCTGAATTTACAGTATTAACACTTCAATTATATTCTTCCGCGTATTCAAATTCACAGAAATAAGGCAAGACTCACTTAACTGTGACATCACAAATTTAATACTAGTATGTTAAGTATTAAGAATTGTGAATGTGAGATGAGTGTTTTTGTTTTAAAATCCAAGATAAGTTATAGTTTTATTCCCCTCTCTTGTTATTGTTCTGCAGCAGGCTTTGGTCTACTTCAAATAGCATGTATGCTTTGGCGAAAAGAACCTAATGGGTAGGTAAGGTGGTTGTCAAATTAATTGCTTGACAGATGGTTTCTTGCAACCTTTGCAGGCCTCACACATAGGCTCTGGTAATTTGAACAAGCAAATGGAGAGTGAAGCCAACTACAGGCAAGCCTTTAGATCCCCTATCAGGTACCACATTGATGATCACTGGGGACATAGCTTTGGGGAAGAAGGAGTATCGAGAATGTTATAACGGCTCATTACGGTTACCACATTTGCTTTGTATCCCACATGCTTTGAAATTTAAGGGTTTCTTAGTGCACTTGATGCCCCAACTGTATTGCCATTAGTGCACAACTCCCATGCTTATTCTTCGATTTCCTAGAATTAATGGTCAATCTAAACAAATCAGAAACAATGACGTGATATTAATTTGACATCAAGTTTGACAAAGTGAACTTCATATGAGTAAGCGCTTCCTTAAAGGCCTCACAGAGGTTTCCTTTGGGAGGTGGGGGTTGGGTAGCACAGGTGTGATGGGTTCACAGTTGGCAGATTCCATGGCAACACCCTGATATATCACTTGTGTCCCGATGAACAGATCTCATTATGTTGTCCTCTTTCCATCTAGTGCACTGAAAAGGTTTTTGTTGTTTCTTTTAAGGGAAAAAAAACAGCTGCTTGCTGTAGCTTAGAATTTCTGCTCATCGATGCAAAGGCCCCCAAGAATCTAGTTTTAGGCCCGCTTAGCATGCAGCATTTCAATGAGAAGATTGTTGCAGGGTACATCCCCATTCAGGTGCTTGTAGTAGAGGTATTCTTCGGCCTGCATGCTAATGGCCCGGATTTCTGGTAATCGCAGGAGAAGCTGTCCAAACTTGTCTGTTTGCTGAGGGTAGTTACACATCGTATAGTCTAGCAGTGCAGCATTAACTTGTTCCTGAACACTTTCAACAAGGTGGTAGTTCTCCAAGTTTTTTACATCTGAAACAAATAGTTGAACCATGATTAATATCCAATTGAAGCAGTCAGGGGGTGAAGGATTGGAACAAGATGCAAAAAAAAAGTAGTTTGCCCCTCTCGTCTTTTCTAAAAATACAAACTAAAATTCATCAATGAGGAGGGTTTTTCCCAATAGATGGCTGTTTTTTGATCAAACATGCAAGCTGGAGAAATACAATTAATCATATCAATTAAAAATAAAAATGTGCAAATACAGAGCATGTCAACCAAGATCTGAACAAAGATGTATTGGATGAAACATTTAACTTAATTTTGTTAATAATTACTATGTCTGTCTCTGCTCATTTTACAAAATTTGTTTCTTTTTCAGTCTTATTGAGAAGATGAAGCTGTTAGCTTTCTTTTATATTGGTCAAAGCAAGAACAAATAGAACAGAGAGAAGTTAAGGAACATTTCTAGGTTAAGGTGTTATACATTCAGCATGAGAAACCATTGTGACAGCTACAACATGACCAAGGCCCAGCCCCCTTATTTGCTGCATATATTTCCAAATTATACATAGTACATTAATTCCTGATTAATTTACAGACCTGAGATTGAATTAATATCCAAACCTTTAGCTGTAAATCGCAGTTAAAAGCTGACAATGCTCTTGTTTCAATTTGACATTTCTAAATGATTCTGAAACCTTTGACCTGTGGATGCACTGCTAATGAACCATCTGGTACACACTGATAGCTCTTAAAATAATCTGCAGCACCAGCCTTCAGACAGAGTCTCTTCATGACGGATGAGTTGGACATAAATGAAGTGTATGTCCTTCATAAAAGATACTATATTGGAATACCCTTTGACCTGAAAGCATTATTGAAATTTCTCCTTTTATAATGGCACCAAAAGTCTCCTCAATTCCCACTGGTTTCGAAGTTCATTTTAACTGTGACTCCTTTGATATTACCCTGATTTCATGATTGACAACTTCCAAAGCCAAAGTAACCTTAAACCTCCAAAATCCCTGAATCTTCCTCATGAATTGCAGTTTCTGAATAAAAAAAAAGCTATTAAGAAACAGATACATGGACCAGACTCCGGGCCTCCCACTGAAGGCTCTTCCTTGCTACTTTCTAAGTACAGTCCATTATTTCTGAAATGTGGAGTCACATGGCAGATAGTTGGATGCAGACATTTTTGGAATGCAGTAGTGTGACCCGTAGTACATTTTCAAATTAAATCCTCAAACAGATTGACTCATGATTATTTCCATCAATCAAAGGGTGGAAATGAATTTAAATCAATACGAGTCATTATTTGGTCCCTGGGCTATAAACTTGTCTCTTGAACTCCATTGTGTTGGAAGCTCCTCACCCATTCCGCTATTTTGTACTGACATAAGATTATATCTAATCTTGCAGAGTCCAGTAACTTTATTAATTGATTTCATTACTATTGGTTCGGCAGCAGGAGCTGACCAATGTGTGTGTGTGCGGACTCAGAACATCTAAAAGACACTCATAATACATTTTCCGTCCCGACGAGAAAAGAACACATAAAATAATGATATAATTAAATGACCTGGAGAGGAATTTTCAAAGCAAATCTTGCAATGTGAATAATTATTAATCATAGCCAGTGGGAGAGCAGGTTCTCCTAGATCATTGTGCTGTGATATCTTTTATAATCCATTAAATATTATTCACTTAGGGATTAATTACCAATTGTTTGCATGAACCAACAATCTTCTAGTGCCTATCTATTCTTTTATAATGTGAGTGCATAGCAGACTATTGTATTGCTGAATTTATTCTTCAGTTTGACTGTTAATACAGTTATTACCTATTGATATTTGGCAGTACAGAACTTGAGTACTGTTGAAAATCTTTTGCTAATGCTTTTTGTCACGCACTCATTACGACAAGAAATAGAGAGACAACATTTGCGGAGTGTGGTGAAGGACTCCTTCACATTAGTGAAGACCATACATGACTTGCACAGTGATAACAATGCAGTGTTCATGGGCTCATGTGATGTTGTTAGCCTATGCACTGTTGAACCAGTCAGGGAAGCCACAGACATTTGCACTGCAACACTATACCATGGTGGTCTCGACCTAAGTTTAGTATTCACTAAACTTATTAACTCAGCAATTCATGCAGTTCCAATTCTTTGTCGGATCCCCAGTGAGATGCTAATGGAAAGGACACCTAACCTCCTACTATTTGCAATATCCGTTACGTGGATGAAAGTTTTGCTACAGTGGCCGCATGCAAGTAGTTTCTTATATGTCCAAATGCGCTCCATCCAGCCCTCAAATTCGCCCTTCCTCACTGCCCTAGTTGAGAAACTGAACAGTGGGTTCATCTGTACTATCTATCACAAGCCTGCCTTCACTGGTTGGTTTACAGGTTGGGATTCCTCTAGATCCACGTGTGAAAAGGTTAGCATTATTCTCAACCTCATAAATGTTGCATGAGCCAGGGAGCATCAAAGTCAACCTGCAGGATGTCAGCTACCCTGAATGGATTAATTCTAGCTGTATCGTGTGCAAACCCATGTTTGGGCCAAGGGCAGTCACAGTTGGTCCTATAAAGTGCCCATTTCCTTTGGATTACACTATTTCAAATTCTGAGCAACACTGAAGCCGTTGGTGAATTCAGCAGTTTCACATTGCTGCTACACAACGTCAACATGCATCGTATTTTTCACTAACTGGATCCAATATTAATCGTGATTACTCAACAAATGTTGCCCAATCATGGAACGAATTATTAAAGACACCCATTTCAGGATTATCATTTGGTCCCCTGCAACGTGGGTGTGTGTAGTGGAAGCTGCATATGATGGTGGGTAGTTAATAGTTAATAGTTAATAGTTAATGACTTGTATGAGGTTTTTAACTCGTGGGTAACTATTAAGCTAATGTGCAACTTAATACACCACATTCTCTTCCCACCCCCCAACTACACCTCCTCTGACCACTCCCTGGACATCTGAAAACCATCACCCCTCTCCCCCTGAAATGGCTCCTCACAACCCAATATGACCCCACCACACTGGAAGACCCTGACTCCCTCACTGCTAGGATGAAGCTCCTTTGGCCCTGTCAGTCCAGTTGCCAACCACACACATTGCCTATGAGCTTGACAACGTCACTCCCACCCGCTGGTCACCCTTCTTGCCTAGTTGCCTGGACATCCCTTCTGCAGCTGGCAGTTCCCCTTGTCGTTCAGCCCCACATCCACCTTGCTGGCCCATCCACTCACCTTTTGGCTCAACACCACATCCTTCTCAGTCCCTACTACCCTCCCATCCCTGTCTGTCTCAACACCTCACCCTCACAGCCACCCTTTCACTCTCTGGAACTACCATCCATCACTTCCAGTCACCTCCCCCCATCACCCTCTATCTCCAACATTCCCCCAGTGGCTGACCTACTTTAAGCATTCCATCACTCGCTTGGCACCCCACTTAGCTGATACCCTACAACCTGGTGCCCTACCACTGGGCATCTCACAGGCAGACTACCAACCTGGTACCATATTCCTTTGCCATCCAAACACCTCAACAACTGCCAAGCTAATCCCACACTTACCGTACATGCTTATTCTTCCCCAGCTGTACTGCTGGACATTTACATTTCAGAGCATGGCACATTGATCAAAATGGAACATGGTTTGAATTTGTAAAGAATCCACATTTGGAGTTCCCAGATAGAAAGGCAGAGCTCAGCGCTAATGTAAAAATAAATGAGCAGTGTGTCAATATGACTGTGACAACCAAACTTGGAATATTTGGGCCATTAATACACAGGGCCATATTCTTTGCAGATAGAAATAACATGTACACAAACTATGCCTGTTTCAATTCAACAAAATGGGTGATAGCCGTTTTTTGGTTCATTTCTCAGGACAATGTCTTAGCCATTCGGATTCAATCTGTTTAGTTTGAAATGTAAACAAAGCTTGGCACTTAACTATCAGTCATCATTAACTAGTGCATTCTCCATGGCACTGTCTCTACCAATCAGCCGCTACTTGTTAACTTATCAGTGCTGTCCATTCATACAGTATAAATATATAGCTTTCCCTTTACTTTAATACTTCTTGTGAATTGTCCTAATGAGTACGAGACAACACTTTTTGACTAAGATGTTGAGTCCTGGTTTTATCAGGAGTTAGTTAAACTATTTATTGTGCTATGGTAAAATTTGTGCATGCAACAGCATAAAACCACTTGAGAAAGTTTGTGTATTTGACAGATTCTTTTGAGTATTGGTTCTTTCAAACCACAAAGTAACATTTGCAGAAATCATTTTCACACCAGGTATCACGAGACGATCAAATGATGTTACAATCTCAGAGGAGACCACCCAAGTTAATGTTATGATCTGGTTTGGAACCTATAATCCTTATTTTTAAAAGTAGACAAAAAGATGTGATCCCAAGTACCTTCTAAAAGAATAGAGCCATGTGATTCTACTGTTTTGAACAAACAACATTTTATTCTATACATTGAAATAATATAAATTATCTGTATTGTAGATTGTAATATCAGCTTGAATAACCCATGGCACTCATTAAATATATAATATAATCGAGACAGAACCCATGGATTTCTCAGTGACCCCTGGATGTTACTGATATTGTGGGTCATCGAATCTCATTAAACTTCTCAAGGGATTATGATTTTTCTCTTTGCTGACCCAGCCTTGAAACTTTATTTCAAGGGAAGCTGTGCCACAGACTGCCTCAGTAACTGTTCCTGTTTTGTCGATCACCGTCCTGTTCTGGGTGTGCTCTCCTTTGGACTCTTGAAAACCACATGCCAATATGTACTCACAGGCATAACTCTAGCTTTTGGCTGACAGCCTGTTTCAAGCTAGATCTTTCCTACATTTCTCCTAGAGCTCCAATCATGCTAGTGTGCAGCCAATAGACACCTCTTGTGGCCTTTCAGCCCCCACTCTCAGCTTTACTGCTGATGTATTAGGCACCCAGTTCCATGTGAGTCATCACAACTTCCAAGGACTTTTCCTAAGCCCTGACTGCCTAATAACTCCGAGCATCTAGCCTTAGTTCTAACAGCACTGAGGTATCAAACTGCTCTTGGGACTTAACACATTGTGGTCTGTGCAGTACCCAGGTAATTCCACTGCCTTTCCTGCAATACAGGTAAAAATCAGCACTTCTGGTGTGGCGTCTACTCTCAGTGACATGCTAACTTTTTGTCTCTGTAACCTTTTGGACTGCTCTTCCGTGAACACTGCCCCCAATCCCAAACTGTCCTGACCAACCTATTGAAAATCTTGGTGATGTTGGTGGTGAAGGGTGGTGGATTCTTGCTCTGGAGCCTTATACAACTGTAGGCAGGCCTCTGGCACTATGTAATTTGTAGCCTTTCTTCATTTGTTAGAGCATGGATTTTGGTTGAATGCTTTTGAATCCTTCTGGCTTTTTTTCTGCCAATAGCCCATGAATGGTTAATCAGCATTGAACTGTTGGTCTCCCACTCTTTGGGACACTAATTTTGTCCCCCTATTTCTTGTTGAGGGAAAAGTGCCATTCACATGTCTAATTTCCTAAGCTTTCTTATCCACTATTATCAGTCCAATTTTTAAAATTTAGTCTTGTGATGGGACATCATTAGTGAATTTTGTACTTGCATTCTTTGACCTTATATTCATTGCCCAAAATAAGTATTTTACTTATTTCAATTTTATCAGTGCCTGTAATTAGTTGAGAAACTTCTGTCTTCATTTCTCCAATGAGCCTTGCTTTATAACTTCATCTCTGAAGGTCTCAACTCATCTTCATCACTTTCTTTAAAAAAAAAATCCTAATCTATCTACATGAGTTTGGTGGTGAGGCAGAATAAAATTTGGCACTTATTCTAGTATTGGTCATTGGTCATTGGTCAGTACAGTGATATTCTTCCTCTGATTTGTAATCTGATGCTTCACACATTCATCACAAAATCTGACTTACTGGTAATTCATGCACACAGATCAGAGTATGATCATTTATCACTCTAAAACGATTCAGTTTCTCATCTTAACTAATAGAGTTCTTTATTTTCTTGATTTAGTTAGTCATTTTCATTATTCTTATCAGGATAGACCACTCCTTGAATTTATAGAAGTCACTTTGTGCAGGGTGGGGCACGTTAATGATTACCTATTCCTATATGCATTATCTTTTATTTAAAACTGCATTAAGAATCTTCTGCCATATTTCAGGCCATCTACATAATTGATCAGCTTTAGATAGACTGGGACCAATTTACTTTCGACTCATTATCTGCCCACACAGTGATTCACCTTGTCAGCAATTTTAATAGTACCACTCTTCTATAATATTCGTAAGTATTGTAAATAGCAGAGGTCCTAGAACACATCTCTGGAACTCCGTGCATCATTTACCATTTCTCACCACCTCTCTGAATGTTGCTGAACAAGTTCCTAATCCATTTGGTCAATGTTATTATCTAGGCTGCAAGACCTGATCTTCCCTATTAATCCCATGAAGGAACTTTGTTGATCGTCATTTGAAAATCCAAGCCAACCTACCTGATTATCCACTATCACGCAGCTTTCCAAATTTCGGGCCAGGGACCTAAGAGTTTCAAGCTGAAATTTTGGAAATTCTGAGCTCCTAGTCACCAGTGTCTGCCAGAGAGTTGCAACCACATTTTAATAGCTGGGATTCTGTTCTCTCAGTTCCCCCATCGCACTGGTTCTCACTGAGGGGTCACAGCAATATGGTGACACACTGGGGAAGGAAAGTTTGGGAAGCAATGCAGCACCATCTCAAAGGATTTTTGGTTTGTCAGGCATGAATTTGACTACCACACTGTTTGTCACTTATGATATCGGTGTTCTTTTCACATTCTTTTATGACATTCTGTACAATACCTTCAGTTATTTTCCCGTTACAAATTCTAGGAGTAACAGACTTATAACTATAGGCCCCAGGCCTTACCTATTTTTTCAAAATATGAACTACATCTACATCAACCATCAGCCCTAATGTCTTTCCACAAAATGTCTCAATTTGTCTTGCTTATCTATATTTAGCTTTTGTATGAATCCTGATCAAAGTTTTGTTATCTATTGCATATTTTTTCTAACCTCTTTATTTAATAGTGTAGGTCTTGTTACTTCTGCTTTTCTTTCTTGCTTCTTTCTCCCAACATCAATATAATTTTCCTGTTCTATTTTTAGGTATGGTTTCCCAGTTAATTTTCCCAAAGACTTCTCTCATGGCTTCAAATCTGCTTTAGTAAACTTTTCTAGCATCATATGTGTGTTTTTGGCCATAGCTTTGATGGTCAATGTTTGCTAGATTGACCAACTTAATTGTCACAGCATCACAATCAAGGCCAATATTTTATTTTGCTTGTGTCCATCCACTTGTTCATTCAGTAAAAGCAACTGAATAGCAATTGGGAACTGCTTGTTATAGAGTCAGAAATGTACAGCATGGAAACAGACCCTTCAAGTCCAACTTGTCCATGCCAACCAGATATCTAGTCCCATTTGGCCTATATTCCCTCTAAATCCTTCCTGTTCGTGTACCCGTCCAGATACCTTTTAAATGTTGTAATTGTATCTGTCTCCATCACCTCCTCTGGTAGCTCATTCCATACACACACCACCCTCTTAGCGTGAAAAAGTTGTCCCTTAGGTTCCTTTTAAATCTTTACCCTCTCATCTTAAACCCATGCCCTCTAGTTTTGGACACCCTACTTTTGGGGGAAAAAGAAAGACCTTGGCTATTCACCCTACCCATGCCCCTCATGATTTTATAAACTTCTGTAAGGTCACCTCTCAGCCTCCCCTTAATGCTTGGTCACCTGTAATCCTTGCATCATGTTCCTATTTGGTGGGATCTCCGAACTCAGCTTGGTTCAGAAGATGGAATCTTTCTTAGCTGTATGGTTCACTGTCATAACCTGCAAGAAAGCTACACGGTGGGGCACTTGGTGAAAAGTCAAATATTCTTATATTTTGTTTAGTTGCATAACATTTCAGTTGAAAATTGGTTCTTGGCTGCTATATTTGGTTAGCCTTTATTTCCTTATTTTACTGTGACAAACCAAACATCTTCCTACACTCAAACACATCAATCTATATGAGGATAAAGTACCTCAGATATAGAAATCAAATGACTTAGACTGAATGGTTCATATTTGTTCTTTCACATGTTGTAGTTAACTACATAAAAACGTGGAGCTTTTCTCATTTATTCCCTTGAAGTTGCCTGGGTTATTCAACCTGACATGTTAGAAAAACACGTTGCAAATTTGGGAAGTACATAACTAAGATAATATTTTGGAATAACATTCTCTGTTAAACTGAAAGGGTCAGTTGAAACCAAATGCTGCCCATGTATATATCTGTTTTGGTTCCTATAGTACAAATTTGGAAAATGTACATATTCTCTTGAGCAGCCAACAGATGTCTGTGATGCATCCCAATGAGCAGCAAAGCCTCAGCACCAGTACTCTATAGAATAATGTTTTTTAAGAGTTTAAATTCTGTGTCACTGGGTGAAGCTTTCAACTTTAGTCGAAGGGTGAAGTGGATAGGAGCACTTATTACATAACCTTCACTACTTCCTTTCAAAGCCAATAGATGGGTTAAAGCAAACGCGCCATATAACGGGCATAGCATACAACAGGTTGCTAATCTGCTCCTTCACATTTTACGCCATTTGTAAAACCAAAACCTCAGCCCATTGTTTTTCAGCTCTGAAAGTGCTTTGAGGTGTTGTAACTGCTAGAGTTTGTATCTTTCCCAATACCTTTTCTCATGGCCACACATAGACTGACTGAAGCTCTATCTACAGACCAAGCCTGTCTAGAACCAAAAGATCTATGCAAATTCCCTGCACTGTATCCAAGCTTAGCAATTTAATTTTGATGCATATCAATCAACCACTAAAGAATACATAAACTGACCATCAAGGTCTTCCAATCACCTCACTTTCCAAACAACTACAACAGACAAACAACCAATGAGTAAAATAGCCATTCATTATATAGTGGCGAAAATGGAGGCAAAATACATTTCACCAATAAAAACTGTGACCACTGTTTAAAATTAAAGGCAATTCTTAGCACATTATTAGAAGCAATGGGCTGAATTTTCTCATCTCAGTCTGTCAGAATGGCAGAACAATTTTTAGGTTGGGAAACTGACTGACTGATTTGTGCACTTTGCCAATACTCTTTCACAGAGTAAATGGTCATTGTCTGAAAACACAGTCGTTCTGTCAAGGGAAGGGTTTCTAATTAAAAGGATTCAACCTTGGGTTAGAAGGATTTACTTCCTCTGCTTGTGTCCATTCTCTGGAAGCTCCGGACCTGCAGTGAGGTCAGCTCTCCCAGGAACTGGAGGAACAGGACAACCTGTCCCACCAAGCAGGTGTGGCTGGAAGTGATAGAAGTTTGCAGTTTGATCCCTCCAAAATGAAACTGTGCATCAAGAGCTTCCAGGATGTCGGGAAGAAGGAAAGCAAAGCAGCATGACATTTTCAGGTGCCACTTTCCCAACGATTCCCTGCACATCACTCCTCAGATCAACACACCTTTAGCTTCACTCATCTCTCTCTCTCCAATCACCTTACACTGCTATTGGAGTAGCCAATGCTCTCTCTCACCTTTGGCCGATAGCCTCTCTTGGCCATGCTTCACGGTCATCTTCCACAAATGATGAAGGCAGCATAGTGGCTAGCACTGCTGCCTCACAATGCCTGGGTCCCAGGTTCGATTCCAGCTTTGGGTCACCGGGTGGAGTTTGCACATTCTCCCCATGTCCGCATGGGTTTCGGCCTGGTTTCCTTCCATGGTCCAAAGATATGCAGTTTTGGCAGATTGGCCGTGGGGGTGGGGGTGGGGGTGAGTTGGCAGGAAATGAACATGTCTGCAGTGACAGGTATCTTGTTGGCCATTGGCCAAGGCAATGCTTTTGCTCCACTAGGAAGGAGATCTTGTTGTAGGAGGTTGTAGATGTCAGCAGTCATCTGCTGTGACAGTCTGGGACTGTTGAGGGAGCGGGTCCCCAACTGTAGACCCTATGGAGGAGCAGTGAAGGTGGGTAAACTGTTAAGACTGGTAAGGAGCCTTTAAGAATTTGACAGTCACTTTCAAGCAGGGACTGCCTCTCAGAGAGAGGCAATGCTTTGAACAGCTGTATCTCAATGGCTATGGCTGGTCAAAACATTTCCAGCTAGTTAGTTTCACTTAAAAAGGTCCTCACCCTGTTCCTGGGCTATATGATCTGGGTGAGTTGCTGTCAGGTTGGGTAACAGCTTGTGTTTGGGGTATTCAGCATTCAGAATTAATTTCCTTTGTAATGACTCCAACCACTTCCCAATTACTCACCTAACAAATGCAAGGATGTTCCCAACTCACCTTCACTGATGCATCAAGGAATGCTGGCAAAGGGTAGGATGACATTGGGATCCTGACCTGTTGCCAGGTTCTAAGACCTTCCTGCCCTGCAATGCATTGGCTTGGAATGTAATTCCCACAGTCACTGCTGGTACATTCCAAAGATTTATTCATTGAGTTCCTACTCCCCCCTCACAGTCTGAGCAAATAGAAGACTGAAGGACACAAGAATCCCTGGAAGGATGTCTCAAATATGGCGTTGCCCAACTGCTTGTCTAAACTGGATCTCAGAGCAATATTACTTATCCTGTAGCAATGTTGATAATTTTGAATTCTTTGCATATCATGTATATCTTGTAATTATTTAACAATGATGGAACACTGAATTATTATATGCATTGAAGGACACTATTCACTTATATTGCTGTATAATTTATCATTCCAACATGAAATAGAACCCTGCACAGCCTCCTTGGCTCCTCAACATCCATTTCACCAGACAGAGTATTCAGCTTTCAGTAATATTCTTCAGTAACTTGTGAGGTTAGATGCTGGGTGCATGCTTCCCCTGCCTGAGGGGTCTAGGCTGGGCAGGTTGCAGTGGGTGGGGGGGTGGTCTCAGCATCACATTAAGAGGTTGAACATTTAGGATCCCTTAATGAGAAGATACCTCTTCATTAAATGGGCTGTGGATCTTTGGAATTCTCTACAGGGAGCTGGAGATATCCAGTCATTGATAGATCATTGCCTACAGAGAATCAGATGAGAGATCAGTGATGGAGATTTCTTATGAATCCCAATTAGCATAATTCTTGAGGTAGGTATCATGTCAATATAATAGACAACGGATAACACCTTTATAAAATAATATCTTTCATAATTCTGAATGAACTTATACTGTTTACAAAATGATTGCTCTGACACTGACTATGCTCAGTTGATTTGATAGAATTGCTCTCATGGTACATTGGAGTTGCTATAATGTGTGGGAGCTTATTCTGATTTCCCGTGCTTAAGTTCCAGAACACTAGCGCAGTGCCAATTTGTCAGATAAACAGTTCTTTAAATTTATGTAATTTACGAAGTGAATATCTTTCAACCTAAGCCAAGCTCTTCTGCTAAATGGAGCACTGAATTTTTGAAGTGGTGTTGATCAAAAGGTTGACATGTCCCTGTGAAAAATGTCCTGAATATTTGTACCAGTTTATGACTTTGTGTCCATGTTTGATGAACTGATGCTTGAACAGCACCAGCTGAAATCAAAACTCACACAACTGTGGTCACTTATAAATGGCAAAAAAATCCTTTGCTTTCTCTTTAATACATACTTTTCAGAGGGAGAAATGAAATGTTTGAGAAAAAAAAGGATGATCTCTTAGAATAAAGCAACATTCTAAAGACTGGTCCTAATCACAGTAACTGTACCTGGTTATTGCAGTTTGTAGGAATGAATGACTCTAAAAACTGAACAAAGAACATATACACAAAATGTTCATGATTTAGTTTCAATAGATATTTCAATCCAAGCTAAATAAATAGTCTAACATTCTTAGTTATCTGAATATAGAAATACCCTCACAAATCTCAATAGGGGTAGCTTCCAAAAAGAACAAACTATTTCTTCATTACATATTCCAGCTGAAACACTGCACTAAATATTCAAGTGGCTCAGATTCACTTGAGGTTGTCCAGCGACACAAAAGTTATAAGTCAGAGACTGATCTAAAGTGTTAGTTTGTTTATAAACACCAACAGGTATGACCTTTACAATTCATCTATGACTTCATAGAATCTTTCTTACTTCAGTAAGTTTAGTTCACTCACTCCTCATTATCCACTGATTCACTAGTAGTGGATCCATGTATTTGCAAGATCAGCTGCAGGCTCCATCTTTCTTTCTCCCCATTGACTCTTCTGGTCCGATTATGCAGTCTTTCACAGTAGACACACAGTTACAAAGGAGTGGTATCTGCGTATTTTGTTATCCAGGGGAAGTCTGTGTCCCTATCACCCCATGGATAAGAAGTATTTGGTGCATTGTGCACGTAGGACAACAAATCTCACAGTTCATTATTAGAATTAATAACATCTTTATGGCAGCAGCCAGTAATTTCTAACATATTAAACTCAAAATCAATTTATGTTTGGAAAAATTTGGACCATTGCTGGGAAAGAATGGGTGAAAAAATTTAGACTAGTTTGAATTAATGACAATTCCTCTTCAGAAATCTTAGTGTTCGTTTTTGTCATAAAAGTTTACATCAAGGTAATTGAAAACAAGTGGAAAATATTAACTTTGCAAAGCTTTCTTGCTTTATTCCTTTCTCATTCACACTGTTGAATGAATGAACCTGTCTACCTAATGATGTCTCATTGATAATGCACAGCATAGATATACGGTGCTTCAGTGGGTTCAATTACCATACTGGCTGAGGTTATCATGAAGGATTCACCTTCTCAACCTTCCCCTCCCCTGAGGTGCGGTGACCCTCAGGTTAAACCACCACAAGTCATACCTCTCTCATGAGGGAGCAGCCCTTTGCTAGGACTATGGTGACTTTTACTATACTTCAAAAAGTCAGCTATATTCTAATTATACACAATCATAACCACCTACCTACTAAATGAAATTACCGATTGGTAGTTTTCCTATTGAAGGGGAGTTCAAAACTATTAATAATTACAAAATGAACCAATCATCATCTCTATTTAATAAACACCTTGAAATGGATGCAGTTATTAGAAAATATCGAAAAGTAAATGAAGAAACATTATATATTTAAATTACTCCCCATATATAGTTTCACTAAACGATGGAAAGCATTGGGAGATTCAATTGCAAGAGATCAGTGAAGTTCCCAGCAAGCAATTTAATGGAAATGAAATTTGACTTTAGCCTTTCAGTGATTTTAATGTAACCCCTTAAACATATACCAATATAAATATAAAAACACTTAATCTTCTAAGTAGTGAGCAATACCACAGGTGGTCTACTAGCATGGCAATATGACATTATTCGTTCTAAATTTCCAAGTATATGCACACACGCGCACACACACACGTACACACACATATACACACACAGTGAAAACAGTCTATTAAAAACTGTTTGTGCTAACTGATGCTACCTGTAGGAGTGTACAATTACAATGTGGAACAAGCATTTTCATTGTTAAATGTGGACATTGGAATTTATAATAAAAATATAGAAATAAAGGATTGAATTATGTCTGTGTATTATCATTGAATTATTCCCTGTTCACTATTTCCACTTCATCTGAAGATCACACTTGGTCTCAATTCGCTATGTTCAATGCCACAATAGATCGATTCTCATATCTGTATGCACTTCTTGCCAACTTTTCCATTATAAATTCCTATATCCATGTTTATAATGGAAACTGTCCATGTAAATTTGTTGCATTGCCTTCACAATGGATATTGAATTGTCTGTTTGTCCTGGTCTCATTATCTCCTGGCCTTGAACCCCACTTCACCTGGAAACTACATTTTACCTTATGTGTGATGCCACAGATGATCGACATAAATACAGTTAAAAGTTTTATTTCAAACAAGCACTTCTTATTTGTCATATTTACTTCCTGCATCCCAGTTTTGTCACAAAGTGGAATCATGTTAAAGGCCCATTAACATTCGGAAAGCAAAACATTTTTGGCCATTTTGCTGGGTCTGTCTGGCACCGTAAAGTCCACTAGTCCTTCAAAATATTCCATCAGCTTAGTGTGCAGTCAAGCTTCACTTCAGATACACACATGCTAGGATGGTAAGGGGCAGCAAAGGTTCTATTCATCAGTTGGCAAGTGTAGACATTTTGCAGTCAGAGCTCCCACTCCATTAATGGGAGGATACCCATCCCCCGCCAAAAGCTGCTAGCCAATCGACAGTCCAACAATACTACTGTGAGATGGTCCCTGCTGGGAATGCAGGAGGAGCAGACTGGAAGGCAATTCAGAGGCCCTTAGGATGCAAGTAGATTTGTAAATAGGTTTGCTGAGGCCACTTAGGACTTGAAGTGGACTGGGTGGGGCAGAAAGGTGGGGATGTCAAGGAAGATAGGTGAGTGGTATTGCAGCCCTTGCCACTCATATCTTGTCTGAAAGATGCCTCTTGCTAAGTCCAAAAGGGACAGTGCCAGGGTCAAACACTAGTGGTAGCACAAAGGGGCCCATACACAGCTCTTATTTGGCCACTCCAAGGCTTCAAATGGCCTAAAAGTGGGTGGGCTATCCACTACCTCCACGGTGCCAGAATGTGACAGCCCTTCCTCCCAACATGCTGCCCAAGGTTCCATAGAACTCCAGCTAAAATTGTTGTTGTTGCTAACTTCAATGTGATGGGGGAATTTGTAAACAAGGGAGTTACCAGCCACCTGTCTATATGGAGCTGAAACAGAAAGTATTGGGCGATAGGCAGTATCCAGTTCAAGATTATATCATAAAACAGACCAGTTTGATGTCACAAATTACAAGGCCAACGTTTGCGTGGCTTATTATCATCTCAGGATCGAGAATATTATTTGCTTTTTAATCTGTCAACCATACATTTTTATATATACAAATCATTTTAAATATAGGAGTTAGCCTGTTGTGATTGTTTGCTGCTGTATTCCCCTGGTAGCTAGCATCATGGTTAACATTCAGAGCCAGACCACTCCACTCAGTTCAGACAGAAATATGAACAAGGAGCAGTAGAAAGCCATTCAGTACATCCAGCTGGCAGATGGAAGCCTGGTTGAACGTTGGTTGATGCAGTACCAAAAATTTTCTGGGAGTAGAGGCGTATTACAGTGTTCCCTTTTCCACCCCGTATAAATTCCGCCCCAGGTTCCCAAGGGTAGCCAGTTTAGGATGCTGAAGGGTGGGGGAGTGCAGACTGCAGGAATAAATCAAGAGGGGCCAATGTCCTGTACAGGCTTGGATGTCCTCCTTGATTGCTTGGGTGCAGGAGCAGCCTGAGGCTGACCTGTTGAAGGGTCTGCCGTCCCACACACATTTGTAGTCTGGTTGCAAGATCCATCCTTTCAGTTTTAAAAGGAAGTTGTAGTTTTAGTTGAAGGGAGGGTGCCTCAGTTTTGAACCTCTCTCTCCCTTACTTACTACCTGTTTTGGTCTGCTGCTCCTTCAAACTGAAGACCTCTGATTAACCATCCAGAGGGTGCCTCAGTTTTGAACCTCTCTCTCCCTTACTTACCCCCTGTTTTGGTCTGCCGCTCCTTCAAACTGAAGACCTCTGATTAACCATCCAGCTTCCAGAGACTGCCCTCTACTTTAGGTTAGACAGTGAACTTGTCTCAAGGGTAATTCAAGACAATTAGAGTGGTTTTGCCCGAGTTCTCGATTCAGCACTCAGATGTCCTCTTCTGCTCTGTTTACCTTTCTCACCTCATTCTACACTCTCTCTTTTTGGAGTTAAGTTTCTACCCAAATTGTGTAGTGGGCAAATGTGTTCATTAGAACTTTGAGCAGCCAATTGAAGCATAATGCTTGAAGCAAAGGGTCAAAATATTTTAAAAAAAAAAGCACACAGGTCCAGTTGTATGTGGAATTTGTATCAATTCACGGAATTTCATTACTGCTTGATTCGGGTAGGCACAATCTTTCCTTCTGCCTTACTTTGTTTATTCTAAATTCCAAATAGATTGGGCTGAAAACTGCACATTGCAGTAGGCATATCCTGAAAGTACGCAACTTTAATTCAGTAGTTTTATAGATAATGCAAATATCTTCACTGAGCCACTTGACTGTTTGATAGTATCATGGTGAAAATTTCTAAAGCTGTGTACATTTAAACTGATCTCAGAATAAATATTCCAGCACTCTGTTCGGAATACAAGACATTACATGCATGTCACATTGAAGAAGCAATGTGCAGAAAATAATTGACTCTCAATTCGACCCATTCCTGGTGACAAAACTGAGATCAGCAGTTCACTTGCCATGTTGGGAAAGCAATGCAGTTCATCTACAATCACTAATGTGGTCATCATGAAATCAATGGGAACCTCATTGTTTCTACTACCACAGCTTGTCTTTAACATAGAACAATATCCAAGTGTTTCAGATTCAGGAACAAATGGATGTTGGGCCAAAGAATGAGACAATCATTGAAACTAAAAAGTCTGCTCAAACAGTTGGTATACTACCAGCGTCAACATCACAATTCTGTTTAATTATCTCATTACACATTTTGTGCAGTGTGTTAAAGGGACACGAAGCATGATAGTTGCATCAAATTTCATATTCTCTGAAAGATACTTGATTAAAACACTAAACCATTCACAAAACGTTTCACCAAAGCAAAGAAATCAATCCCATTCCTGATGCCCACCCCCCCACCGCAATGTCCTTGAGCATTAAGCCTTGAACTGGATCTTGGTTCACACAGCCTCTGAATATGCAAGATCCCAGCAACTCTATGCTATTCATTGCTACTTTGCAAATCCTCAGTGGTACCTATACATGTGGCACATACTCAATGCCAAGTTACCAAGACCTCCATCCATCAACGAGAACAATTCAAATAGGTGTGAGGAAAGAAGAAAATAAGGGGACATTGATGAGAAGTAATGCTTTTGAATTCCCTGTCTCAAAGTGATAAATGCTATGTTACTGAATGCATTTAAGGTGAAGATTTTCCATCTCTCAGGAAATCAAAGGATATGGGGAGCAGGTAGCAATGTGATGCTGAAGCCTAAGATCAGCTGTTGAATCGCGGAGCAGGCTCAACAAGCTCTATGACCTACACCTGCACTTATCTCTTGTGTTCTCATGATGCAATGGAAAATAGAGGGCAGATTTTAACAATGGCAGAAAGACAAAAAGAAGACCAAGAAAGGAAAGTGGAACGCTGCGGAATACTGTTAAACAGAGAGATCTAGGAGTTCAGGTAATAGTTCATTGATAGTTGCGCCACAGGTAGACAGATTGGCAAAGAAGGCTTAAAGTTTAAGATTTGTAGCTCGGGTTGTGGATGAAGTTGTAGACTTCCTTGCCAAGCCGGTGGGTTTGATTGCAGATGTTTCATCACCCTGCTAGGTGACATCGTCAGTGCGCCTCCAGTGAAGCGTTGCTGTGCTGGTTTGCTGGGCTAGTTGGCATCACTTCCAGCTTTGTCTTTCAGGGTTTGTATATGGGGTCCAGTTCACCTTGTTTGTTGATGGAGCTCCGGTTGGAATGCCTGGCCTCCAGGAATTCCCTGGCATGTCTCTGTTTGGCTTGTGCTATTATGGATATGTTGTTCCAGTCGAATTTGTGTCCTTCTTTGTCCGTGTGTATTGAGACCAGTGAGACCAGTCACCAAGAGACACGACCAATTCTCACTGGTCTCAATACACACGGACAAAGAAGAATACGAATTCCACTGGGACAACACATCTATAATAGCACAAGCCAAACAGACATGGAAGCCTGGTATTCCATCCAGAACTCCATCAACAAACACATTGAACTGGACCCGATATACAAACCTCTGAAAAACAAAACCGGAAGTGATGCCAACCAGCCCAGCAAACCAAGGCATATAAATAACAAGTGGGACAGAACACCAACACTTCACCGGAGGAGCACTGATGATGTTACCTAGCAGGGTGACGAAATGTCTGCAATCAAACACACCGGCTCGGTGAGCAAGTCTACGACCTGGCAAAGAAGGCATTTGACACACTTGCCTTTATTGCTCAGACCATGGAGTTTAGGAGTTGGGACATCATGTTGCAGTTGTACAGGATGTTGGTGAGACCACTTTTAGAGCGCCGTGTACAATTCTGGTTGCCCTGTTATGGGAAGGATATTATTAATTTGGAGAGGGTTCAGAAAAGATTTACAAGAATGTTACAGGGACTAAATGGTTTGAGTTATAGGGAGAAGCTGGATAAGCTGGGACTTCTTTCACTGGAATGTAGGAGGTTGAGAGGTGACCTTATAGAGGTTTATAAAATCATGAGGGGCACAGATAAGGTGAATAATAAAGGTCTTTTCCCTAGGATTGACAAGTTCAAAATTAGACAGCATAATTTTAAGGGGAGAGGAGAGAGATTTGTAAGGGACCTGAGGGGCAACTATATCACAGGGGGTGGTTCGTATGTGGAATAAACTGTCAGAGAAATGGTAGATGCAGGCACAGTCACGACATTTAAAAGACATTTGGACAGGCACATGAAAAGGAAAGGTTTAGAAGGATATGGACCAAACACAGACAAACGGGACTAGTTTTATTTGGGAAACTTGGTTGGTACGAATGAGTTGGACTGAAGGGTCTGTTTCCACGCTATATGATGCTATGATTCTGACTCTTATGAGAAGGAAGAATAGCAAAGGAGCACAAACTAAAATGAGAATTGTAAGAAATGTCAAAGGAGACATCAAATCAGGAAAGTGAATGTAACGGGGGAATGGTGGAGTGTTAAAGAGAGGAATAGCAGATAGGTAGGCAGTGAGTAAAGGGGTAATGCAGTGTGCTAAATTGGGTAGAGGAGAAGGTAGAAAGTAAGTAAATGAGCTGCTGGTGGATACTCTGCATATGCTCACGGTTAAGATGATGTCCCTGGTCCAAACTTATATACCAAGATCTAGAAACACCTAATAAAAAAGGTGAAAAAAGATGTTTTAAGCATCAACATTGCATGGGATTGGGGTGGATAAGAAGGCAAAGAATTTGTGCGGTCATTACTTTTAATAAAACCACTGCCTTAGCCTTGGTGAAGTGCAGTGTTGCATGGTCAGTTCTCCTTGACTTTCATGAACCTAACTCTTGAAAAATTTAACTTTGTGAAACTGCTGTACACACAAAGTCAGAGACATTACACAACTGCATTCAACTCTTCTTTGTACTATAAATAGAAAATTCTTAGAGAAAAGATTGGTGAAGAGGATAATCGATCTCTCTAATGCAACTATCACTCAGAGTAGTAAAGATGGCAATCAATCAGTATGAGCGAAAAGCAACTGCTGGAACCAATTGTATGAATACCTATTAGTAATTGTCCATGTTCAATTGGAGGATAAACATAGTTGTAACAATGCCCAGTATCATCCCAAGGTCCTAGATGAATATTTAATACTTTTGGCTGCCCTTAATCTTTATGCAAACCCAAGTTTGACACAGGAGTTATGTGCTGGTGGTCACAGAATGGCAGTGAGTTACAGGTTTGTAATTCAGTCACCTTTTCTCAGGACATTTTCAATAAGCAAATAGAAGCCAAACCAAGACACTGATCAATGCATTTAATTCAATATTCGCTTGCCATACTAGTCCATGCAAAATTCTTTTCTGTGGTACACTTCAATGAAGAGTGTAAATACAAAGAAGAATACAAAGTAAGTCAATCATTTGTAATGTTAAAACAAAAAAATAGCTTATTGACACAGAACTCAGAATATCATAACCTTTAAATTGACCTCACCAATCATAGTTAAAATACTAACAAAGAAAAACAGTTATTTAATTTAGGTGCCACTGACCCAGTGTCTTGCTAATTTACATGTTTTGCTAATGAACAATCATTTGGAGTCTGATTGATTTGAGTCTGGGAGACAGCTCCACTTTTGCTGCTGAACAATAAATTGTGCATAGCACTCCAGTACTTAGAAAACTCCCTTAGCTACCTCAGTTGAGCAATGTCACGGGAGACCCACTGTAATTCCCAAACTTTACAATATGTAAATGTAATGCAATCATGTGTATCTAATTAGAAACATTCATATTTGTTGAATAGGCAGAAATTATCAACTGAAGAGGAAGGGAATCTATGGAAGTGAAAAAGTAGGTGAACATCCATTAAATGATTAGCAAGATATGTGAAAGCAAACAATTCTGAGTAACCAGTCTGGAAAACCCACCATTAAACAGGATTTTGAAAATCCTTTTGGCTGTCATATTTGCTTTCCACTCAGATCAGAAATGCAGTGCTGAGGATAAAGTTGGCAATGTTATACAAACTAAAACATTGTTAGAAAAGTTACAAAGAAATCAATTAAACTTATCTACATACCATCCCTCAGCTTTATGAGCTTTTCCTAGTAATCCTTTCAGTTCGAAGCTGATCCCTCTGAGAAATCCAAAGTATGTGTTTCTGGGGCTTTCTGGGTTCTGCTGCTCTGCCAGCTGAAAGGATACTTGAAGACTAAGTTCAAAGGTTGCACTAGTGTCTAAGTGGTCTGTGCGGAAAACTCCTGGTACGCAGTAAGGTTGCTTCCCTTGTCAGCATTATCAACATGTCCACATTTTATAACTGGGAAGAGATTATTTCTGATTGACAGAGATACGGGCATGGGAGTGTCATGGTTATGTTAGTGGTATTATCTGGACTAATTATCCTGAGAATGTGAGCCAATCCCACCATTTCAGTGGAAGAATTTGAATGCAGTTTTGAAGAAAACCTGGAAATAAAAAGCTGGTATCAGCGAAATGCAGCCAGGAAGCTATCTTTAAAAAAACAAAACTTGATCATTTTAGCAGATGAAAGCTGGCATCCTTACCTGCTATTGCCTATATGTGACTCCAGTATTAATCTGCTACCAGAGGTTTAAGAAGACAGTCATCCACTTTCTCACAGCTGCTAGGGATGAATGGCTATTGACAGCATATCCAGTCATGCCTACATCTTGAAAATTAATTAAAAAATAACGATGGCCTTACTGCTTGTCTCTATCTGGCAAGGCACTGAGAAATGCGAAAATGGTGATACTGGGGACTTTTACATTGATTGGGATAAAGTTGGAGTAAAGGGAGGAATTTCTAAAAGGTGTTCAGCAGACGTTCCTTGGCCGGTATGTGTGGGCCCATTTAAAGAAGAGGCATTGCTAGGATCTGGTCTTGGGGAACAAGGTGGGCCAGGTTGGCCAAGGGAGGAAAATTTGGTTAAGAATGGTCACTGTGTCAGAAAGTTTAAATTAGCAATGGAGGAAAGACCAACCTAATAAAGTACGTCTAAATTGGAAGATGGCTAATTTTGATGCAATGAAAAAGGCATTTAACAGAGGTGAAACCAGAGACTGATGGGAAGAAATGTAAAAGAATAATGGGCTCTCTTTAAAAAAATAAATGTTTTAAGTGCAGGCCAGGTACATTCCAATTAAGGCTAAGGGAGTCAAAACACAGGGGGCCTTGGAACAACAAGCAAGACAGAGATTGTGATGAAACAAAAAGGAATGTGTATGATGTATGTCAGGTGAATTCTTCACATGAGAACCAGGTCAAATACAGTAGTTTGAAGAGAATTGAATACTGAGTCTGCCCAAGGGAGAGTATGAGAATGGAATAGGAAAAGGGAAGACATAAAGAATGAAAGAAAGGAGGGAAAGGAGAGAGGAAGAGACAGAAAGGAAAATAAAACAACAGAGAGTGCGTGAGAGAGCACGAGCACAATTTTCAGGAGCATTGTGGGCGAGACATAGGAACCATTCATGTCTGCGCAACTCAGGGACATTAGAGGTGAAAGAAAACTGTTCAACAATCACCTGGAATTAACCTGGATGACCATTCCTGATGTCTTGCCATCCCCACTAGTGTGTGGTACTGGGTAAGGGTTGTTTGAGGTAGTTCAAGTAATTTGAGAATCATGGACAACATGTATATTGCAAAAGACTAGTTTTATTAGCTTCCCTTTGAGAAGATGTATTCTTTCCAACACATCAGGGAGAGCTGAGCATTGCCAAGTGTGCAGCCAGGGCTCAGACAGTGATGTGGTGGGCGGAGATATCAAAAATGATTGAAAATCTTGTATTTCATGATAAAAATCTGCAATTAAAAATGGTTGTCAAGTCTGGAAAACAACTCTGTCATCACTGAGAAAGATCAGAATCTAAGAGTCAACAAACTTGCAAGAAGTGAATACTAAGGACAAGAATGAGCTGTACAACCCATTTGAACCTATTCAGGAACCTTTAACTGACATTGTTCCCACTGTTCAGAGAATAAATTGATTCAACAGAATAGTCAATGACAAAGACAGAGATAGTGCTGAGTGAACAGCAATCTTTCAGGAACACAACTGACAATCTGAAGAGTTTACTTCAGCTGTCAAACAATCACAAGGAGTGAGTGAAGACATCCAGCTCATCAACAGTTCAAGTAGGATAAGTTGTGTATAAGTCAGGGAAGCCAGATCAATGTCCACACACACGTAATATGGTCATGAAGAAGAAATTGCCTGGTCTGAACATCTAGGATAATGGAAACCTGTCATGGAATCCAGAATCAAGATAGTAGTACTAGTCGCAAAACAGTAACTGTCTTCTATGATGGATATTCGTAAGATTAAAGCTCCCGCAGGTAATGTTGAGTCAACTTCCTGAGTTAGCAGGGAACAGTTTGTCTGTAAAGGGAATCATGAGATTAACAGTCCTCCAAGTAAGATAATGGGCCAACAACTAGGTCTATATGGAACGACCCCCTCTGCGAAGGATATTCAAAAGATTAAAGATCATTCAGTGGATAAATGAGCCACAGATCAGAATCAGGGTCAAGTCCAAAAGCAAGCAACCTATTAATCTTCAAATTTTGAAGAGAGTGTGTTCTGAGAAGTGCAAAATGCCCAGACCATTTGTGAAATCAGAGACTTGGGAAGACATAGGGTAAATGGTAAATGTAATGAAGTTTTATCGCAGATTATTCTCCTAAGGAAGATGAATCTGTGAACTGAATAAACTTAAAAGTGAAGTTATTTGATTGTGAACAGCATACAGATTTTCAACTCTCTTATGTGCATTTTTTTGGAAAATGTAATTTCTGGTATACATATGCTTTTAACAATTATTCCACCACTGACATGTAGTCTCATGTGTGTAGGTTACAGGTTCTGTTTCTTCAACGTGGTAAGTAGTTTGATAGGATAGTAACACACAGCACAGGTAAAAGGCATAAACAATATCTCTGAAACTTAGATGACTGGGATTATTTACTTTCCTTATGAATACCTCAGTTATCTTTTCTAAAAGAGATTGCTAATATATTGAGCTCTTTGCATGTATAAACTCCTCCTTCTATAACTGTGTCCTACTTATGCACTTAGAGATTTTGAAGCAATGCTGTACATTAAAATTAAACATCATTGAAGCAACAATTGTTATGTTCCCTCTCTGACCTTGAATCTGCTAAGAAGCATATCTTTTCCCTTTCCTTCTCAACCATTCATATTACTGGAAAGCTGTTTTAAATCTGTGTCATTACTGTGTTGCTCCTAATTTGCTGTTCCTTAGGTTTGTATTCTTGTATTCACCAATGCTGTTTTACACAGAATGACCATGAACTTGCCAGACATTATACCATATCAAGGCTGTGGGGGTATCTTCTTTATTTGCCAGTCTTTTTAACTCTTTCTGTAATATTGTGTTTCATTTTTCAATAAAGCTTTAAATTGCAATGTTTGCTATTTTACAGTAATTTATAGCTTTCAAGTTATTTTAAATCTGTTTCTGTATCTCTGTACTGCTTACTGTTTGTTCATGCTTTATTCAGGGTTTGCTTATTCCCTTAATAATCAAATATTTGTGGCTTCTTCTAATTTTCCCTCCCTCCCTCCTGCAGCAAAGATGAAGTCTTCCTGTTTCTTTGCAGGTAAAATGGATGCTTTCCCACCTTTCACAGCCTAAAACACCAAGTACTTTCTTTTACACAAATTTTAAAACAACATTTTTCTGGTTTGTGATCCTTTCTAAAGCCAAAATCATGGCTTAATTACTGAATCTCAGTACTTTTAAAATATTTAATTTTTCCTGGTCATCTTCACCAGTTATTTTTAAAATGCTAATTTTCAAGATAAATAAGCTCTGAAAACTTCCTGATTTTACAAATCTGGTCTAAATTTATTCTCTGCCACTGGAATCTTAATGGCAATGCTCATTGAGACAGGTAAGCTCTCTCTTTTATACTCCCCTGCTTTCCATCTCTGGTCATTGTGTCATTTTGGAGTGCTGAGGTTGTCTCTTTGCTTCTTCAGTAGCTGCTTTTGTCTATTTCCATCAGTCTTTGTCTTCTTTAAGTATTTATGGTCTTAAAGTGGTGAATTCACTGGCTTGAAATTTTTCATTTCTTCTCCTCTTACAGGGGGTTAGATCCACAATCAGTGCAAACATGTGTTATTATCCCAGATGACCACTCCTGGTAACTTGCAGTACTTCCTACATCTAACAATATGTGGTCGTGGACAAGGGTTGTTCGAGCTAGTTGCTGCCATCAATTTTCTTTTGCTTTTGCTTTGTCTTGGGCCCATCTAGTGTTTAGTAGCTGAGGATACACCACTGTTAAGTACTGAGGCATAGTTCTTAGATAACAAGATGGTTTACTGTGTAATAACATTAAGTACGTAATCACAAGGATATTATGGAGCTGGGTCAGATACACCTGCCCCCTCCAAAAATCTAGAGTAGACGTCCTTGTCTTCACCTACAGACTGTGTGACACATCAGTAGAATGGGTGGAGTGGGTAAATTTATCAAATTGGACTCCTTCTTAACTTACAGAACAAGTCTTTAAAAGAAATCCAGTTTTGTATAGTATTTCTGTTATATTCAATTACTTATTTTATTTTGCAAATTATTTCAGCTATTTCCTTGTCTGGATCAGTGCTGCACATATGCGGGGCAGTATTTCAATTTGCACATTGGATTTTTTCTGGCAAGAAAAACCAAAGAAACCTAACTCAGGCTTTAACATTGAATCCTGTGGGAGCCCATGATTCACTTAAAGTTATTTCACCTAAAAGTAGCAGTTCTAAATTCTCAGGGACTGAATCACAAGTGGCTGTAGCTATGAGTTCATTGTGTCAGGTGCTTACTAGGGAAGATGAATCTGACAAAATATTGGGAGAAATGGAGATCATAGGGATAATAGATAAAGTAAAAACTGAAAACAAGTGGCACCAGAAAGACTGGCTATGCTTAGGGTGGGTAAGTCACTTTACCTGGACCAGGCATGAACTTGATAGACAAATAGTGTGCCATAAATGATTCCATGATTCGAAAATACAGTGGTTAAAAGAATAAAAGAAACAGTTTACTTACGACAACATTATAGATAACTGTCAACCTTTTGGAATAAAACCTTTAAAAATGTAAAGTTGTACATTCTGAACTATACCAAAGCTTCCATATCAATGGCTATTTATTTATATAACTCAACAGTTATGTAGAATGTTATATTAGTTGAGAAATATGAAGGGGGCAAAAGCATCTATGTATTCTCTACCCACAACCGGCAAAGAACACACAATTTACTTCCCAAGAAGCAATCAATAAATACTGCTTTGTGAAGTTCTTTCAGTGGTTATTTATTCATCACCTTACCCCTACATCATCTCATTGCATGCTCCAACTCATCCTCAGCAGGAACGTGTGAAAACCATTAATGCAACTGACTTGTTATGATACTTGAGTCAAGGAAACAATTCTTTGAGTTTAAAGAAAAACCATGCCTGTTGTTGATGGCTGTAGTGGCTACCAAAGAATCCTGGTTGGATCAGATGACATTTCCTCCCTTCATTTACGTTTGTATGGCTTTGTATGGCTCAGAGAGTTGGACATTCTTGAAATATCCTTTGAAAATTGGATTTTGGCCCCAGAATTCATCCCTTCTTGTGAACGTTGTATCTATAAAGCCTAATAACATAAGATGTAGGAACAGAAGTAGGCCATTCAACCCATCAGCCCTGCCTTTTATTGAGATCATGGCTAATCTGATAATGAATCTGTCAATCTCAGCCTTGAAAACAGTTAATGCTTCGACTGGTTTTTGTGGTAAAGAATTCCACAGATTTTCTGAGGGCAGTCAATATCCTCATCGGTCTTAAACTGACAACTTCCTACTCTGACGTTATGCCTTCTAGTCTTAGACTCTCCCACAAGGGGAAACAACATTTCAGTCTCTACCCTGTCAAGCCCCCTAAGAATCTTGTATGTATCAATAAAGGTCTTTTCAAATTCTTCTAAACTCTAATGGATTCAGGTCTGACCTACTTAACTTTTCCTCACGAGAGAAGTCTCCACACCAGAATCAAATTAGTAACCTTTTCTACCTTTTTTCCAATGCCAGTATATCTTACCTCATAAGGAAACCAAAACTGTTCACAGAATTCCAGGTATAGTCTCATTAGTTCCTTGTTTAGTTTTAGCAAGAACTCCCCATTTTCATGCTTCATCCCATTTGAAAAAAAGGGCAAATGTTCCATTTGCTTTCCCTGTTACCTGCTGAACCCACTGAAAAGCAGATGCAATGCAATTCAATTTCTATCCCATTGAGTAGAGAGGAAACAGCATAGGTAGTGAAGTAAAGAATAGTTTTTAAAAGTCACAATGTTTTATTTGGTACCAAATTGTTCATAAATATATTGTCCATTATGCTGCTATTCTACCATACTTTAGTATAATGTCTTTGTTTGACTGCACATATAATCTGATTGACCTCTGCACTCAAGACAATTAATGACATTGTCAAAATTCCCATATGATCTTAGTGCTTCTAACTGCCCTCTACCTGACTAGTCCAGATATACTTGTTGAATGATCTACTAATATTTTAACAAGTAGCGCACAACATACAAGATATGGTATTATTAACATTTTAATTCTGTTAATATAGTATACATATGTACATCACTGGATTTTCTGCTCTGAAATGATAAGCAGCAAGGTTTGAATTAAATCTAAAATTCAATGACTATTGGTAAGAAGAAGCCTAAAGTGACAGGAAATCATTCTGGGGTCAAGTATCTGGTCTTGTTGAAAACCCTATAGAAACTCATAGGCCTGCGGTTGGAAACTGCTCACCTAATGAGGTCATTAAAGCTAAGCTTCCATCAATAATTTTTTGACAAACTTTAATTAATAATTCATTGAAGTGCCTTGGGATGTATATTTTGTGTGTGAAGGACAGGTAATCCATATTGCAAATTTTTCTTTTCTTTTTCAAAGTTTGATGACGGAATAAGTGGCAGTACCTGCTGACTAAAGAAACTTGCTGTCATTTACAATTGTTTATTGCAAGGAAAATTACTGAAGTCATTACAGATGAATTGATAACACCATTGAGGTTTTAGCAATGTTCATGGGACCTCTGCAAGCATTCCAGCTGTTCCAAAACCATGGTAAAAGAACCTCATTAAAGGTAGGACTTGCTGGAGTGTTTCTTGCACCATTTGTAAAAGCCCAGATAGGGCACAAACTAGTATACATTTTCTATTGCTGCCTATCTGTGGAATGATTATATTTTCCTAACACTCTTCAAGGAATCCAGATGACCTTTCAAAAGTATTCAGTTGGATGTTTGCCGGAGTAGATCTTTCACGGACACTAAAAAATGCTTCATTCTCAGGTGCAGCAATGGGAAACTGGACATGGTGATCTCTTGTGCCCAACCACCGTATTTAGTATGCTGCCTTGGGATTTCCATTGGTTCCTGCATGAAAATGCGACTGGGCGTTCTCAGAAAGAATGCAAAATGATGCCAGAGTGGTGGGTGAATGGGCAGTGGTGGTGGTCACTGGGCACATTCTTGGCCATTTCACATGTTTGCCTTTGACCTCACTTGGCCGAGTATCCAAACTCAAGTAACTGCCCCAGGATTCTGATTAGTCTGCATGGACTGCAGGTTTCCCTGCAGAGTGACCTGCAGTGTGTATATGTGCACACATCATCGAAGGTGCTAAAACAAGTTGAGAGAATGATTCATTAAGCCTAAATATTATCAATAAGGGTACAAGGTACAAAAGCATAGAAGTGAATTAAACCTGTTTAAAACACACTGAATTGTCTCAAACTGGAATACTTTGCCCCTTCAGAACACCAGTCTACAGAAAAGAAGAAGAAATCCTTGTTGCCCAGAGCAATCTTTGGATCTTGTGACCTAGATGCCAGTGGTTGGAAATGACAATAACTCCAGGGCCCCTTAGACACCACTGAGCTCCTCTATGCTGCATCTAACAGGGAGGAAATTCAGCACACTCCTTCCCTCACTCACAGATCTCACACTAAATCCAGGCAGAACTTTCTGAACCAGCCAGTTTCACTTCTTTGATCCGCGTAGGCATTAGGTAAAGACTTGAATTAAAACTACAAGCTTTATCGGTTGAATCAAATTGTTCTAATTTTAGTTAACAAGGGCCACTTTAGAGCACCTGGGATATTTTGCTACTTTTTTCACAATATACTTTGTTAAAGTGACAAAACCTTGTTACCACTTGGACAAACAGCTTTAGGGCTTGGGGTGGGGCTAATTCCCTGTGTCAGGAACTTTATCAAATATTTAGCAACCCCCTGTTTCTGTTGACCCTTTAGTTAAAATTATCAACAGGAGTCATGTCAGCCCCTGTCCCATATCTTTCCTGAACTGATGGTAGGAAAACTTCTGAGATAAGAGAGAAGCATCAAATGAAGGAGTGTCCACTATAAATAATAAAAGATCAAAGATCAATTAAGGTGATTTATAAATTTGGTATTGATCCTGCCGCTTCAAATTGTTTGGGGTTTAACTAAACATTCACCTCAAGATATAGGAGAAAGAAAGATGCCCCTTTTTTCCTTTTGAGATAGTCAACTGTGATCTGTTATAGAGTCATACAGCATGGACGCAGACTCTTCAATCTATATGGACTTCAGTAAGGCGTTCAACAGGTTCCACGTAGTAGACTAGTTAAGAAGGTTAGATCACATGGAATACAGGAAAAACTAGCCATTTGGATACAAAATTGAACAGTAGGTAGGACACAGGTGGTGGTACTGGAGTGTTGTTTTTCGGACTCGAGGCCTGTGACTAGCAATGTGTTGCAGGGATTAGTGCTGGGTCCACTGCTTTTTGTCATTTATGTAAATGATTTAGATGTGAATACAGGAGATATGGTTAGTAAATCTGCAGATTAATCAAAATTGGTCGTGTAGTGGACAGTGAAGAAGATTACCTCAGAGTACAACAGGACCTCGATCAGATATGCCAATAGGCCGAGGAGTGGCAGATGGAGTTTAATCTAGACAAATGTAAGGTGCTACATTTTGGTAGGGCAAATCAGGGTAGAATTTATATATGTAATACTAAGGTCCTGGGGAGTGTTGCCAAACAAAAAAAGACCTTGGAGTGCATGTCCATTGTTCCTTGAAAGTAGAGTTGCAGGTAGACAGGGCAGTGAAGAAGGCATCTGGTAAGCTTGCCTTTATTGATCAGTGCATTGATTATAGGAGATCAGATGTCATGTTGCGGCTATACAGGACATTGGTGAGGCCGCTTTTGGATTACTGCAGGCAATTCTGATCCCCCTGCTGTAGGGAAGATGTTGTTAAACTTGAAAAGGGTTCAGAAAAGGTTTGCAAGCATTTTGCCAGGGTTGGGGGGTTTGAGCTATAGGGAGAAGCTGAATAGGCTGGGGCTATTTTCCCTGGAGCATCGAAGGTTGATGGGTGATCTTATAGAGGTTTATAAAATCATGAGAGGCATGGATAGGGTGAACGTTCAAGGTCTCTTCCCCAGGGTAGGGGAGTCCAAAACTAGAGGGCATAGGTTTAAGGTGAAAGGGGAAATATTTAAAAAGGGACCCAAGGGACAACTCTTTAATGCAGAGGGTGGTGCATGCATGGAATGAGCTGCCAGAGGAAATGGAGCAGACTGGTACAATTACAACATTTAAAAGCCATCTGGATGGGTAAATTAATAGGAAGAATTTAGAACAATATGGGCAAAAAGCTGGCAAATGGGACTAGATTTATTTAGGATATCTGGTCAGCATGGATGAATTGGACCAAAGAGTCTGTTTCCATGCTGTACATCTCTATGACTCTATGACATTCCAATATAACCTAGTCCCATTTGCCAGCATTTGGTTCATATCCTTCTAAACCCTTCCTATTCTTCATGTACCCATCCAGATGCCTTTTAAATATTGTACTTGTCTCGACCACTTCCTCCGGCAGCTCGTTCCAGACGCACACCACCCTTTGCAAGAAAAGGTTACCCCTCAGGTCCTTTTTGAATCTTTCCCCTCTCACCTTAAACCTATGCATTCTCGTTCTGGACTCGGCTATGCTAGGAAAAACGACCTTGGCTATTCACCCTATCCATACCCTTTATGATTTTATAAACCTCTATTAAGGTCATCCCTCAGCCTCTGACACTCCAGGGAAAACAGCCCCAGCCTATTCAGCCTTTCCTTGTAACTCAAACCCTCTAACATTGGCAACGTCCTAGTACATCTTTTCTGCACCTCCTCAAATCTAGCAACATCCTCCCGATAGAAGGGCGACCCAAATTGTACATAGTATTCCAAAAGTGGCCTCATCAATGTCTTGTACAGCTACAACATGACATCCCCACTCCTATACTCACAATAAAATTTATTAAGAAGAGTTCAACTCACCATACACCCTCTTTCCTCCCCCCATTCTTCATCCCACTTGTGCGCCTATCACTCCATACTGTAGCATTTGACTCTACTTGTAACGTTCAGTTCTGCATCTGCAATCTTTAATGAGTACTCAGTTATCTTCACAGATGGACAAAGAGCTTTTTTTTTCCCCCATAAATCATAATTTATGCAGATGTGGCAATGTACTAACTTGCAGGCATGCCTAGCCTCCATCTTACCCCATTCACAGCTCACGCTCCAGGCCCTTTCCTTCCTGAGCTGGTCACACAGTGTTTTAATCCCTTCTGACAAACTCCAGACCATGATCTCCCCTCACCTACTTGCTCCTAACTCTCACCTTCCCTGCCTGGCTGCACATAAAACTATCACTACCTGATCTCTCTCTCTCTCTCGATACCAGCAACACAAAACCCACTAACTAGTCTTTGTCTCTCACTGATGTTTTCACATAGTGTATCTTAAGAAGTCTTGGTGATAACCTAAAATAGATCATGAAAAGCACTAAGGCCTTTCCAAGAATACAGATTTTATGTATGATGTAGTGCACAACTATTAGATAAATCTCCTGCTTCAGTAGGAAATGGTCTTCCTATCGGTGTACAGGTTACTGTGACATGAGCCTTACTTGAGAACAAATACTTCCATGCCACTACAGCCAACTTGCTGGGCTTACATATATCATGAATCTAATACTGCTGCCAGCAGACAACACCTTCATCATTTCCCGCATGAAGGCAAGACAGAAACAGGGCAGGTGGTGGGATTCTCATGTGTGCAAGGTACTGCAGATAGCCCATGTGGAGATCAAACTTCCTCTTAGGAAGCCAATTGCATACATGGACCGAAAGGGCCTGCATTCTCAATTATCCAGTGGCAAGAAATCAGAAAACCATTTTCCTGGAGTGGTAGACTTGGCCCAACAATGCCACTCTTACTTCTGATCATGGGTCTCTTAAGTTCAAACTCCACTTCAAACCCAGCCATTGATTATTCCTTATCATGTGGTGGGAGACCAACACGCAGTCAAGACACTAGTTCTCAGTTCTAGCTGCCTGCCAGAGGTGCTCAACTCACAGCAGGAGGCCGGTATCTTGGCAATTGAAGCTTTTGGAAAATTAAACAGCCTAATTTCTTTCAAAGCACAACGCACTTCAGAAAGCTTTACGGATAGTGTGTTGAGGATTTATGCAGACAGAATCCTTGAAGTTAAAAAATTATTAGCATTTGAACTCAGTGAAGTGGAAATTCATTTCTACGTCCTAATTTCTATCTTCTAATGTCCTATTTGAGGGCATTTTTTGGGAATTGAGAGTGGAGGGTTGTGGGTGTGATATGGAGGAGCTGGGGGATTCATGCTGTGAGAACAGGGGCTTGTTAAGGCAGAAGCATTGTTGTTATAACTCACTCAGAGGTTTATGGTAATCACTGCTGCCTCAGATCCCCATTTTGGGAAGGCCAATAGTAAACCATGAAAAATGTACACATTGTGTTTTCTCAATTGAACAAACAATTTGGCTTCATCATTGGATTTGCATAGATAAAAGAATTTTGCATTCAGATCTAGTGAAACTGCAGTGCCCCTTTCATCTTTCTGCTCTCTTTACTTTGGTAAAGTATTCTTCAGTTTACTTTCACTACTCTACAACTTCCTTCCAGTCTCTGGAGATTGTGGAAGACTTGCTTTTTAGCTCAGATTCACGGAGTTTCCACATGTCCCAGGATATGCATTCCAAATGGCATTACAAGCTGTTTATTCTAAATGGGAGACTAGAAAGTTTTATCTCATCAGCTACTTGTCAATCAGCTCCTTCCCCATTTCAAAAATCACTTTCTAAATTTCCTGACCTCAAATTTGGATGTCTGTCTGTGCGTCGTTCTAACCAGCTCCATACAACTCTTGTTCCTTCCCACCAAGGTCCAACTTTTGCTGCTTTACCTTCCAAACTTACACTGTTTCATTGCCCAACCCCAAGCTGTTTTGAGCATATCTAAAGTTGAGGTTGATAGCTTTTATCATCATCAAAAGCATGAGGGATTACAGGGCGCAGTGTGGGTAAAAGGCTTTGAAGTGCTCAATTTACCATTACTGTATTAAACAGTGGAGCAGGCTCCATGGGCTGAAATCACCCACTCTTGTTCCCACGTTCCTATATTTTAGCCCCCGAAGCCATGGTGCCTTATCTCCAAACAATCACTGCTTTACCTTTCGCTAAATCCTCACCACTATTGGGAGGTTTGTGTATTCTCTTCCACGGCTCAAGTACACCTCTGAATGTTCCTGAGAAAGTCACTCAGATGTGTTTCGTGCCTTCCCCACCAGACTTACTCTATCTTGACCAGTCACAGGCCAGGCACTCCCACGTGGTGACAGGGATGTTTGATCTCTTCAGGAATGCTTTGTTGACTGCCCTAAAGACAATAGCCTAGTGGTATTATCACTGGACTGTTAATCCAGACACCCAGGCAATGATCTGGGAACCAGGGTTTGAACCCCACCATGGCAGATGGTAGAATTTTAATTCAATACAAATTTGGAATTAAGAGCCTAATGATGACTATGAATCAATTGTTGGAAAACCCATCTGGTTCACTAATGTCCTTTAGGAAGGAAATCTGCCAACCTCACCTGGTCTGGCCTACATGTGATTCCAGACTCATCATCATTGACTTGAAACTGCCTTCTGGGCAATTAGGTTTGGGCAACAAATGCACGTCTAGCCACCTTTGCCCTATGAATGAATTTTTTAAAAAAGTATTTCTGCTATCCTCTTGTGAGTCTCCTGCTATGACCAAGTTCATTGTAGAACAGTAGTTTTAGAATCTGGCGTCAGGTATATGAATGAATGTCCTGTCCAGTATCTGCAGTAGAAGTGCAGCATTTTGGCCATTTCATTGAAACTCTCATAGAATCAGGGCACTCGTCAAGGTTAATATAAGAAAACTAACTGTGATGAAGAATATAGTGGCACTGAAAGGAATAAATTCCAAGACCAGATGTCTTCATCCCAGAATTTAAGGAAGTAGGTGAGAACATTACAGTTGCTCGAACTAAAATTTTCCAGAATCTCTTGGTTCAGGAAATGTATCTATAAATTGCAAAATTGCACATTATCTACACTTTAAGAGGGGCGAGAAGGGAAAATCAAGGGATTATAGGGCAGTTGGTCCCAACATCTGCCCTCTGATATCCCAAGGATCTCAAATGATAGAGTGACTGAACACCTTGAAAATATTCAGCTGGTCAGAGAGAGCTAGCATGGGTTTGCAAATGATAGGTTCATCGGGCATGATCAAACTGAATTGTTTGAAGAGGTAGCCAAAGTACTACACAGGGGCAAAATAAATACATATAAAAAAAAACAGCAATACAAACAGAAAATGTTAGAAACTCCCAGGAGGTCGGGCAGCATCTTTGGAGAGAAAATGTCCATGGAAGTTATTGATTATTGATGTTATTGGAGCTATAGGAAGAGCCTGAATAGTTTGGGGCTATTTTCCCTGGAGAATCGGAGGGTAAGAAGTGATCTTTCGAAGGTTTATAAAATCACGAATGGCATTGATAGGATGAATAGCCAAGGTTTTTTTCCCCCCCAGGGTAGGGCAGTCCAAAACTAGAGGGCATAAGTTTACAGTTGAGAGAGGAAAAGTTTAAAAACGGACCTAAGGGGCAACTTTTTCACGCAGAGGGTGGTGCGTGTATGGAATAAGCTGCCAGAGGAAGTGGTGGAGGCAGATACAATTACATTTAAAAAGGCATCTGGATGGGTTCATGAATAGGAAGGGGTTAGAGGGATATTGGCCAAATGTTGGCAAATGAGTCTAGATCAGTTTAGGATATCTGGTCGGCATGGACAAGTTGGACCAAAGTGTCTGTCTCTATGCTGTACATCTCTATGACTTTTTATGGACTTCTAGAAGATATTCGAAAAGATCCTCATAAGAAATGGTCAGAAGTCAAAGATCATAGTGTTAAAGGCAAATTACTGATGGCTAGAAAAGTGGCTGAGCGGCAGGAGTCAGTGACTAGGGATAATGGGCAGCACTCTAATTGGCAGGATACAACTAATGGCACCCACAAGGGTCTGTGCTGGGCCAACAACTGTTCACTGTATGTATTAATGATATAGATGATGTGACCAAAGACATGTAGACTTGTATCACTGTAAGTAGTTTAAATGGAAGCATCAAACTACAAACATAAATTAATATATTAAATGATTGAAATGTAATTAAGGTTTTAGAGTAGATCTGTAGTTCGGGTTGTGGGTGTTGAGGTTGGTTGGCTCGCCGAGCTGGTTTGTTGTTTTGCAGACGTTTCGTTACCATGCCGGTAACATCCTCAGTGCAGTCTCCGATGAAGCGTCGGTGTGTTTTCCCGCTTGGTTTTTAAACTCTGGGGTCCATTGAGATGGATTGCCTCACTTCCGGGTTTCCTTCGTAGTGGAATGTATATGGGGTCGAGTTGTATGTGTTTATTAATAGCATGCTTCATGGAGTGCCATGCTTCCAGGAATTCTTGTGCTTGTCTCTGCCTAGCCTGTCCCAGGATCTTGGTGTTGTCCCAGTCGAAGTCATGGTTTTCCTTGTCCATGTGGATTGAGATGAGTGAGTTTGGTCGTGTCTTTTTGTAGCCAGTTGGTGTTCATGTACTCTTGTTGTTAGTTTCCTTCCTGTTTGCCCGATGTAGTGTTTCTCGCAGTCTCTGCAGTGGATTTTGTAGATGACATTGGTCCTGTCCATGGCAGGGAGTGGGTCTTTAGTTCGGGTGAGCAGTTGTCGTAGGGTTGATGTGAGTTTGTGTGCCACTCTGATGCCCAGTGTCGTAGGAGTCTTGTGGTGAGTTCTGACGTGTTCTTGATGTAGGGTAGTGTGATGAGTGTGTCGGGGCGTGTAGAATCTTTCTGCTGCTGTTCTTGTAGGCATCTGCTGACCCAGTTCTTTGGTTATCCATTATCCTTGAACACTTGGAAGAGGTATTCCTACTCCTCTTGGCGTAGTTCCGTGTTGCTGCAGTGTGTTGTTGCCCTTTTAAATAGTGTTCGCACGCAGCTTCGTTTGTGTGTGCTGGGGTGGTTACTGTTGAAGTTCAGTACCTAGTCTGTGTGTGGCTTTACGATGTACTTTCGTTTACAGTTCCCCATTTGTCTTGCATGTCCATGACATCCAGGAACGGGAGCTGTTTGTTCTTCTCCTCCTCTCTGGTGAATCGTATTCCGGTGAGGGTGTTGTTTATAAGTTTGTGTGTCTCTTCTAATTTGGTCCGTTTAATGATGACAAAAGGTGTCGTCTATGTAGCGTATCCACAGTTTAGGTTGGATTTGCGGAAGGGCGGTCCTTTCCAGTCTTTGCATCACTGCTTCTGCTATGAGTCCGGAGATAGGTGATCGCATGGGTGTCCTATTGATTTGCTCGTATGTTTGGCCGTTGAAGGTGAAGTGGGTGGTCAGGCATAGGTCCAATAGTTTGAGCATGTTGTCCTTGGAGATAGTTTAATTGAAATGTAATTGTCATAGGTTTGTCAATGTGGACAAGTCTGAAGTCACTCAGCTTGCACCCAAAATACAGTATTTTCTAAATGAAGAAAAGCTAGAAACAGTGGAGGCCCAAAGAGACTTTAATACAAAAGCCAAGTAGGTTAGATGCTCAAAATCTGAAACATAACCAGAAAATGCTGGAACTACTGGGTAAGTCAGGCAGTATCTCTGGACAAAAGAAAAGAGTTAACATTTCAGTTCAATGATCTTTTATCAGAACTGCCACAAATGGATTTCAGTGTAGCCAACTGGGAGGTCATTCACTTAAAAAGGATAGATTAGAGTGTTTTCTAAACAGCGAAAAGCTGGTTCGGATGACTGGAAGAAATGTTGGCTTGTCCAAGACTGAGTGAGCACACAGTGACAGTGGAGGGAAAAGGAGAGAGATGGTAGAGGGGTACAGCTGGTTGTGCTGTCATTTGAATGGACACATTCTACAGCAGTGAGTGATATTTTTCCTTGGTATTGTAAGTGTGCTTGTCTGTATTTCAGAAATCTTTCAGCAAGTCCCCCAATCACTGACATAAATGGTTGGAAAAATCAATCTCCAACTGTACCCTGAATTCCAACAGCCTCTGCTGTTGGGTAAAACATCTCACTGGAACGTGAGATGAGAGAGTTATTGTTCGTGATCTACAGTTTGTGACTAATCAAAGAGATGTCCACATGCAATGGAGGCACAACAGCAGGAAACCATTTTACTGGAGAAGCATCGTAAACAAATCCATTAAATCACTTTGTGCTATTATACTCCAGTCTTTGGTGTTCATTAAACAGTGAGCCTGATAGCACAGAGCGATACTCCCACTTAGTTTATATGTCCAGTGGTGATGAGTGGATATTGATTTTCCTGTAGTGGGTTCTAACAGTGACACTTGATACATCAACAGAAAAAGGTAAAGTATAACGTTTGTGATGAGGCAGAAAAAATACTGTTGTAACAAATAAGCACATCACCCTTTGAAGTGTCAATATGCACCTTGTGCTTGTAACCCATGACTTTATGACAAGCCTTTCTGTGCAGACATTCTAATCCATAGAATAGCATAAACATCGTGCTATGATTTAAATAGTGTACCATTTTGCCATAATCAATATCTTTCTATTTGCCTCAGCTTTTATGTCATTATAACAGCATAATGAACTATCCTAATGAACTTCTTCCATTTAATTACAGAGTGTATCCTGCAGAAACACACTTTGGCATTGTCCATCTATTTTCTATTATTTCCCTGATTTGCTTAATCATGTTTATTTGAATAATGAGTCCTGAAGACATGTCCTCTTTTAGTGACTTTGCAAGTTTTAAAGCCTACTTTTTAAGGACTGAATAAATACCAGTACAATGAGGGTCACAAAATTTACATCTTGTTTGATAATTTTATTGTAATCAATCCATCAGGTTTAGCATCTGCCCCAAGCCAGCTTCCTTGATGGAGTCATTGGTACTCATCAAAAGGAAGCAATATCAGAACTTGATCCACCGATGGCTATTGAGATACATAAATATTCCCTGATCAGCAATGTCTCAATAGGTAACATTTTTGTTTCTGAGTCTGAAGGTCATGGATTCAAACTATATTCCAGAGACTAAAGCACAAACATCTAGGTTGACACTGCAGAGTGGCATAGAGGAAGTACTGCAATATTGGATCTGCCGTCTCTCAGATGAGATCTTAAACTGGGGCTCTAGCTACCCTTTTACATGTACATAAAATTTCATGGCACTACTTCAAAGACAAGCAGGTACGTTCTTCCTTTTGCCATGGCCAATATCAATCCCTCAATCACTTTGACTAAAATAAACTAACTAGTCAATCGTGTTGCTTTTTTTTGGCGGCTTACCATCTTCAAATTGCTCCTTTTGTCACATTAGAACTGCAACTACACTTCAGAAGTGCCTAACTGGCACTGAAGCATTTTGGGATGTTTGCTATACCCTAAACAAAATGCAAGTCTTCTCCTTTTATAAATGAAAATCAGTTTCATACCAATGTACCTTACCAGTGAAATCTTCAAAGCCCCCTGCTTTAGTGGTTGTCAGAAATAGATTCTTCCACACTAACTTCAATACTATCTACACTGCTATGTTAACTGTTCCAGGACAGATTCTTAATTAACTGCCATGAGCACATTGTCTGCTCTCAAGTGAAACAGCAAACTTTACTGGAAGTCATCTTGTAGGAGTGTAGGCTAAGTCTGAACTGCCAGAAATGCAAATGAATTTCTATATAGTGCACAGCCCCTCTGCTGTGAAGTGAAACTAAAAAAAAATGACTCAATTGCAATTCTGAGTTGATAGGCAATAGCAGCATCGTGAAAGTCTAAACAAATGAAATTCAGATTGGGCCAACCCATGGGCACCCTAACTAAAAGGGAGAACGTCAATTGCAACAAACAAATCTCCATTTTTGTTGTTCATATTAAGAGATCTCTTTATAAAGCTATCATTATGATAACCATATGGCTTAAACATCCATCATTTTTTAAGTGCAATGTGCTCTGACATGCAATTATGGTTCGCTCACAAACAAAGAACACCCCTTTTTCCAACATGCTATTGGTATGATCAACAATGACTATTTTACGTAGGTACTTCAATGTTTTTTGCTGGTGATTGGAGAGTTTCTATCCTGTTAAAAAATAATGTTATAAAATTTTAGCACAAATGATTTCATATCCAATTAAAAAAAACTGGTGGAATTTCCAAGTTTCCCTAGATTTTGATCTGCCGTTACTAATAAAATAAGCGGCTCCTAGACATCAACTGTTTTTTAATCCAATGGAAACAAAAAAGTAAAACCTGCCTCCTGAAATAAATATAGGAAGTGGGTAAATACACAGAATGTACAACTGCATCATAGACTAGTGCTTGAATCAGAAACAGTTCATTTAGTCTCTAATCATCATAGTCTTCGTTTGCAGCATTGTACCATTTCCAATGTTTCTCCTCATCCACCTTTAACAGCAATGATTGATCATCATTACTGGGGATGTTAAAAGATATAAAATCAGAAAACACTGCAAATGTGAGAAGGAACAAAAGGGAAGCGCTGACACGGGTTACAAGACAGGAGAGATCAAATAATAAAAGAATTGGAGATGTCGGGCCTAAGGGAGAGGTAATGGGACAAATAAAGCAATAAAAAGAATCTACTGACAAGGTCTGAGTGACAGGGTGATGAACAGTAGCTGTCCGAAAGCAAATGCAAGAGATAAACAAGAATAAGGTCAAAACCCTCAAAGAGAAAGGGACGCAAATGTGAGTAGGGGTTACGGTCCGAAATTGTTAAATGTTCGAGTTCAGAACTCTTTAAAAAAATGACACACTGTTCCACAAGCTTTAACGCAGCTTCATTTGAAAACTGCAGGATGCTGAGGATACAGAGTTGAGAGGGAGAGCGAGGTAAAAAATTAAAATTATAAGCAGAGTGACCTAGGCTTTCAGCTGCCTGTCATTTTAGTCATTCAACTTGTTCTCATGTCATTTAATCTCTTCTGTTTTCAACCCTATTACAAACCTTCCTCGCTGTTCTTTTCCAAACCCTCTCCCCTTTGACTTGCTTGAAACATACAACATTGTTAACAGATCTGAAATGTTAACCCTGTATCTCTACAAATGCTATCTGATTCATTGAGTATTAAAAGCATTTTATGCTTTTGCCTCAGATTTCCACCATCTGCAGTATTTTACTTTTATATTATTGGAAATATTTCTTTCACATTGTGTTGGATAGGATGAACAGAGTTCTTGAGTAGGCTGTTAGAGTTCATCATTGAGTAGCCATGTGTGAAATAAGGGAGGGTCTGGCTTGATAGGTTGGACGGCTTTGCTCATGGCAAGCTTTACTTCCTCTCCTGCATCTTTTTTGACTTGAATTCACCGTAAGTTTATTTTCAGCCATCCTTCTGTTTCTTTCTCAGACCTTAAATTTCTTTGCTCAAGATGATAGAGTGTTCATCCTACCGATCCCTGAGCTCCCACATGCCTATTGTCATCACTATCCTGTTATTGACTCAGCCTTCCAGTAACTTACATTGCAAAATATTTCAAACTATAGGCTGAAGGAAGGTGTGATGAGGCCACACTTTGAGATACCTTATTCTAGCAAATTCTAGGCTCATCATGTTCTGTAAAGGGCTAGGTTCATAGTGCCTGACTTCCTTCCATAAACTGGTGGCCAGTGGCAACTTGTGGCTTTCCTCTGCTTCAAACAGTTACCTTCTCTTCACTGTGCTGCCAACAGACTTGTTTGGTGTTCCACTGTGTAAGTGGGAAATTATAAAGCCCACAAAATAGACATTTGTTGCTTCTTAGAAGTGTAATTTAAGAGGAAAAATAATGAAATTGGGGATATAGGGAGTAATTTTGTGCTACTGTCACAATTGAACCATTTGCTTTCTCCTTGATGGGTCAGAGAAGTTAACTTGGGATGCCAACATAAGGACAATTATACAACAGAGGAATTAGATTACTTCATTCAATCTCTACTAGGATTTATATTTTTTGAATCTTGTTTGTTACTCGCTATTTATCCATTTGAAGATATTTGCATCAGAAATAACTGCTTTTACTCTTGTAATATGCTGAAGCAAATGAACAAGGTCTTAGCACACAACAGGCCTTAACATGTGATAATCAAATGTGTTCCTCCTGAAAAGTCTCTCCTTCTGGTTTCTGAACTTGATTAAATGTTAAAAACCACTGACTACCAAAGTAATGTCTTTCTTACTGTTTCTAAGTCATTTCACAAGTTTTCTCTTTGATTACATTTTAAATTTCTCAGATCCGCTTGCTTGTCGCACCTCAAAGAGTCCAATGCTCTCAGTTCCCAGCACTGGCCCCCCTTTCTGTCTTATGTCCATATTGATTGTTCTTAAACTTTGAACTTGAAAATGACTTATATCCAGGAGCTGCCAAACTGCTTTGCTCACTGGAAAAAAACACTCCTATTATCTTGCAGTTAATTAAGACATACTAGCAGTTTTATGCACCATAATGTGCTTCTGCCAACTCTCAGAGGTGTAAATATCGAACCGTCACTGCTACTGAATGTTAATCAATCTTTACGGAATTTAAAATTATTTCATATATTTAAGAAATGGTAATTTGCAAACAGTGTTCTGCTGTCCCTGGAGTACGTAACCACGAACTCCCTTGTATGTACATTATGAAGAAATGAACATCAATTTTGACAGCTGACAGTATTTGTGGTTAATTAGGTTATTATTTCTGGGAATTCAAATAGAAAATAATGCATAGATGATAGCCAACTATTCTGAATCATTGTGTGGAAATATGTTTACTTTCAAATTAACCCTTTTGGTCATTTTGCTGCCAACGTAGACAAATTGAAATCATTAATGGAATGAAATTACATTGTTATTAATGATCTAAGTTATTTGAAATTTCATTGTTTGGTATTTAACGATGTTAACTTTTTCTAAAAAAAAGGAAACATTTAGCATTGATACTGTGTTAGAAAAATCCATTGAACAACAAAACCAACATTGCTTGTTTAGTTGCCTCAACTTAGAAAATGGGTTGTGGAACTATGAAGTTGATCAGCAACTGCTCATAAATTGATATCGTATCAGTGTCTCTCTCTAAAACGAATTATATAATTAATTTAGACCAGGAAGAATATGACAGAGAGTTACAGTCATAATAATTTTTGAATGAATTTCAATTCTAATTGTTGGTAAAGGTTTCTTCAGTGTAAGATGAATTGAAATTGTAAATCTTCTCTTTAGAATCCATTTACAATGGGCTGAACCTGAGAAAACTATATCACATTACCAAATTGATCGTTGACAATTGGCAGATACCTAAATTACTTTCCCGTGAAGGTTCATGTCATAGCATAGTACAATTCCCTCATTTGTAACATGGTATATTATGAAGTTGGGACATGCATAGCCCGGTGTTCTACAAATATTATAAGCCCCTGTGCATCTTGTGTTTAAGATGATCCCGAGTTCTAATTTAAGGGAGCCAGCTGCTTGCATACACTCCGTGCCAATGTTCAATTATTGCTTTAATGAGCTCATTGTCTTATTATTTGCTGTGGGATAATCGCTCAACTTTTCACAAAATTTGAATTTGCAGTGCACTGTGACCTCTGCCTACATATTAGAAATGCTGCATGTATATGCTATACATCAGAAAAGGAACAAAACAATAACACAAGGCAGAGGCTAGGGCACTTGGATTCACAATTACAATGTCCTGACCTTTTGGTTGATAGGGGACAGCAAGCCCTGTCAGTCTCTGTAAATACCGTCAGCCCCCACTGTGATCCTCAAATATTAACAACCACTGGATCTTGTCTTTAAGACAATCCACAAATGGCAGTTTCAATTTGCTAATGCTTCTGCTATCAGGCAGGAAAGACAAAAAATATATCCTCTCTGCACCATATAACATGTGGACACAATAGATTAAATATGTATTGGCAGGTCAGGTCATGGTGGTGTTTGAACTCTTTTGGTCTTTCTTTGCACTGGCTTGCAGTGGTTGAATGGAGTCTATTGTTTGACATACACACTGATTAAATGTTTACCATTTCAGCAAACCCTGATGTCCTAGGTTGAGTGAGATGCAGAGAATCAATAGTGCTCAGCAATTATTTGCCCATTGATAAACCCTTCATTTTTAAATGAACCACATTTATCTAAGGCTTGACAGTGATTGTAATGTGGTGCCAGTCACTTGGTGCTTGTTTCAGGATTGTGCTCAGTGTAAAGACAAGTTGCTGAATGAAGAGAACATGGGTCAAGTAATGTCTAACCTCTTTTTTATTGGCACTTCATTTTACAGGCACCCGGTCAAATGTAGCCAGTGACAAATCGCTGCTTATCTCCTCAGCCAGCATCTGTTAACGTAAGTCCTAGCTGTTTTACCCATTAAAGCTGCACTTATACCTAATTAAACCTCTGTTAACGTATACTCACTTTAGCTTCCCCAGTCAAGAGTTAAAAATGAAGTCAAAGGCACTATCTGATCAGGATTTTTACAGCTGATTTAATGGACATATGTTGTCAGTAGGTGTCTTGTTCATGGTTTACTAAATCAATGCAGTGCAGCAAATTTGCTTTTTAAGTATCACGGGACCATGCGAGGCATTTTTGATTCAGATTTTTCCTGCTGTACCACAGCCTCACATTTTAATTGACATCCTCAAAACGAAAATAAGCCTTAATTGCTGTTAACAACTCTCTGACCAATTTTCTTGACTTGGTGCTCAAATTTAGCAAGTGATCTTATTTTGTGTTTTTCCTGCATTAATTCAGTCCTGACTGATATTATTGATGTGGAGAGAACACCAAATATATCTGTTTCTTTGTCCCCCTCAGCAGTAAAGCTCCAACTTTTTCTTCACAATTTCCTCACTGACTCATTCGATTTGGTGCAGGATTTCCTTGTAGGCTTCGGAATTCTGCCACGAGGCAGAGTCTGAAACTCTGCACAGTGTGGAAAATGGTCACTCACCCAGGATTTTCTCAGTAAGAGATCTTTCAACTTTAAAAGGAGCAGTAGGATAAAGGTGAACAGAGACATCTCTTTGCAGCTTTTTCAAATTTTAAAAAGGAAAACAGCATTTGCAGCCAGGCCTGGAGCAGTGACGATCCTGCACCCGCTCCCCGTCAAACAGCAGTACTATCCCTGGCAGCCTGCAGGGACCTAAAGTCCATCTGGAAAATCCCAGTCAGTCTTAGATAGCAGGCCACATTAGGCCTTTTAAATGACTCAACTCCGTGTAAAAGTGTGAGGATGGAGGCAGGGAACCAGCATGCCAGGAAGCAGCATAAAATTGCACATCTGCCGGTATCCTTTCATGTCCCTAGTCAAGGGCCAAAATTCCAACCACAGAGTCATACAGCATGGATCAGACCTGTCAGTCCAACTCATCTGTATGGACCATGTTCCCAAACTAAACTGGTCCCACATGCCGGCATTTAGCCCATATCCCTCCAAACCTTTCCAATTCATGTACCAATCCAAATGTCTTTTAACTGTACCTGCATCCAGCACTTCCTCTGGCAGTTCATTCCACACATGAACCACTGTGAGTAAAAAAAAAGTTGCCCCACATGCCCTTTTTAAAAATTTTCTCCTCTCGCCTTAAAAGTATGCCCCCTGGTTTTGAACTCCCCCACCCTAGGGAAAAGGCCCTTGCTCCTTACCCTATCTCTGCTCCTCATGATTTTACAAACCTCTATAAAGGTCACCCTTAACCTCCTACACTCCAGGGAAAAAGTGTCCCCGTGGTGTTTATGCTGAGTGTTGACTAATCAGCTCATGCTCACACTCATTCTGCCTGTCTTCTCTTGAGATTAGACCCTGCTGTTATGTCAATTGACTACCCAGGAGAATTAGGTGACACACCAGCATCACCACTTACTGATCCTCCAATCCCAATTGTTACCCCGATAAAACAAGTTATGACCTTGCAATAATTTGAAAGTACTGTGAACCTTTTGTCCAATCTCCAGACCTCAGTATTTGAGAAGAATGTAGCAGAAATAAATAAGCTCTTAAGTAACACAGTTGAATCAACACTGAGCATTATGGCTCTCTGGGTAGATAGTGTTCCCATGAACGTGGTAAATTTTGAATCATTTATCAAATAATTCACTCCAATTTCTCCTACTGTCTATAATGTTTAAGTCAAAGATCTGTTTTTGTATTGTCTTCACAGAACAATAGTCCTCCTACAAAAGCTCATTTCAATAATGTATACACTAAATAGATCATTCAGTTGTAAAAGAAGGCCCAGCTACAATCCCACTACATGAGCTACACTTTCATAAAAAAAATTTCGACAACTCTTCACATCATGGGTTTGTATTGGAAATTTATTTACCCATCCTGTTGATGAGGTGACAGGACTAGATCATTCTGAGCTACATGCACTTGTGTTTGAGATGGTTGACTTCAATTGATCCTTCACGATTGACCTCCCACTTGCTCACTCATTGTGAACAGTTAGCGCATCCAATGTGCAGCTGGGTTTAAAGGTAATGGTTTTGTTTGGCCAAACAAAAAAAATGTCTCAGTCCAAAAGGTTTATTTTACATACAGCCTGATGCATCAGTGACATTACTGAACACTTCCATTCAGTGATCTATCAGTGGGGCTGCTCTTAAAGTAAGTGGGTGAGAGGATAGCGGAATTGTTAGGCAGTTTAGGACACTGATTCCACCAGTTCCAAGGCTTCTGTTTTTATAACTGTTTCCTACTTTGCAATAATGACTGATCTTCAAAGTATTTCTTGTGTTGTAATGCACTCAGATGTCCTGAAGTCATTAAAAAGGTGCTATTGAAGTGCACCTCTTTTCTTCTTTCATTCTAACAGAGCATCACAATTTTACATTGAGCTGATGAATGCTAAAAAGCAACATTAAGTATGCTCCGCAGTTTACATATGTCCTTCACAATATTTCCATTTTCCTCAGAGACCAAATTATGTGAAAGCACTTAGTTACTCAGAGAAGTTACCTCACTCTTGATAAAGACATTTACCGCTGCCATTAATGTGTCATCAAAATTCACAGGGTATCAACTAGGGTTAAGTATCAGAGATTATAAACAGATGGCCATTAAAAGTTACATTGTGTAAAAGTACAGGGGGGAAATCTGAAAAAGCTCAGAGTTCTGGTAACCGACTGTTATACTTTATGTAAATAGCTGTATCTAAATAATTGATATCCAACTTCAGCCCAGCTGCATCAAGTGTACTGACAGCTGTTGGAGCAGAGCTTTGCAATAAAAAGAATATAAATGTATTTAAAGAACACAATAGCAATATATTTTTGAAAAATGAACAACATGTTTTAAAAAAGTGCTGAGCATGAAATAGGTTCATTATTGCCATTTTTTTCGTGCTTCAAGTGCCTTTTGTACTCCAAAATGGGAACTTGAGGGGTAAATCACACCAAATGTCATAATCGATGATGCCTTCATTATGACTTCCATCAGCATCCATCTTGAAGTTCAAACCTTGTCTTAACCTCAAATAAATGAGCAGGCATTCAGTAACAAGAATGACTCCACACACCCTACACTACTCCCACACGTTGGTGATGTTTAAATTATCTTCATCTATTTACAGGTTGATAGTAGTTCATTTCTCTTGGATGTTGTTTCAACTGAAGGGAGGCTATAGATCTAGGAAATTAACAATTAGCAATATCGAAGAGGTAGACTGAAGCTTACACACAAGCAACATGACCACTGTAAGATATGTAAGGAGCAAAGTTATTTAACCTTTTTATAGAAAAAGTAACTGTCAACAGCCAGGGTGGGAACTTGGGGTCAATATAGTGTGGCATTGGAGGAACACAGCAGGCCAGGCAGCATCAGAGGAGCAGGAAAGTTGACCTTTCAGGGCAGAGGACAGTACCAGAGGGTTGCAGTGGGACATAGATCCACTGAGGTCTTTCAGGGTGGGCATCCTCAGAAGAGGCTTCGCAGTAAGGTTATACGCGCTCAGGGATAGCTAGAACTGCAGATGCTGGAGTCAGAGTCAATACAGTGTGGAGCGGGAGGAACACAGGTCCGGCAGCATCAGAGGAGCAGGAACGTTGATCTTTCCTGCTCCTCCAATGCTGCCTGACCTGCTGTGTTCCTCCAGCT
>NC_063341.1:19692110-19704376 GCF_021869965.1 Rhincodon typus | reverse complement strand
CTTCTTCAGAAAATTTTCTGAAGAAGGGTCTAGGCCCGAAACGTCAGCCTTCCTGCTTCTCTGATGCTGCTTGGCCTGCTGTGTTCATCCAGCTCTACACCTTGTTATCTCAATTGGACACTCATCTAGTTTTACAATGAATTACAGAATGCTGTGATAGCTTTTGGTAGCTGGTAGTTATATAATGATTAGGAGTCCTAAGTAACCAGTATAATCGCAATATTATAAACATGCAAAACAAACTACGATTGGGGAAACTGTCTCTTCAAGAATTGTGTATAATAAAAGTTGTTTTGTTTGGATCATCAGCTATCTCTGTCTTCAGTGTCACTTGAACATTGCAACATGTTTCTATAAGTCTTTAGCTTTTTCCTTCATGCTGCTAAAGCCTGCAGGGACAGTTTGCTGACCTTCTACACAAACCATGGGTACATTTGTAATTGTTCCCCTAGGATTACATGAAGAGAGGTCATGCAGAGCAGGAGCAGTTTCTGGAAGAGGGAGGAGCAGGAGATGGGCCACAAGAGAAAATTTCCAACCTCAATCTTAATGAGGAACATAGTATGAAAACCTGAGAACTTCCATAATTGGACCCTCATTGAAATCTACCATTTGTTGGAGCCATAATTGCAACCTTAGTGTGGGAGGTCATTCATGCTCCTTATTAAATTGTTACGGTGCTTTTGCCAGCACTCTCTGTCCTTGGTGTTGCTGCATTGCTTGGCTAGGTTATATCTCTTGGGGTAAAATAAAACAAAGAATTGTGGATGCTGGAGATTTGAAACAAATACAAAAATTGCTGGCAAAACAGTTTGCGCTGCTGGCCCAGTTTGTCCTGTAAGAAAGAAGGAAGTGTTTCAGTGAATGTGTGCTGTGATAGGTTTCAGTCTTGTGGCTATCATGGTTGAATAGCTGGCAATGTGCACAGACTGAGAGATGTGGGTGTGAGTTTTGCAGCAGTGGGAAATATTTGCAAGTTTTCTGAATCTATGAATCTGAGCGAAGAGTCCTGATTGATAGAGATGGTTGGGAGGTAAGAAGTTGGGGTCTGATCTGATTAACAGTGTCTGAGGCTTGTGGTGTAGTTAGAGGGACTGGAATTGCAAGAGGTATTCACTGACCTTAAATGACTCATTGAGGTAACTGACCTTCCTGTGGCCCTGGATCTAGGCATTTGGGTCAAATCTCTTGACTCATGGCTACCTGCACCAAAAAACTTATGAACATGTGTCTGGTGAGCCTCCTTTCCAATAGGTTTGCAAGGGATCTCTCCTCTTTTCCACCCTGTCCGTCAAGGTCTTCAGAGCAGTATCTGTAAATCTTGTAACCTGTTCTCTCCCAAATTGTGTTATTCTTCAAAGTTTCCCAGATCAGTCACTCCCTGCACAACTATCAGCACCAGCTTCAACTAGAATACACCTCCCTGTTGAGAAGTGTAAGCTAATTTTAAACAGAGATAGTACCTCATGGTAAATCGCCTTGCTGCCTGGGTCATCCAAAAGAATCTATGCTCATCTAATTTTGGTGTCTTGAACATTCCATATTTAATTGCTCCATCACTGGTACACAAGCATCAACTGCCTAGACCCCAAGCTCTGTGATCCAAAACCTCTCTATATCTCTTTTGTCCTTTAAAGGTGCTTCTTAAAGATTCTCTTTATTGATCTAAACATTTTTTCCATTTGCTCTAATATGGTCTTCAACTGGCTTATATTGTGAAGGGCCTTTGGACATTTTATTCTGTTAAAGGTGCTGGGTAAATTCGTGTTGTTGTTGTTGAATCAATCTAGAGTTTACAACTGATGTGACCTCTTCAGTATGGTTTCCATGGTAATCACAATAAAGACATAAATTGTTTTCATTTCTGGCTCTTAGCTTTAAAATGTTTAATGCAGCAGTAAATTTATGACTGACTTACAGGTGCCTCTGTACTTGAAATACCACGTTTGTCGTGAATGCAAAAATAAGGACTAGAAATGTAATATAGTCTGTAATAAATCCAATAATGATTTTAGAAGCAATGGCTTTACTTGGCAGATGAAGAACTCTCTATCTTATGCAGCAGCTGAAGTGAATAGCATCGATGCATTTAAAGGGAATCTGGATAAGTACACAAGGGAGAAAGGAATTGAAGAATATGTTTAAAGGATGAGATGAAATAAAAGGAAACTCATATTTGGCCTATTTAGAAAAATGGCTGCTTCTCTGCTGTAAAATTCACTGCAATTCTATGGGTTTTACATCTTAGACTCTTTCTGGAGTGCTTTCTGCTAAATGGATGCCATGTACCTTGTAGCAACTTCTGACATAGCCAAACAGTGCTTTTAGAACATCGAATTTCAACAGGCAAGGGAGCATGGTTAATGACTTAGTTATATTTCCTGAGCACTACTCTGGTTTGATGGTTAAAGTATTAAACTTGCTTATTGTGTGGAACAGTTAATCCATCACGATAATTCAGTATTAGAATACAAACAATTATATATGCCAAATAATGAAATGACTCCAGGTTATGCATTAGCATGCCTCTGGCCCACTCATTTACATTGTAGATGATAAACTAAAGTCAGTGCCTTTACAATAAGCAGTCTTGTTAAGAGGTAAATCTGTACCATCAATAATAAGGCAGAGAATGCTGTGCTTCTGACATAAAATTTATCATTCAGAGCAAGAGCAAATGACCTTTAAAACTTAAGGCATTCATCCTGCACATGCACAGCCTGTCAGGTGTGTGCACCAGCCTGTGACCAATCATTGACCAGTCTATGAAAAAGTCACTTTACCTGAATTACATGAAATACTGCACTTTAGTCATCCTTCTACACATCTAATGAAACCTCACTGTCACAACTCTCTCTCCAAATTGATGTTGGTGGGCAATCCAACTTTTCACCATTGCAGATGATATTCAGAACCTTGTTCAATGACCTACCTCATCCAGTTTTACAATTTCATGATTAATCTGACCTGGAGACATTATTGTTCTTTAATAAACTACTGGAGGAAGAGAGAGGGATTTATCCCTGAAATTAAAACCTCACCTCTCCAAACATTTATGAAGCCTCAAAAGTACATGCCAGGCAAGTTTCCTTACATTTAACTTCAAAAGAAAGGAAGCTTGCTTGATGCATTAAAGTTGAAAATGATCATTGTTAAAGAGAATCAAACATTTCTCATATGTTATGCAGAGACCATGTTCTCTTATGCAATTTACAACATTAAAGTCTACTTTTTCCAAATCAGGCATAATACTAACATAAATCATTTGCTCCCAAGTTTAGTTTGTAGCATCTGGATATAATGCCTTGACAAGTAGAGAATCAAATGAAAGATATCAAAGGGCTAGAAAACATTCATTCAGTCACGTATGATGCTAGTTCTGGAGTCTTCTATGACCATTGCAGGATCCTAAAATTCTACTTGTTAGCATTCTGTAATATCTTAGCTTAGCCTTTTGTTAAACAGATTTTAAATGGAAAAATCTATGTAATGTGATTGTGGAATCATGTGGGCACCAAACCCACAAACTCTTACACTAGGAAGGTCAAGGGTTGCTATACATGGGAACAGACATCAACCTGACGTTCCCTCCAAGCCAGTCTCATTCTGATGTGGAAATATATTATCGTTCATTCACTGTCACTGAGTCAAAATCTTGGAGCTCACTGCCTAACAGCATCGTGAGAAGCTTCAACTCAGACTGCAGTGGCTGAAGAAGACAGCTCACCATGGATGTTGGAGATAGCCAATAAAATTGCTGACCTTGCCATGAATAAATTTTAAAAAATTAAATTCTCTGATACACAACATTAATACATGCACCACAAGTATATAGTTATCTTTAAATAGTTGCTTATGCAGTGATGGAACATAACAGTAATGTCAATCACTGGAGAACAAGGTTAACATTCTGAGTTCTGGACACACTAAAATCACAAGGTTTAAGACACTGAGAAGTCTTTCACATATCACTTGCTCAATGCAGAATAACTTCAATACTCTGCACATGCATGCAAACCCAAATACAGAGTTCTTTTGCTAAAGGATTCAAGTTAATGTTTGCTGACTGTGGATTGGACTCCAAATCCTGATGCCCAAAAATGATAACATATAACATTAGTGCTTCTGTTTCTTATAATATTTCAGATGCCCCATTCTTTTGCCTGATCCAAGCTAATACATGAAACAGTTATTGATGGAATGCTGAAACCTCATTTTACATTGTTCATATGCGAGATGTACATCAGTATTCCACCTAAATATTTGATTAAGTAAAGAATCTCTATATAGAGAGGATCAATACCAAGTCATTTCTCTTACCTGTTTCACATCCAGTGTAAATGATGAATGGGTAGTGGAAAGGCATTCTAACTCAGGACTTCAATTCTTTCTGTCATTCGGATGGCTACTACAGAATTTGCTGCTGATTTTTTTTTGCCTCATGGAAGCGAGGGATATCAGAGATTCATAAGATACACATCCCTCTCAATGTCAGCATCATGCACTAGGATCAGATACAGTAAGAGTGGGTGCAGAATGAATTATCCTCTGTGCTATCTCAAAAGCTTGCTTTAACCCCAGCCCACCCCTGCCCTGATGCTTCATTTTTGCTTCCTGCACCAGCCAACCTGTGAATGAGACACTTCTATGATATGCTTTGACTCTCCATCCATTGCTCATAGGCAAGCTGGTTAAGACCACTCAAATCCATTTCACTGGTTGCCTGTACAGATGGCTGAGTGAGTGGACTTCAATCTCATTTTTCTGGGCTGTGTTGAATACAAGTCCCAGACTTGAAGGGACACAGTCAGTGTGTCAGTTTGTCTCTCCAGTCAGTATTTATTGCAATGGATAGTTTGTCTGCAGGAAAGAATGAACTAAATTTGCATGAGTGTCACTGTTAATGGCTCAGAATCTTAATAGACTGAACAACTGATTGATGGAGGCAGTTAACCATGACTGATAATTCTATTTCTCTCTTGTCAGAAAATTTTGAGAATTTAGTTGTGTGATTTATCGAAGTATCTGCATTAGCTGTAGTAACTGTATGCACCATCGAGGATCAGTGTTCTCTGCGGCTTCCCAAAAGCCCTTAATGTTTGTTAGACTTTCCAATACTCATACCTTCTACTCACAGCCCTATTTTCACACAGTGATCACCTTTACGGAGATTTATCTTCTCCTCAACAGTGACTGAAATGATCATTGGCTAAGTGCCCACATGATGTATTTAGTGCCATATTTCACTTATCCAACCAAGCAACCCATAACATTGAATAAGAAACTTTCTGCATTGCTGCCCCATGAGGATTACCCCTTATGGAGGAAAAGGTGTCCAACCAGTTAACAAAGCATATCACCTTTTCTCCTTGCAAGCATTTCTCCCATAGATTTAGTTTTCTCAAAGCAATATTATACATAGGGCTGATTTCAAAATACCAACAAAGTACAACCTTGCTTGGCCATATCATAATTAAATATATAATGTATAGTAGGAATTGGCTGACAATCAAGATCCAACTAGTATGAGGGACACATTGTTCAGTCATGCAGGGAGACCTGAAGAATTAGAGTCATAGAGTTGTACAACATGAAAATGGATCTTTTGGTCCAACTTGTCCATGCCGACCAGATGTCCTAAATTAATCTAGTACCACTTTCCAGTATTTGGCCTGCATCCCTCTAAATTCTTCCTATTCATGTACTCATCCTGATGCTTTTCAAATGTTGTTATTGTACCAGCCTTCACCACTTCCTCTGGCAGCTCATTCCATAAATGTACCACTCTCTGCATGAAAAAGTTGCCCCTTAGGTCACTTTTAAATCTTTCCCCTTTCATCTTAAACCTATGCCCTCTAGTTTTGGACTTCCCTACCCTGGAAAAAAAAAATCCTTCACTATTCACCCTAGCTATGCCCCTCATGATTTTATAAACTTCTATAATGTCACCCCTCTGATGCTCCAGGGAAAATAGCCCCAGCTGATTCAGCCTCTCACCATAGCTCAAACCCTCCAACCTTGGCAAAATCCTTGTAAATCTGTTCTGCACCCTTTCAAGTTTAACAAAATCTTTCCTATAGCAGGAAGACGAGAATTGAATGCAGTATTCCAAAGGTAGTTTTTTTTTCCTTTTTCTCTTCAAATTATTTTCTGAGTTAACTATAGAGTTAATTATCTAAAAAGTAGTAAGTTGCAAGAACAGTGTGTAAATGAGAGCAACGATGTAGGGAGATTCTGACAACTGGAAGAGATTTCTGGAGGAAAATGATGAAGCGGCATCAGGATTAGTGAAAGGAATGCTATTAAAGAAAGAATGGAGGAGTCCCTTACATATGTCTTTCCTCACATCCTGTTTAATTTTAAATCTTTTGATGGTCTTGAGCCAAGCACTCCTGCTCCTCTTGACCCACCAAAAATACAGGCTAAAAAGTTACATCAGGCTCTTCAATGACTTGGCCACTGATTACTGATGCTCACTCCACCCAGTTCAGTGCTAAAATAACATGAGGGTCCTTTTGGGCATCAGAGGATTCCAACTGAAATACACAATGTGGATGTTCACTCGCTTCATGACCATCTATTTTGATAACCCAGGCAATCTAACAACGGGCATAGCTATTGGGGAGCAGCATGGCACTATCCATCAGGTGAGAGGCTTCAAAATCTCTCCTTGGAAGGGGCTACGGAAATCATTGTGAAACTTAGTAATGTCTGGTGCCCAGCACTGTGGTGAAAGCACATTTAATCTAACATTTATGTAGATTTATATATTGATAACATTATGCATGCTTGCAAATATACTGCACTGACTGTTATTTTCAAGATGATGAATGTGACTGTATCACTGTCAATAAATCACTTGTGAAACTTGCATTGTGGTGTTCATGATTTGATTGTTAAAAGATACCTTTATAGATCTAACTATGTTATGGTACTCACATTCTGCCATCAATAGCTATCATCACAGTCATACTCAAAACAGAAACAGCAATGTAGAGAAAATAAAATTGCCCAACAATTGTCATGTATGGTGTATAGAATTTTCACGTGGGAAACAAATGGTAGGGGATAAGTCACATACTTTTTACACAGTGCCCAGGTTTCACTTACACAAGTTTAATATGAATGAAAGTATCAGCGTGCAAAATGAACAGTTGATCCAATGTTCACACATAACATACACCTTTTATATGCAGTGTATACAGCAGTCACAACTCGATCGGGAATTTCTCATTCTTAAAATTTATAACGTCATCTTGGCAACTCAGTTAGATTTCTGTCTGTTAACAACTCACACGCACCTGTTGTTCTCAGAATATAGGTATTTGTAGTGGAAAAAAAAGTGACCGACGTATTTCACAAATAGATGTGCATTGATTCTGTAATATCTAATTGGAGGATCCAAATTCAGTTTTCATTTCCCTTGAAAAGGCTATAAACTCCTGTTCCCCAATCATTTCAAAGATTACCATGTTTTCTTCATAACAGTACCACCTTGCAGATTCTATGATGTGTAGGACCATGTTGTCCCATACCTTTTCTCTGCGCCTGTGATTGACAGAGCAGCTGCTTCCATAACTGCCCATAAATTTTTAACCTCAGAGCCAACTAATTTTGTTGCTTTAGTTCAGGGAGTCCAGCTAACAGACAGAGTGAAATAAAATTAGGTTGAATGCCAGAAGAATAAGACCCTTACCAAGACTGAAGAGCACAAGGAACTTGAGGCACACGAACTCTCGCTGATCAAGCTGCAACGAGCGAAGTTTCAGCACAAGCTCCTGAGCGTGACTCATGAGATTATTGAGCGTGCTCCCTGCCTGTGAGGCGATTACAGAAAAATCCACCTGGAAAACATAGAAACAAACTGATCTTTAAAATTTACAATTCACCACGCCAGCTTTATTCCGAGGAATCATCTTTATGTTCGCTGCTTCAAATTTCAGATGTGACCACATTGAAAATGAAATGCAGTTTAATCTCTGAGCTAGGAGATAAGTGCTTACTCTTGAGTTTTGTGGTTTAACAATGGAGCACAGATTAATAAAGGATACAAACCAAAGCTATTTTATGTGGTATGATGGTTTCCCACAACCCTTATTTAATCCTAGCAATCAGACATCAAGTGCACTTACTCGTTAAAGGAGAACCTCATTAGGAACTAGTATTTTCTAAGAGGAATTCCAAATTACCTTCCTCTCGTTAATTTTGAATTTAGATCTTTAATCTTAATTGTGAAGCATCTATACAATATTCGGGTAGATGACGTCTCGAAATACACGGTGAGATATTATCACGTGGGATCTGACCACAGGGGCTATTTAACTCCCTGAGCTGTGCTGTAGGTCCTTATAGACTTGTCCGCCTGCCAGCAGCTTTCAGGTGCACTTAATATTTGCAGTGGTAGCAGATTTGTCTGTGAGGCAAGTCCATATCTGCCACTCACTCCGAGCCGACTATATTAAATTTTTATATTTATTGACAATTCATTACCATAATTGACTGCAGTATTGTTCAGTGGTGAATGGAACATTGCTGCCTCTTAAGCAAGCAAGCCAGTCCCTGGAGCAGGATTTGCAATTAAAAACAAGGCAGACTGGAATTTTTTATTGGGTAAATATGATGAGTAGAATCTTTAGTTTTAACTGCAAGCCTGGAGAATTTCAGAGGCAGGCCAACTATGTTTTTCCTAGAATGGATCAGTGTAAATAATGATGACAGTGAAACCAGCACCCAAAGGCGTCAATCAAATTACAGCAATTTAATTTTGAAAACTATGTTCATGATGCTGCCAACATGCCTCAGGACAGCGTAGGCATGCTGCTTGATTCACTTGTATACAATTTCAGGGAACTTGCTGTGGTGCTGCTCATTCTTTGCGTTGGGATATGACTATTTTCAAGGTGGGTATGTTGAGTATGAATCTATAAGCTAATGATGCTTAACCTGATGGAATCTGACAGTGGGAAACCTGGTTTACTGGTGGGGCAATGCTCAGTGCGCTACCTCAAGCAGTTGGATGAAGGAGCCATAACCTGTGGCCTTTATATTTGATTGGTTTAAGAGCTGCAGTTTATACTATATTATCCAGACACAATATTTTTCATAATCATGTCTGATTCTTTTCCTCTTACCATAGAATAGTAGATCACAAAATCCCTACAGTGTGGAAACAGTCCCTTTGGCCCAACAAGTCCACACCGAGCCTCAGAGCATCCCACCCAGATCCATCCCCCTATAACTGACCTAATCTACATTCCTGAACTCTAGGGGCAATTTAACATGGCCAATCTACCTACCCTGCACATCTCTGGACTGTGGGAGGAAACCAGAGCACCCGGAAGAAACCCACGGGGAGAATGTGCAAACTCCACACAGACAGTGGCCCGAGGGTGGAATCAAACCCAGGTCCCTGGCGCTGTGAGGCAGCTGTGCTAACCACTGAGCCACCGTGCCGCCCCAAATCATTGATAAGTAATTGATAATTAGAATGTGAAACACACAACCGCACAGAGTGGGTGAGGGGAATGGCATAGATGTATTTGGGGGCAAGCTAGATAAGGGTGAAAGGAATAGAAGGTAATAGCCACAGGCCAAGATGAAGTAAGGTAGGAAGGCACACGTGTGGAGGGTAAGCTAGAACTAGGGAGCACAGGTTGAAAATTCAGTCTCCTCTTTAAGATAGAGATGATGAAGATTTTTTTTCTCTCAGGTAGTCATTAGTATTTAGATTCACATCCCCAGAAAGCAGAAAGGTTGGTCATTGAATATACTTAAGGCAGACTTTGACAGACTTCTGATTGTCAAGGGTTATTGGGGGTGGGGAGTGGATTTAAGGCCCCAGATAGATTAGCCACGATCTTATTGACTGGTAAAGCAGGCTGACTAATCCTGCTCTTTTTTAAAAATGTTCTTATAAGCATTGGCATGGACCTGTTGGGCTTAATGACCTGTTTCTATACTGTCATTTCTATGTAACTTTATATTAATTTCCTTGGTGAGCAAAGGGTGGAAGGGCAAAATGATTTGACCAAAGTGAGCATTAGGCACAATGAAACAATGCAAGGCATTGATGCCATTTGTCAAAAGAAATATACTGATGTCTGAAAAAAGTTGTTTCACAGCAAATATTTCCATTTTAAGTGAGATTGCCAATGCTAACTCAGAAGCAATTATTTTTTGGGATTGTGAGGGCAAGGAGTTAAATGAAATGAATTCTTGCCCCAACATGTGGCCTGGGGCAAAACCCCTGCTTATCCTGTTGGTGTCTCCTGCTTGATCTGGAGAGATCAATTCAATGATAGAGGATAGAATCACTTAAATGGGGAGGGGGGGGGAGGGGGAGGAGTTATGATTTCAATCAATATGAAAAACTTTAATAAAACATCATTCTGGCATTGCTTCCACATATGACACAGGAAGGACAACAGCAGTATTTTGGTCTTTCTGTGCAATGGAAGTTCATTCTGAATCACTGTTGACCAACAAGGCTATTGATAAATCTCGGCATCCATTTCTAACACTAGTAAGATATGGGAATTCAGACCTCTGACACTTAATCACAAAATGCTCTTGGATAATATTTCTGACACGTGGGACAGACAGACTGAGAATAACTTTGACGTTGAGTAAATGATTATGCTATCCATGCAAAATAAAAGTGTCTGTAGAATTTTCCACTAGGTGATGTCTGACAATATGTTGGAGGGAAAAGGGGTTGGCATGGCACAGAATGAGTTACTCCTTCAGGCTCACACTGTTCGAAGGCAGCTAAAATTTGGGGCGACGTGGAGGCTCAGTGGTTAGCACTGCTGCCTCACAGCGCCAGAGACATGGGTTCAATTTCACTCTCAGGTGACAGTCTGTGTGGCGTTTGCACATTCTCCCCATGTCTGCGTGGATTTCCTCTGAGTGTTTTGGTTTCCTCCCACAGTCCAAAGGTGTGTGGCCATGCTATATAGCCTGTAGTGTCCAGGTATATGCAGGCAAGGTGGATTAGCTGTGGGAAATGCAGGATCACAGGGGTAGGGTTGGGGGGTGGATCTGGGTGGGATGCTGTTTGGAGGATTGATGTGGACTCAATGGGCCAAATGGCCTGCTTCCACACTGTAGGGATTCTATGATTCTGTGAAATCTGTACAATTGAAAAACCCAACACAGCAATGATTCCGTTCTCCTACTGCCCTATTTCATGCTGAGGAGAAGCTGCATATAATCCTCCTCACCATCACATACACCATCTGCTGGGCAGTATGCTTAGTAAGTAAATAGTTATATTTGAAAATTTATCTTACCACAATACTTTGGTAATAGGTTTAAATGCCTGTGGTATTTTTCTCCATCACGTTTTAAGTTATGTTTTTAGAAGTACAATGTACAAAATACTACTACACAACAAAACAAGACGTTACATTAACATCAGTTTGAAGTATCTGAAACAGTAGGAGAACAATGTCATATTAACAAGCTCTTCCTAATAAACTAACTTTGTCAGGAGATGCTTGTTGAAGCCTGTCATTTTAATAGATTGTAAAATAATAGAAGATAATGAACTGTTTGGCATCCAGCTTTTCCCTTATGACACTGCAACATCAGATGTTCATTAATCAAAGTATGCAAATACCAGAGAAATGCAACACTTGTAAACTGGCAGACAACAAAGAGCCAGCCCTTGTTGTTACCCAGCGTGAATGTAAATCGAACATTAATGGTAGGAGGAGGGAGGCTTACTTAGGGAAATCTCTGGGAAGAACTGCAACTTGCTGCTAACTGAAAAGCTTCTCCAGCAGCTAGAAATACAACTTTGGACAACTTTAGAGCAACATAATATCTGCATGTCTGTGTATGCGCAGCAGCACAATTTGAATGATCACATAATCCCAAAGATTAGGTTCAGGTGAGTTTACGCTCAGGATTCCCATTTTGCAGTTAGGAGTGAGTTGGACTCTGCATCACAGCAAAACTTATATATTTCAAAAGACTCTTAAAAGAAAATGTGGTTATTTGATTCAATGTTGATTGTGAGGAGTAAATTGTTGGCAACTTGTAAGTCAACTTTTTGCTCCACCAACTCCTTCTAAATTCCTACATTTGAAATAGCAATATTAACAATTACGGGAATCGTTGGGAAAATTTGAAAAGGTGAGATAACTGTTTAGTATAGGATTTAAGCACCCTACACCTCATATACATACATATCTCAGTCCCAAACCGATGTGTAAATACAATGAGATAACAAGGTGTAGAGCTGGATGAACACAACAGGCCAA
>NC_063341.1:19649882-19691710 GCF_021869965.1 Rhincodon typus | reverse complement strand
ATCTGCAGTTCCTACTATCTCTGTAAATACAATGAGATAGGTAAGATCAGAAGTATTTTGATTTGCACAAGGATTTTTAGCCAGCTTCTGCTGGTAATTCACCCTAAATCAGTGCAACAGATTGAGCTACTTCCTGTGTAAATGACATTTGGTGCAACTTGAGTTTCTGCTGTCTTGTGTGGAGGTTTAAAAGATATCAAGCTGCATGACAGCCCAGCCTCAGACTGACTTAACCACCTCACGGATTATCCACAAATCACACCTCTTTGTGGGACTTTGAGAAGGTTTTTAAAATTAAGCTATGTTTCTTGGGGCTGAAGGGGCAATAAATTACATTGAAACTGAAACCAGGCACAGAGATTGTGGTTTCAATCTGCAATACATGCACCACGACAAGTTCATGATGCCTGCTCTTTTACATTTTTGTAGCATGCGGCTAACACTGGCTGCACGCTATTTCATATCAGGATTCTTTTTGCAGGGGGACATTATTGTGAGTGGCTAGCTCGCAGCTTACAACTGTTTAAACCTCGCTAGCATCTCTTATACAGGAACTACATGGAAATCAGCAGAGGCACCTTTGTGCAATGAGTCTGTTCAGGGAATGTTGATTAATGGCACAACAAGTGAGAGTGCAAGTTCTAAGGTTTTCAGATGGTGTACTGGAGGCTATGGTAAAGCAGGTGCAAAGTACTCACAGAAGGCCAGAGGGCTGGATCATCCCACACAGTCAATAGATAGTCAACCTAGACAGCCATGACAGTCAAAGTCAGGAGTAAAGCCCCAAGGACTTGGATGCAATTTTAGGAAAGGTTAAATGACCTCGCAGAGTGATCAAGGTTAGTGAATGCATCTTCAAATTTCAAATCCCATCAGCTGCACCACAGGCCTCACTGTACTGTTCATTGTACCTCACCCCCCATAACTCACCTGCCAAATAGCCTATACAAGTCAGGAGTCACACCTCACTCTTGTTCATTTGTCCATGCACCTTCACACACTCGGTTACAGCTGAAAGCTTCCTACCTACTTTCCAACTACTTGTACGGCTCTGCACTCGGTAGGCACACCAAAGGCAGGTGAGGAAAAGAATGCAGCAAGGTGGTTTGCACCTGGATTACTGATGCACAAGCTCTTGGCTCAAATATTCAAAATACATGTGGATAATTCAAACTTGCTTTAACTTTGAATGTATTCAAAGCGAAGAGCTATCTAATGAAACACTATTCTCATTGTGTTTTGAAATCTTACATAGCAATGAACAGCAGTCTCTTATGTTCTTGTATTTTACTAAATAAGATCCACTTCAGCAGGGATTTTTTTTTAATAATTCAGCAAAGAGGTCCTTCTTTATACATAAGCCTGATTACCAAACCTAAATATCTGTGTGTCTGGGGACTAATGACAGCCAAAGCAAATCCTGCCTTCACCCAATATCTTGCATGTTGTCCCACTCTTTTTTTCTCTCTCACACAAATACCTAAACATGTTATGCAAGAACCTATTGGATAGAAATCAGGATTGTTGTTGGTTGTCGTTCTCAGCCATTCTTTCATGGAATTAATTAAGACAATGTTTGGTCACAACATAACGCCCTCCCGTTGGTACGTTTGGTGGTGGTGGGGATTTATTCAGGTGGGAGGGTGCCCAGTGGGAACTCTGCCATGTTCCCAACCTCCGTCATCATTAAGTCAATGAAATGAAGACCCATTGATGACATTCTTGCCCCATCAATTGAGGCTTTAAAGTTCAGCAATTGATGCACATTTAAGAGCCTGATCCTGCCATCCCTGAAATTAACCCAGAACTTGGTATTCAATGTGCTGGGTTGTTTTTGGCTGCTAGGTCCCTTGTTCAAAGCACTTTGAACCAACCTCCCTTTGAGTCCCGCGCCATGAACCACCCTCCTCCCATGATCACTCTGCTCGGGCCTGGGATTCAGGAATGACACTGAGCGTGGGATGGCTGTTGTACTGGCAGCAGCCACTGCCTCCCTGGTGGCACTGTTGTTAAACAGAGCTTCCAAACTGGCTGGCAGCGCGAAATGGATGTGACTTCTGCTTTGGGGTTCTCAATCCAGGGGTAGGTCCGGCACTGTTCACTTAAATGCATGAGTGACACTTAATACGGGGTGGGGGGAGGTGCATTCCAAAATAATGTAGGGCTCTTATTGACTCTCTATTTGGTAGGGGAAACACCCATAATTTCCATTATATACCACCCCTTGAATCTCTCCCATCCACTACAAATGCCAATTATCAGATGCTGTTTGAGGTGAATGGTCAAAGCTGGGAATTTAACTGAGGTGCTAAAGGCACAATTACGTACTTGAAGAACCTGAAATTTTAAAATCTATTTGTTTATGAGATGTGACATTTCTAGCAAGGCTGGCATTTATTATTCATCCCTGATCATACCATCATCTTCTTGAACCTCTGGAACATCCACAATATTGTGAGGTAGAGAGTTTCAGGATTTTGTACTTTCAAGTCAGAACAGATGTGTCCTGGAGAGGATGTTAGCTTTTTATTAGAACACTGTTTTTGGTGAAAAAGCTTTGCTAATTCATTCGAGGATAAAATATTTGGGTTCAGGTCCCACCTGCTCCAGAGGTGAGTAATAGCAACTCTGAACAGGTTGATTAGAAAATGTCTAAAATATCAGTGATTAGCAGTGATGTAAAAAGTGACTGAATGAATGAAAGTATGCACTCTGCTCAAGGAATAAACCCATTAGACATATTTCGATTACAGGTTAACTTTAAAGTTGTGCTGACTTTTATTGATGATGATCATTAAAAATCAAAAACAACTTAATCTATTTGAAAGCTGTGAATTTAATCTCTTGTCCTGCAACATGTTAAGACTGAAGCTTCAAAGCTTTTAAAACCTTTAGGCTTTTCTGAAGAAGCATCAAAGCATCAGGCCTTAATTATAAATAGCCTGCTGTTAGGATACCAATCAAAACACAAACAATAGTCTGCAAGTAGGTAATGCAATAAGACAAAAAAATGTTATTCCTTTTCTTTAGCCTGTGGCTGCTTTCTTTATGTCACACACGATATATCAAACCTATCATGTTATGTGCAGGCTAGATAACGAACAAAAGCCCACAGAAAATATAGCATCAATGATGCAGAGAACTTCTTCAAGAACTATTGATTAAGTAACAAAGGAACATACCTCTCACGGTCAGTAATTTAAGCTACCGCATCCTTTAATTACTTTAAAGAGTAGTGTGCCAGTCACATTTTGGAGGCTGATGTTTTATGTTCTGTAGATACGGGGGACTGCCTTGTAGAATTTTGATCAAAATAACCACTGCGAGCTTAGGGACTGATCAGAAAGAAGTATGGCTTGACAGCAATATGTTTTTGAGCTTAAGACAAACCTATAGCGCTTGTGAGTATTTTTATGTACATACTGGATTAAATTTCACATTAGATTTCCACATGGTGTGACTTGTGTCCTCATACAATTGACCTCTACTTTATGCTTCCAAGCTCTGTGATCAGTGAGACCACAGGGGTGGAACAGTGAAGTCCGTGTCAGTATACAAACCATAAGCAGTCACACTGGGAAGGTAGATTTATAAAATGGACTGAGTTTGGAAATTCCATTTTGTAAAACGGTTAAGCTTTTACAGTGCTTAAGCACAGAGGGAACAAAAGGTATCATACAGCACTGCACCTTCAATAAGACACTGGCCCAGCAGATTAGAATTGCAGCTATTAAGGAAAAGGGTATAAAGACTTATCACTTATACACTTTATGAAGACTTAATTTCATCAATGTGCATAATAGTCCATTATTGTTACTTGGAAGGAAAAGGTAGCTAGTGTAGGACAGTGACTTTTCCCTTGGACATTTGTTACAATAGCAGTTTTAGGCTGAATGTTAATTTTTTTTGGCTGAGTGCAAACTGCATTAAGCTTTTTGGAGGCACTTTCCGTGCAAGTCTTGGCAAGATTTCTTACTATTTCTCAACAAATACACTTCATTAACTACCTATCCTGCCTCTATGGCATCTCACATGTCCAAGAACAGCTGTGGAGAGAATTCATTTGTCCCAGAAGAAAATAAATTTTCTTTTTTTCACGTGAATTTAGCACTTTAAGAATATTATCACTTCAAGAAGCCAGTAAGTGAACAGTTGAAGCCTGAAAGCCAACAGGTAGCAGCATTCACCAGAATAGAGGTTAAATCATAACTCCATAAGAGAAATTTCACCTCAAAGCCAGTAAGTGGTGCAGGTTAAACAGTGTGAGCTAGCAAAAAGGGTACCAGCTAGCCAGAATGGAAAGAGACAGAGATCTTAGAGAAGAAGGTTCTGTGGAAGTAACTGGGAGCTCCTGAAGATAAGGAGGATAACACGTTACTATAACAATGGAAAGTGTAGGCTGTGAAGGAAAGAAAAAGTAACGCTAAGTCCCCTTTGTAATGAGCAATGTCACTGTTGCAAGGAGGCTCCATGAGGCACAGTGACAGAAGATGGGGCAAAGGCTAGAGATGTAATTTATATTAAGGCCTCAGTATCAGAAAAGTTGTGCAGTTTACTTAAGGTGACAGAGGAGCAAACTTAAAAGATTTGAAGAAAGAGTCATAATTTAAACTGCAATAGAGAGATTTGGATTAAATAACACAGTGCACACGTAATCACTCCCAAGTATAAAGACATGCTACCATTAACAGTGCAAAACAAACAGCGTACAAATGTTGCAAATGATTATGCAGTTCACAATCAATGCCCTTCACTTTTGAACCTGCACGTAGGTCTTAGCCTCAACAACTTTGCCATAGTGGAAGGAATTTGACTTTTCAGAAACCAACAGTTGTCAACCAACCAGCAAAGCTGCAGCCAGTAGAAGGTTTCATTGGGCTTCCGAGGCTCAACGCAGAATTCAAAAAAACATTGAAATTACCTATCTTGTGTTGGCATATCAGAACTGTTTCATACTATCAACAGGAAGGATGCCTACAGCTTTATAGGACCCGTGAATGTTTTCCATTCCTATTATCACTGAAGAACCTTGCAATCCACTGTCTATTAAAAGAGAATTGTCAGTGCCAGTGTCAAGGGTAATAGTGAGTGAGAAGCAAGCTTCGAGCAAAATGACTGGGTGCGTGAAAGTGTGTAGTTCACCAGAAAGACAATTAACGAGGATGAACAAAGACATCCAACCTAATTATCAAGCTTAAATAGAAATCCTTTTGAATTCAGATGTATTGACAGATTGGCGGTAAAGACTTGCTTGAAAAAATGGAGATGAGCAGCACAGAACTCCATGGAAGCCAAACCAATGTTCCCAAACTAAGGACAGAGTTAAAACAAGTAAATTGCCTGGTCTGAACAATGAAAATGCTGCAAAAAAAAAGAGAGAATACCTTTTCAAATCAAAAAGCAATTACCTTGTCTAGAAACCCAGAACACTACATGGACGAAAGCATGTGCTTCAACAGAGTGGCTGTCTTCTATGATGGACATTCGTGAGATTTAAGGTCCTCAAGATTATGTTATGAGGCAACTATTTGAGTCAGCAGGGAAGAGTTTACCTGTGAAGGGAAATCAGGAGATTAAAGGTCCTCCAACTAAGTTGATGGGCCAAACACTGGGCTAAACAGGAATGAATGATATCCTTCATGAAGCATACCAAGAGATAAAAGATCCTCCAGTGGAGAAATGAGCTACAGAGGTTCAGATTAAAAGGTGAACTGTCCTCAAGTCCTATCAAGTCAGAAGTCAATACTTTCTGGAAGAACTCTGTAACCTTATGAACACCTGCATTTCTGAAGTCAGAGCCTTGCAGGAAGAGAGGGTTGCGGTAAATATAAAAGTAACTACATACAAAAATGTACAATAGAGAAAAACGCTTGTGGGGAAAGACTGTGCAAGAAATTGTTTTGAAAGAGTTAATGCTGAGTTGTTCCACCCAACCTGATGTTGTCACAAAGTCTTACTCGGAGAATCAATTAGTTTTCTCTGAGGTCCCAATGGAGACAGGCTGACATATTATTGCTCCCGATAATTGTGATTATGACAAATTAGTTAGTGTCATTATTCCCATTTCTTCCGTGCAATGATCTGCACCACGTTATGTAACACATGTAACTCTTTTGTTAAAACTCTCATGTAGCTTATCCTTTGATAATTAGCCAGGCACTAAGACTCAGCATAGAAAGGAAGTTCAATGGCAAAGAACAACTCTTACCACAAGCTCCTTAGTACCCAGAGTTCATTACAACATCCTTTCCTGTGCCCCAGATTAGGTGACTGCATATCCAGCTATCTGCACCTGTGGCACTTGAATTTCTGCCCCAAATCCCCTATTTAAACTCCCCGTTTTGACCAAGTCTTTTTTTTGCCATCATTCCTGCTATCTTCTTACTTAGGGAAAAATCCATTTGTGTATGAATTATGCTTCTATGAAGCATCTTGGGTCATTTATCTATCTTGACCGTGCTCTATAAATCTCAGCTATGTTGATGAAATGTTACAGAGAATGCATTTTGCCTATAGCTAATTTAAAATGACAGGATGGCTGAAGCACCCTGGGCTTGTGATTACCTCTTTACAGTTGTTCATTTATCTTCATCACATTTTTGGGCTCCTTAGCTTGGCCAAATAATTTCTACTGCTCATATTGTTAGCAGAGAAGCAGGACATAGAAAATGAACAATGATGAGCAATAATTACTATTAATGTAGGTGAAAGAAGAAACCATCATTTATTGGACAGTTTAAAATTCAAGGCAGATTTATTGGAATTTGAAGAGCCATTAAAATTTTAGGTACGCATTCCCGCAAAACCCGAGAGCTAGTGAGATGTCTTCCACTGCAATGCTTAAGAGTAATATCAAATTCCTGTTTACTTTTTTTAAGTGAAGTAAATAAAAAATGGAGCTGCAAATAAAAACTAAATTCTTTGGTAGAAATTTCTGAAACAATAGAACATAAATCAGAGGTTAAAAGGAAATTTATACAATTTCATATCATCAACTTTATGAAATATAATCATTCAGAAGAACATCAAATTACTTAATGAATCTGTTCATTACACTTCTAAAATGCTTACCAGTTTATATCTCATTCCCATCAAAATAAAAAGAATAGATTTTTCATTAATGAAAGCTATCCATAACTCCTCATTTTCAGTATGGGCATCATCAGAAAAATCAACATTTACTGTCCGATATTAATTTCCTCAGATGGGAATGATGGCCCAGCTTCTTCAAACATTGGTAGCAGTTTGAGGCAACCGAGTAGCTAGTTAGGTCATGTGGGAGGGCAGTTAAGAATCAACTTCACCAAGATAGGCCTGGAGTCACAAATAGGCAAGTCTGGTAAGGAGAAGCGAACATGTTGTCTGAAGAACACTGGTGGACCGGTTATGTTTTCATAACAATCCAAGCATCTCCTGGCCAATTTATTTTATTGGTAAGTTTTGTTATTTCCAAGCATTTTAAAACTGAATTCCGATTCTCAAAATGGCATTAAACAGTCTTTCCTCTGGAGTACATTGGTCCAGTAACCTAACCACTACCATTCCTGCTGGAAAGGGTTAAAATTGAACGGATTCTTACCAACAAGAAAAAAATTAGGATTACATGATGGTGAATATTTCTCTATTGGGAGATATTGATTTTAGCTTTCTGACTACAGTGTCCAAAACAAACAGTGGACACACCCTCCCACAGTGTTTAAAACTAATATTGGACATATTTGGAGGAAAGCAAAATTGAATCATAGTGTATTCTCATTGACCCTAAGTGAAATATTATAAACGGGTCAGAGAATGGTAATTGTTCCCTACACTTTCTTTGCAGTCAAGAAAGACTCTGGAATTGTGCACTCACCTGTTGCCCAGTAACAAGGAGGATTGCACCCTCTTTCCAATGTGCCACTTGCCTATAAATGTGATCCAAAATTAAGAGCTCACTCCAACAGTTCTGAAGAAGTTTCATTTGGTCATCAACCTGCCAAACACAAAAATACACTTGATCAGTGCTCAACTGTTAAAATATTCAATATCGTGACAGAGGAGTTCCAATAGCCTCAGCATCTCTCCAGCTATATTAAAGCTGATACAGGTACAAAGACAGATTCAAACTCTGAAAATTTCTTAGTGTTAGATTGAATTGAAAGGAAAAGCACTATCCTGGACTAAATAACTTAGAAAATTAATTAAATATCTGAATACAATAGTTTTCACCCCAAAAGAGAAATGAAAATATTCTGTAATAATATGGCATCAATAGTTTTGGGTATATTTTAATAACTGTGCTGTCCTCACCTTAAGTTTTTCAGTGGAATATTGATAACTGCAGTATGTAACTCATAACAGCTGACAGATGATCAATAAAGCTGAACTGAAATATATATTCAAACATGTGGCTGGTTATTGGGCTCAGATGCAATTGAGGGATAGTACAGTTTCAGAATTTCAGGGTCTTGTGTATTACAATCAGTGTCCATCATGATATGAAGATTTCATGCAAATGAATGAAATGTCATTCTCAGAAAAGAGTGAAAGCCTAATGCCAGCTGCCAGACAAGGTAAAAGTGCAACTGTGCAAAGGATCCATGTACTAATGGTCACCTCCTTTCGCCTGTTGCCCATTCTCCTCCACATATTGGTGACCCCCTCTCCATTTTTGTAGATTCCTTGTCAGTGCAGTTCACTTCCTCTCCTTCCACACTTTGTCAGCTTATTTCTAATATGGTGATCACTACTTGCTATATGATCAGAACAATACAGAAAAATGGAATGGAGGTATAGATCTGCCTGAGTAGGGGAATTAATTTCAAAAATAAAGCAGAAATTCAATATTTTTAGCATATTATTTCCAAAGGTACAAATAATAAATAGCCATTGGGCATTTATACTGCATTTGTTTTAAATAAAATATATCTATAAATACTTAATTTCTTGAGATTCGGCTGTGGAGGGCTCCAGTAACTGTATCATTTCAGATCACAAGAATCTGTATGTATTGGAGAAATATATCAAACTTTCACAAATGGGGAGTTACCTTGAATGCTGCAGGAAAAGGACTTGCAACATTTGCCCTATTATTTTCTTGGAATTTGTCACTTGCCAGTATTGTCACAATGTAAAAAAAAGTCTTTTCTGATCTTCCAAACATCTGTCTGTGTCTCTCTGTATTGGGGAAGGTGAGAAATGAACAAACTGGCTAAATTACATGTATCAACTTTAATGGGAGCTGTTTTTCCACTGTTTAAATGGATTACATCAGAGGATTTGGGAGACGAATGTCTACCCAGGTGATAGAAACACTGATCACTGAACATTGTTAAATTGATTATATTTCCACCAATGGCTATTTTAAACTATCCTATCAGCAGGGTTTTACAAAAAAGGTTGTTGCAGTTTGGTTGTGTGTTGAAAGTACATACATGTTTGGTCTGGTAGCTCAGAACCCATCCTGTTCCTGTGAAACATTGCTTGGCTGACAGACATTTCACAGAAATGTTTCATAGTGGGTTATTCAGGGTGGATAATGCCTGTCTATCTTTCTTTACACCAGCCAAAGGAAGAGACAAATTCAACTGTAAGTAAAGTATTCACTCCGAGTTGGCAAAGAATAAGAAAGCACTTCCTAGGAATTAAGTTCTCAATAAAATAATATTTTTCAAGCATGTATAATCCAAAGCACTAAAATTGCTAAAGGAAGTTGGTAAAGTCTTCTTATTTTTATTTTCTGGGAGATAGATTGTGACTTAAGTAAATATTATAATTTAGCTAAATTATCTATTTCTCTTAATCTTGCTTACATAGATGTAACCTCTTAATACTGATCCGTTACTGTCAGTCTGAGACTTTTAATCCATTGGTCTATTCTCTTCTGACCATCAGTGTAGTCAGAAGTGTATTATTTTCAATACAGTGTTTGTCAGGAAAAAGACTTCATTGTTCACCCTGTGATGTGCTATCAGCAAATATTGTTCTTAATATTGCTTTTCAGTTCAAAGGAGCTGAGACTTTTCAATGAGAGCAAATGGTTATATTAAGCAATGAGGAAATATTAGCTGGAAAGAGCCATAACCATTGCACATTGCGTTTAATAATATATTTATTACATCTTGTTTATTAACAGCTTCAGGAGGCCACACCCCACTTCCCCCATCCGTATGATGACTGCCCCAAATTAGTAGTCCACCCAACCTGGTAGCCAGTTTACCATGATTTTCCCATTCAGGAAACTCGTCACCTTTCTTGGCCTCTGTGGAAGGAGATGATCAGGAAGGTGGTGGAATGAGGCTCTTAAGTGGCCATTAATTAACCACTTATGAACCTTAGTGGCTGGAGAGTTAAGAAGATCCCAGATGGATGTTCTCATCTAGCACTTAGTTGCTGAGGTGATATGAACAGGGAGAATTTCAATCCAGGGTCAACCTATCCACTTCTTTTCCCTTCCTGTCACTTCTCTCACCACCTTCAGGGAGGGGAAAATAGCAACAGAAAGTGCTGGAGAAACTCAGCAGGTTCTGCAGCATCTGTGGAAAGAAAGCAGAGTTAATGTTTCAAGTTCAGTGACTTCCCACAGATGCTGCCAGACCTGTTGAATTTCTCCAGCAATTTCTGCTTTTGTTTCACATCTCCAAAATCTGTATTTCTTGGTTTGATTTTCGGGGAAAATATCACCCTGTGATTTTATTTGCTTTTTCTTGTCTCATTTGGTAATGTTTCTAAATCAAAGGTGAAGTCACCATAGGACTGCTTTCTCAATAGAACATGATGACTAGTGGTCAGTTTAACCGGAGGGTAACCATGTCTCAGGTAAGAGCCATGGTTGAGAAGATGGGACCTTCACAGTGACTTCAGCCAGTATTGGAATGGAACTGGTGCTGCTGGCATCAACAACCAGGTGCCCAGCCAAATGGACTAACCAACTCCCTTTGTTTCTAAGTGTATCATATTCTGTTGGTATTTATTTATAGTGTAAACAAAATGCTAAATACATTGATCCACCACAACTTCACAACACTGCATTCTATCAGTTCAATATCTTAAACCTGGACTTCCAGTGTTTCCCAGTCAAGAATGATCAAAATTACACTAAGCAATTTATTAAAATGTAGTGATGTGTCGTGCAAATCAACTCAGTTCAAATTTTGATAATTACAACAGTTAAGCTTTCTTTTATAGTCTAGTTGCCAAGATCACTTCTTTTTGTGTTACATCAAAGGTATGAAAGAAACATTAATTGTTTCATTACAATTGATTGCTGGAGATTTGAACTTTGTGATTTTGCATTCCCCACATTGTTGTATTTTAAATTCTGCCACAGAATACCGTGGTGGGACACTTTATAGGAATCAACAGCATAAAGGGAGTACTTAGAATCATAGAATCCCTGCAGTGTGGAGGCAGGCCATTTGGCCCATCAAGTCCACATTAACACTCTGAAGAGCATCCCACCCAGACCCAACCCCACAATCCTGCATTTCCCATGGTTAATCCATCTAGGCTGCACATCCCTGGACACTATGTGCAATTTAGCATGACCAATCCACCTAACCTGCACATCTTTGGGTAGTGGGAAGAAACCGGAGCACACGGAGGAAATCCACGCAGACACGGGGAGAATGTGCAAACTCCACACAGTCACCAGAGGGTGGAAATCAGATCATCAGGCAATGATCCAATTTTTGTTTGAAAGTCACAGTTAAAACTGTCTTGATCAAACCTTCAAGCAGTGCAGTCCAGACATAGTCCATCGCTGTCGCCTCATGTCCCCATTGTTTCTTTTGCCAGTCACCTTCAACCTGTGTCCACTGTTTCTCAATCTTTTCCACCAATTGAAACAGTTTTTCCTGTCTGGTCTTCCAGACTGTGCATGATTTTGAATATACCTACCAAATCTCCTCTCAAGCTTCTGAGGAGAACACTCCCAACTTCTCCAGTCTATTGACATAACTTGCGTCCCTCGTTCCTGAAACAATTGTCATGAATCTTTGATACATCCACATTAATGTCTTCAAATCCTTCCCACAGCATATGTCCAAAACTGGATACAATAATCCAGCTGCGGCCAAACTATTATTGTACGGAGGTGTATCATAGCTCCCTGGCCTTTGTTCTTTCTGACCGTATTTGTAAAGATCATGCATTTTTTTTAAAACCTCTCTCTCTCAACCCATCCTGCCATCTTCAATGTTTTGGGCAGATGTACTCCCAAATCCTTCTACCCTTTAATTACAGCCAGCCCATCAAATCCCTCCTCCTTACCAATGTTAAACCTTTAAAGGGTCTTGACTATCTCCTCTTTTGACATGGCAACAGCTTCTTCTTTGGTAAAGATGAATACGTATTAATCTTTTAGTACTTCTGCCCCTGCCTCCATGTATAGATTCTCTATTAGATCAGTCATTAGCCCCACTTCTTTTACCACCTTTATACCATGTTTATGTCATGTGGTTGCCATTTCACACTAAACTCATTGTTATGATGGAAGGAAATTAGCAATTTGTATGTAATAAATAATAAAAAGTCTTCCTGATATCCAACCAGTTTCTAATTCATTCCTCAGAACGTTACATTTTTCATAATAATGACCAGAATTTCTTTTAAACACAGATCACTTCACACCATGTAAAACTGAACCATATTTAATTAGAGACTTTAAAACCCAGAGGGGGTTGAAATTTGTTCACATCACTCTGCTTCCAGCAACTCTGTTAGATTCGAAGGAGAAGGCAGCATTATGGACCACTAAAATTTCCCAGGATGTTGCTGGGACTGGGAGGTATTGAGTTATTAAGAGAGGCTGGATAGGTTGAGACTTTTTTCCCCTGGAGCGTAGGAGGTTGAGGGTGACCTGACAGAGGTTTATAAAATCATGAGGGGCATTGATAATAATGAACAACAAAGATCTTTTTCCCCAGGGCAGGGGAATCCTAAACTAGAGGGCATAAGTTTAAGGCGAGGGGCAACATTTTCACTCAGAGGGAGTGCCTATTTGGAATGAACTGCCAGAGGCAGTGGTAGGGCTTCACCTGACGAAGCAGCAGTGTTCCGAAAGCTTGTGATTTCAAATAAACCTGTTGGACTATAACCTGGTGTTGTGTGACTTCTGACTTTGTCCACCCAAGTCCAACACCGGCACCTCCACATCATGGTAGATGCAGTTTCAGTTATAATATTAAAAAGACATTTGGACAGGTACATGAGTAGGGAAGGTGCAGAGCGGTATGAGCCAAACACAGGCAAATGGGACTAATTTAGTTTGAGAAACCTGGTCGGCATGGACAACATGGACTAAAGGGTCTGTTTCCGTGCTGTATGGCTGTAAGACTCTATGTTTTTCAATAACTGTATTTAGATTCAGAGGACTGCAAAAATGACAATGGACAAAGATCGGAGATAAAGTAGGGTGTTTTAGTTCAATAATATAATGAAAATAGCTTTACAGTTTTCCAAGCCTTGATCCTTCAGACATCAATTTTATAATTGTGTCAAAGGCAGTCAGAAAGCTAAAGGAAAAATCCCAGTGAGTCTTGGACAAGTATACCAGTTACTATAATTAGTAAGAAGCAATTACCTAGAAAAGAGAACAATCATGTTTTGGATAATTCTGCTTCAGATATGAGTAGTGTATACGTGTTTTCAAAAATAGAAGGAAACAGGAATAATGTGTTTTTGCAAGGAGGACCTAAGTTCAAAGAATTCAGTGCAACCTTGGTGCCGTTGCCAAGCAAATTGCATTATTCCTCTCTGAGTCACAGATGGCACAAAAGACAACCACAGCCTGTGTATTGTCCACAGATAAGAAGGTGGTGAGATACGTTTGTATTGCATTTTGTTTCAAATCGCAATGATGCATACGGACTAATTTGAGATATAACCAGAATCTTCAATTTGCAATTTTAAAGAACTTTCTGATTTAAAAACAAAAAAAAAATCTTCATGATCTTAGTAGTCAATGTATTATGATAGAATTGTTAGTGGCATTTGAAAAGATAGAAGAAAAATATACATATTTTTCTGTCCTCCATTAAACTGGTTGAAGTCAAGGCAACAGTGGTCTTGATGGCAGAATGGAAAGCTGGGAGCAAACCCCAAGTCAACTGTTTCTTGTAGCCATGTCATGTAACTGTGTCCATCAGGTAATCAGTCGTGCTGATCACATGACTGCTGCTTCTTTAAAGGCGCAGTTCCTGCCAGCAGCGGTGAGAAGGGATACTTAAATGGCTTTACTTGGCTTCTTTTGACCTTTGGACAGAAAGATCGCTCTTGACCTTCCTTGCTGCTGAGTGAATTATTCTGTGATGAGATGGTGGTCTACACTCCAGCCTTCCATTCCAATTTTACCACCTCCTTACTTCACAAACGCCATGTGCCCCCACCACCTTCTTGCACATTAGGGTAAATTCTACCTCTTTTACGAAAAAATATTATTTGAATTGTGTTCAACATGCAACATGTGATCTGCATAGCTTTGAACATCACTTTGTTGAGGCCCCAGTGGAACTAAGTTTACTTGAGGCTGGCTAAACTTGCATTTAAGTCACCAATGGCATTGAAAGAATTAAATGGTTTATGTGGTTGCAATCATTCATGACAATCAACATGGTACCAGGACAAAGAGTGCTTTCTTTCAAAACCTAGCTTGCACAACCAGGCACAAAACTTGGCTGGTAAATTACGTGCTAAATCCAGCAATACGTTAAGGTTGATGTGTGTGTCTGTGTGAGCAAAAAGTCAAACAAGCTTTTCTTTGGTATGGCATGGGAAGACTTTGATCCAAACTCCATTATCCCTTTGTTCCCCAGTACTAACACCCCCCACCCACCCCATCCCCTTACTATAAAGCGAGAAATAGAATTTCTGTCAGGTCACGTTCAAGATTGTCATTGTAATTTTCACCTAAAGCAGTCAAGGCATTGTTTCATCTCAGTCTTAATGGTCCTTTGTACGTTGAGCGCAGTTTGAAATGAAGTGGCATTTTTAAAAATTTTGTGCCTTTTATCTTCCAGGGAATTATTACACTGCAGGATGAGACCACTAATGAGAAAAAGCAAGGTTGGATTTATTTTTCCTGATGGCAGGCATCAGATACTCCCAGTTCCGGTTAAGTACAGTAAAGGTCCTGCGCCTAGTTCTATTTCAAAGTCCGCTCCCAAAAATTAAGAAGTTAATGATTTAATTCAGTCTTCTGTGAAGAGAGCTCTGGTAGCCATTCATGAAAGAGACCAAGTTTTTGGTTTAAGTTAACGTCCCTTTTTACCCACGGATATAAATGGTGGCTGTTCCAGTATCTCAAGATCTCTAATTTGTCAGTGTTTCCTCTGACATGAGCTGCCTTGGTTAAAGTTATTAATTAAGTAATTTGCACACTTTGTGACAAGGTCTGTACAATCATTTATTATTAATTCTATTATTGAAACAAGTTATCTTAAGCAAGTAAGTCTGTAAGCCAAAATAAAATGCCTGGGGTGTCATTAAATATGAAGGAGTCAAAGCCTGAACAAGAGTGTTATTATTGCACACACTGCTCTTCCCACACCTCCTCACATTAGTTCATTCAAAGTATTACTGATAAATGAAAGTGATCAGCTAAGTCAGTAAACAGAGCAGAAGAAAAATCTCTCTAATATACATAGGCAAAATAACATCTGTGTTCCCCTTATCTCCACTGTGTAACCATCCTTTGTACATTCCGTGACATTCCACTAAAAACTATTTATCACTTTTCTTAAGAAAAGGGAAAATTGTAATATTCTCTCCACAGTGGAAGTAATTCTCACTGTGGTAAATCAAGGTGTACAGGCCATGTTAGCTGGCAATACTTATTCTTCAACCAACATCATAATAGAAACTCCGGTCATTATCAAGCTGTTGGTGAAAGTTTTGTTGCATGCAAATTGGTCACCATGGGCTGAATCTTACATATTTCTGGCTAAGTGCCAGTTGTGTCAGGTTATTTTTCTTTGAAGGTTAGTTGCCGCAAGGCCTAGAGAGCTTTTGTGCTATATCTAAACAAAAAACCTGCCTCGTTATCTATTACCTACCCTGCCCCTAATATTCCTGTCATCCTATTCTGGCCCCAGCTAACCACGTGGCATCGCCTGAAAATCTCCACCCTGCTGAGATATTCCAGAATTGACCGGCTTTCCTAGTGTCAGCACCATGTACTAAAGGCCGTTGCGTACACACACACACTGTCAGTCCAAAACGGAAATTTGTCTCCCTCCTTGACAGACAGAGACTTGGGTGCCCTGCTGCATGGTTTGGTGTAGATGTGAAACATCCTCTTCCCCTAAGACCAGCAGAGAAAGCCACGACACCAGACCACGCCAGCTGGTCAAAGCTTGCCACCCAGATCAGTGCAGTCTCAGTTGCTTGGAGGAATGCACAGCAAAGTTGGAAGAAATTCAATGAGCATCTTCACTCTGCAGATAAGTGCCATTACCTTCTCTCCAATACTTCACGCTCAGTCTATTTCTGCTTCTCTGTATCCACTTCCCACCAAGACTCAGGCTCTACCACTTTCACTCATGCCTGCAATATCTTCCCTCACTCGCTGCATGCCCTCTGCGCTCTGTTGCTCAGACACGTTCCCACCTCTTCTCCCTTCAGAGCTGCCTCTTTCTCAGTCATGGAGGAAAACGGACCCCAGATTCAAGATGATTGGTGGGTTGCCAAATATACAGCTCCTTATCAGGAGAGGATCCAGACTCTGACTGCCCAGAGAGGCTGACTGACTATGGCCAAGCCCACGGGCTGGTATTGGAGGCTGTCCTTGACTTACTTTATCAAGACCCCTGAGTGAAAGTTACCTCCCTTGACATGACTGAGGACCGCTAATATGACAGGCTTCCGGGCTTTGTGTCTGTGCTAATCGGCAAGGCATTACAGCAGTAGTGTGAGCTTGGTATCTCTGGCTGAGGGGCAAGAAGGCAGCACTGCTGTGAGCATCCAGGGTTGGCTCAAAAAGTGAGCGAGCGCTTAGACAGCAAGTGAGCAGCCTGGAAATGCAGCCTGGTCCAGTCAATGAGCAGGGCATGTGTCCCTGAATACATACTGTCCTTGCTGTAGCATTACAATGACAGTTACTGGTGCAGCCCAAGGTACGGCACTGAAGTGCAGAAGTGTCTTGTAAATGAATCTGAGATGTGCCATGAGGGATAAGGCAGTTGTTCAACATGGATCTCCTTCAGAATAAAACAGTGAGTTGAAGTCACCAGGTACATGCTCTTACTTACATGTCGACAATTCTCAAAGTCCAGCTTGATCTTTTCATTTGGTAAGATAGGAAGCTAAATAATAATGGAGTGAGTTGTGACATTAATGAGGCATTTAAATAAGCTATAATGCCTCTTCATTAATAACTCAGGCCCCTATGGCATTCCATTGCATATTTTCTTTTTGGGAACAATGGCTACTATTCTAAAAAAATTAATTGGCCATAAAGTAATTTGGGATGTCATGCCAAAAGCTCCTTCTTAAATGCAAGTCTTTTGTTTATCTGTTGACCCGCCATCATTCAGTTCGATAGACTTATGTAAAAGAAGAATGCATGGTCTCTATTCTTAGAGCTTTTGTGCCTTTAGTCATTGTTTAAGTCATACCGTGACTTCTGTGCTGATGTTCATTTTACAATCTGCTGCAGTGCAACTGAGCATTAACTCTGCTGGTACTGAATACTTCCTGCAGTTCAGAAATTTAACTTCAAATTAAGAACTGTGTTATCAAGAAACTCAGCTGGAGCAGCCAACTATCACAAAGATCTGAACTGGAGAGTTTTCTGGTCGTTTTTATCCAGTTCACCAGGGATTGCACTCTCCACATGATTGTTAGGGCTAGATTTGACAGATTTTGTAAGTTCTTGTCTCCATGCAGTCCTATAGGGTGGATGTACCATGTCCAAGCCATAGACTTTTAACATGCTAATGTTTGTAATCTTGCTGTTATGTGAATAATAAGTGTATATTTTTATTGTTGCATTTGTGTGATCAACTAAACAAAAAAGTTGTTCTTGGCTTCAATCCCTGAAATTTCACTTCAAAATGAAGAATAACCTTCTCATATTTGACAGTCTACTCAATATTCTGTATCATTGCATTTTCAAAAATATATTCTTGGGATAAGAGCATCATGAGTAGGTCCAGTGTTTATTGCCTATGCTTTGTTAGCTTTGAGAAGTTGGATATTTTTCTACTACAGGTGCACAGGTTATAAAAAAGGATTTGTATTTATAGTGTGCCTTCCGCGATGCTGAGCTGTCACAACACTTTACATCAAATGAAGTACTTTTGAAGTAAATGAAGTAGTTACTGTTGTAACATAGGAAGTACACAGGTGATGCAGACAATACTGTGTACTCTTTAACCTGTTTAAGTGCAACACAACCTTGTTGTCAAAACGTCACAAAATAATTATTATTTCCTTCCCCCACTAAGTGCTTATATCAGAAAACCATAAACATAGATTGACGACTAGAGTTTTTGACTCTGAAACACAAAAACCAACCACCTGCACTTAATGTAAGCACTCAAGATTCTAGGGGCCAGTGTCTGTATGTTCACATCCACAGGCTAAAATGAATGCTACTCATGAGCTTTGAATTGCTCAAGATCAACTTGAATCTCTACTTTGCAATGGGATAATTAACAAAAAAAAGTCTAGTAATAAATCATCTGCTGCTTTTGAAAAACTATGTTTAAACAACAAAACAAAATTCTCAAAAGTGACGATGATAAAGTAGTTCTCATGTAAATAGATGAAGGAGCCAATGTTCATGTTCCATGTGGATTCTGGAAAAGATGCCAAAGTGTCAAATATAAAGCTGATGAACACAAATCCCCACCTCCCCACTTGTTTAGGCTTTCAAGTACGGATATTAAGCACAGGATCAACTTAATTTAGAAACATGTATCCCAGTACATGTTTTGTTGCTGTCTTCACAGGATACAGAAATTTAGTTAGAGATGCTTCTGAGTTCAGCATATTTTGGATCTTTATCATTCCACTTTAAGCTGGACCATTTCTTTTAGTTAATTTTCACATGTCACTATAGGTTGGCAATCTCCTCAGAACTGCTCCTGTTCCACCTTTAAATCTATATTGGAAGTGTGGCAGAAATTCATGTATTTTCGATTCTGCAGGGATAGACTGGGAGCAACTCTTGAAGAAATTCAAATCTATAACTTACTAAAGCAGTAAAACAATCTAGGCAACAGGCCCATCCATTGTCATTGCCAATAAAGTTCCCTGAGCTGACGTTATAAATATAAATTGTTGTTCATGTCCTTCTCCCAGTTCTTGCCCAGGTCAAAGGGACTCAGCAAAATTACCACAATCAAGTACTTTTTTTATACTGGTGACACCCATAAGGTGTCTGAGAACTTGGAACAGCACAGCTATTGGTGAAATCCTTAGAGAATTTCTGAAGTAAATGTACTCAGGTTTTGATGAAATCCTGAGAAATCAAAGGTGAGACGGAACACACTGTTGTCCCAAACTCAATGTCAAAACTCAAGACCCTTCAGTATAGTGGGTAGATTTGTGTGCCAGGGAATATAAACCATCGAAATGAGGGGACCTATCACTATTGTACTAGTCTATAAAACATCCCTAATTTCAGAAAGCACTTCATTTTATAGCTCTGCTAACTGCTATGATTGCAATAAATTCAGACAGCAACGTTATGGCTTGCCATTACTCCTAACTCAATAGACATTGAACATGAGTAGGATTCCTATGTAAGCAGTTCTGCCATACATTTGCCTGTTTATCATGCAGTAACTAAATCCTTTGGGACTCAGAGACCAGTAACATTTGCTTTTGCATGACTCTTGCCAACTCGAAGATCTTAGTTAATTATCTTAAGACATTCCAACATTGACCATGTTCTTGGTTTGATGTTATGACTGTGATTAGTACAGTTATGCAATGTAGTCCTTCAGGTCAGTTAAGGGTCTACGTACAGCTCCTTGCTCCAGGGATAAGCAGTCGCCTGATATAGATCAACACAGCTGTCATGCTGCTGTAGTAATTGACTCCAAAGAAGTACATAAAGACATCAATAAAGTGTACTCCCATGGATCTCATCAAAGGATCAGAGGTGCAAAGTCGTGACTTCCCAAATAGTTGAACAACATTTAATCATATGTCCAACGAAGTATTTGACATGAAGAAATCTACTGAACAGACAAAATCACCCAAATATATCTGTGTTTAAACAGAATGCAACATTTCATTGGGAATCAAGAATTGGGGCACACAAACTTAAAACTGCAGCGGAGTTCATTTTGGTGGAAATAAAGGAAGCAAACTTTCATACAGTGGATAGGAGTAGGCGGGATCTGGAATCTCCCCCAAAAGACTGCCTATGTCAGACGACTGGAGCTCTCAAGACTGAGATCAATAAATTATCATCCATTAAAGGTATGATGCTAAAGTGTGTAAATGGGGTTATGGTACAGATCAGCTTTGATCTGATTCAATAGTGGAACACATTTGAGATGTTGAATAGACAACGCTGTGTCGATGTTCCTCGAACTGAACAATTGTTTTCAAAGGTCATGTAAAGTTACAAAAGCATTCTTAAAAGTCAAAAGTTTACTAATGGCATTAAGTGCGAATAACATGGTATTTTATTATAATTGTAAATTCATTTACTATTACCAACTGAAAAGCTAGTAATTGTGAACATTGGCAAAGTGCAATGGATTCTGCATTAAAGAACTGTGGTAAATTTTGAATCCATACAATACACAGTCATTAACAGGTAGGGGTAGTTTGCTTTTTCACTTCCTTTCACCTTTTGCTGGTCTTTAATTTTTCTTCTAATCTGCCCTATCCTGTAAATTTGGCAAGTCACATGGGCCAGTACATGCTGATATTGGAGCTGCATGATCATTTTACACTCCTTTAGTTTGGTCAGATTTCTCTTTGCTTATGGCTGACCTGGCCAACACTTTAAAGTAGAAATTCTGAATGGCAACTCCAAATGGAAAAGTCATTGGATAAAGAGTTAGATACAATGCTCCTGCTGGACTTCAGATTTTTGGTATTTTCTCTCTTGCTGTCCCAATAAAGATAAAAAGTGAAGCAAAACTACAGATTATAATTTCATTGATGATCAAGAAATGTTGATATTTGACCAAGTTAGGCTGTTTAATTTAGAGGGGAACTTGGAGTTATTGGTATTCCAACAAAACAGCTGTTTTTTCCTTCTGGATGGTCAATGGAACAAGGGTAGAAGATATTTTTAATAACCTTGGTGAGTTGCTGAAGAAGTGAATCATGTAGTTTGTACCTAACTGTTGGCACAGTGCATGTCGTAAAGAGTGGAGACCGAGCCCAGTCACAGGGGCAGCAATTGAATCCTATGATAGGGTTGAGCTTCTCGAGTGCTGTTGTAACCTCACCCATCCTTTTAAGTGATGAGTATTCTCACACACCCCAGACTGGTGTCATATCGATTGCAGATGGCTATTAAGGAGTAGGTCATGAGTCATTTATTGTGTGTTTACCAGAGTTCTACCTCGATCTTGCAGACAAATACTTAACTTCTTTTTTATTCATTCACAGAATAAAGGGAATTGCTGGCCAAGCTGGATTTATTGCCCATCCCTAATTTCCCAGAAGGCAGTTAAGAATCAACCACATTGCTGTGGGTTTGGAGTTACATGTAGACCAGACCAGGTAAGGACAGCAGTTACCTTCCCTCAAGAACATGAGTGAACCACATGGGTTTTTCCAACAATTGACAATGGTTTCATGGTCATCATTAGACACTTAATTCCAGGTTTTGTTTATAAATTTGAATTTTGCCATATTAGGTTTCAATGACTAGACTCCGAGTTCTGAATGCTATCTGCCTCTTACCATCCCAAGCTTTAATGTAACTCAAACCCCAAGCTGGGATTGCAAAAAAAAACTATGTCAGCCTTAAATATGTTCAACAGTGCAATATTCAAAGAATTTCAAAAATTCACAAAGCTTTTGAATGGAGAAATTTCTCTCTGACTTAATCTTAAACAATCATCTCCTCATCCTGACACGGTGCCCTTGTGCTCATCCTCAGTCAAAAAGCTTTCAACATCTATCCTCTCAACCCCTAAAAATCTTATATATTACAATGAGATCACCTCTCTTCCTCCGAAACTTAATTTGTTCTTACTTACAGCTTCATTTTACTACTCTTATAATCAGGCAACACACTCATCCCAGGGACTGATCTGGTGAATGTTCACTGTACTACCTCCAATGCAAGTGTATCTTTCCTTAAATATGGAAACCAACATTGCCCTTGGTGCTTTAGGTGAGGTCTCTGCAAAGGCCCAAACAATTGTAGTAAGATTTCCTAATTTGTTTTCTCCAATCCTCTTGCATTGAATACAAACATATTGTTTGCTTTCCCAATCGTTTTCTAGACCTGCATGCTAATGTTTGTCTTTCTTTTTAAGCATACATCCAAGTTCCTCTGAACATCAATATTTACAAGTTTCATGCTTTTTTAAAAAATATGCTACTTTTCTATTCTTTTGACCGAAGTGAATAACCTCACACTTTTCCCACATTATCTGCCACTTTGTTGCCCATTCACTTGGCCTGTTTTGCAGCCATGTTACGTCCTCCTTACAGCTATATTCCACCTAGACTTATATCAACAGACATTGCTTTCTATCGCCTTGTCTAAGTCTTTAGTATAGATTGTAAATAGCTGAAGCCCCAGCACTGATCATCACCCCCATCTGGTTTTAATCCAAACCTAAGGAAGGAACCAGGACCCCTTCCACCCATCATGATAGATGTCTTTGCTGGAGGAGCCAGTTATTTCTCGGTCTTATTTTCTCCATTCACATTTTCCAACCATCTTCCCATTCTCTGCCACCTCTCCCAATCTCCATCTCTCCCCTTCTCCCCCACCCCATCTAACATGGGCTTGAAATTCCCCATCTGGTGGCTATTTTAAAAACAAAATCACAACCTGTTTATCTTTCGTGAGGATCATTATTTTCAGTGTAAAGGTAAGCAGAATGCATTCCAAAATTAATGACTATTTTGTTCATAAATTGGCTGTGATAGGACCAAGTTGCAATTGTCTATTCTTGTGCTGAAAGTAAGCCAGTGCTGTCTTGTAAGTAGTCATGGGTACTTCACTACTGATGTCTTGCATTGCAACAGGAGGGGTGAAATGCTATGACACAATTTTATATTTTTCACACTCCAAACACTGGGAAGTCCCAGATGAAAGACACCATGGGCAGTATTTCAGTCCCCATCTCTGAGACAGTACTTCCTCCTAAGTGAGACGCAGAAATCTCACCTAACTGTGTAGCCAAATTTCGTACGAACGCCATCTACAAGTTTGCTGATGACACCACCATTGCAGGCTGGATATCAAACAATGACATGTCAGAACACAGGAAGGAGCTATAGCACTTGGTGTCGTGGTGCAATGATAACAATCTCTCTCTCAATGTTGGCAAAATTAAAAAGAACTTATCATTGACTTCAGGAAGAAAGGAGGAGGACACGCACCCATCTACATCATCGGAGCTGAAGTGGAGAGGGTCGAGAGTGTCAAATTCTTAGGAGTGAAGATAACCAACAATCTGTCCTGGACCTCCCATGTAGATGCAACAGTCAAGAGGGCACAACAATGCCTGTTCTTCCTCAGGAGGCTTAGGACACTTGGCATATCCATAAAGACCCTCACCAACTTTTACAGAAGCACCAAGAATGCGTACAGTCTGGGTGCAATTCCTCTGTCAAGGACTGTAAGAAACTACAGAAAATTGTGTGCACAGCCCAGGCCATCATGGAAGCCAAACGCCCATCCGTGGACTCCGTCTATACCTCTCGTTGCTGTGGAAAGGCTGCCGACATCATCAAAGACCCCTCCTACCTTTGTCATACTCTCTTCCAACCTTTTCCATCAGGCAGAAGATACAGAAGCTTGAACATGCACCAACAGGTTTGAAAACAGCTTCTTCCCTGCTGTTATTAGATTGCTGAATAGGTGTCTCCAATTTCAAATCTAATGTTGACCTTGGTTTTGTGCACTTCCTATGAAGTCATAATTGTTATGCTTTGCTCTGTCTAAACACCCTATGATCCATATGTCCTTATTTGCTATGATCTGCCTATACTGCTCACAAAACAAAGCTTTTCACTGTACTTAGGTATATGTGACAACAATAAATCAAATCAAATCAAAGTCTAGATGCCTTCCCCACTGATACTTCAAATGGCAGGTAAGGAAACCGCACCACCCAAAAAGGTTGGATACCAATTAAAGTTCTTTATATTCTTCTCCAATCGAAAGAAGAAAGAAATGACTTGCATTTACACAGTATCTTTTACAATCTGAGGATATCCCAAAGCACTCTACAACCTAATAATTATCCTTTTTGAAATATAGCCATCATTGTAGGGAGCAGGCAGTCTGCATACAAAGTCCTGTCAGTAGTCTAGCAAAATGACCTGGCAACCTTTTTAGTCACATTGGTTGATGGATAAAAGTTGACCAGGACACAGGGATACACGGCCCTGCTCTTCCACAAATTGTGTCATGGGATCCTAAACTTTCACTTTTGAAGACAGTTGGGACAATAGTTCAGTGTTTCATCTGAAAAAGGTGAATTTTAGGCAGTACAGTTCACTCTCTAGCACTGCACTGGAGAATCAGCCTAGGTTTTATGCTCAACAGCCTCCAAGGGACTTGCCCGCTACTATTCCAGCACCATTGACGTAGTAGGGGATTTCTCTGCACTATTCAAGATTCCAACAGCTGGTATTGATGTGTTAATGCTGACATTTGCCAGTACAAACTGTTCGTTTCCACAAAGAATCTGATCAGTTCTCCGCTTGCACAGATATGTAGAATACAGCGTATCTCTAAAATCTCACTTCTTAGAATTTTAATATGATGAACTTAGTGCGTTGCATGAACCAGTCAGCATCTCCTTTCAATACAAATGCTAAATAAACCACTTACAATTATGTGCAAGAATGAACAACAGCAGAGGGAGCTCATGATTTCTCATCTACCTGTCACCCAGTCTGCTGCTGACTTCACTTTTAATGGCCGGAATCTTTATTGTAGGGACTAAAACGTGGGCTTCATTGACTCATTTCATTTTGGACACGTAGACCATCCTTCTCCTAAGTATGAAATGATTTTTTTTTAGGGGCATCAAGAAAAACAATCGGCGCAGATTAGGCAAACCTAGGATGCTATTTCAAACGAAACTGTTGCGGCAAACTGTAACGTGTTTTTTCTCTTCTCCACAGACGCTGCCAGACTTGCTGAGCGTTTGCAGCATTTTCTTTCAGTTGCGAAAGCGGGTTCCAATCAGCAGATGCTGAATTGGTGGCCGAAGACACAGTGAGTAGGTTTCCAGGTGGAATGGTGGAGGCAAAAACCAGGGACCCATCATTCCAGAAACAATTAGATGTCAGTCTGGAGACTGGGGGTGAGTGGAGGGTCATTCTGGATGGGTGCACGAAGGCAGCCAACATGACCTTCCTCGTCCAATTTAATCTTGTGACCTAGCGATATGAATTTTAAATCCCAGTGGTGACAGAATAACGTTCCAGGAGGGGTGTGGGGAGGGGCGTTAACCTAAAAGAATGAAACCCATAGGGTGAACACCCCCATCACAATAACTGGCTGAGGACTGTCATCAGAAACTCATCAAATGTTTGTTCCCTAAATGTCCACAGCAGTAATTTATAACCTTACAGCTTCTGCTCACACTAGTGGGTTCAGGATACATCTGTTCCAGGTCAGGAGACTTAGAAACTGACTGATCAATCATTCTAAATGTAATTCTTATTGCATTTTAAATATTTTTTAATTCTATATGCTTTATTTCAAACAAATGTATTTGCTGTGAGTTGCAGTACAAGAATTTAAAAGACAGTTCTGTAACTGAAGCAGTAAATATTCTCCTCTGGGGAAAATGGGGAAGTCAAACTAAATTTGTTTGTGTGTTTGCTCTGTGCTGACCCTTCTCAAAATCCTGTGCCGCCTTGTTTAAACACACGAGCGGATTCCCGCATTGGGTAACCTTGTTTTATCATCTCTCTGCGATTTGCAACACCAGGTTCCAGGCAGCAGCCGTCTGCTGCTTGACCGTGTTTGGCCCTGGAGAGTCCCGCAGCACCGTAAAACAATCTCCTCTGTGGCTCGTCTCCCATTTTTTCCTTTCTCTTTGGAGCCTGATTGAAATCTTACATCCTCACAACCCAGCAGCTTTCTTCCTCCCACCTCCCATTGCTTCCTCCCCCCCGCACTGGTCCATCTCAACTAAATCAAGGGATAAATTGTTTCTGCAGGGCGCTGCTTCCAACAATGCGACTGTTTAATACAGATGAAAGCAGACCTGACAGACAGGGCAGCCTCTTCCACGAGGAGACCTTTACGTTGTTTGCCGGGTGCAAACTGATGATTGTAACCAAGGCTTTTAAACGTTAGCTTCTTAAACAATAGCAATTTATTGCATTAGTAGGAAACCTTTATCCTACTATACAACTTCTACAAATTAAAATAGATTCTGGAGTAATTTCAAGGTCACGCTGATCAAATGTTTTTTTGGTCTTTCACTTCTCACTGATCTCCTTATATATTCGGAAATGATCAGACTGATATTTTAACAGAAGGAGATTGGAAGAGAAAACCGACTGCCCACTGTAAACTAAAATCTAATACTTCAAGGACAATAATAATGAAAGTGGAAAACTCAACAGGTTACAACGTTAGCTTAGGTGTCAGATGTATTATAGAGAGGGATTCGGATAATAGGAGACTATCGACAGCAAACTTCTTTAATGGACAGTGGTTATAACTCCATCACAATGGAACAAAAACACTTTCTTTTTAATGTCAAGTGACAATCCCTCCTGTCAAGGATGATTCTTGAAATGACTATATGGAAATGAGACGTCAAGTTTTGGTGTGAATCCACAGATGGCTTTGAGCCGTACTGTAGCCTTGCAGTTTCTACCACAGAAAAGGACATTGGCTGTTGGCCAGTGGAGGGTGTGGCAATGTTGGTTTGAACAACTGTCCTCTTTTTCTGTCTTCCATTCTAACTCTCTCCGGAGCGGCTTGATTCGTAGGTCTTGACAATTTTTGGTTCCCATGTGTGGACGTTGATAGGATAGATCTTCATGAAGATTGTCTTTGAAGCGTTTCCTTTGGCCTCCGTCGGAATGAGATCCCTGATATAGCTCTGAGGAGCGCACCTTTCCGAGTGGTCGTGAGTCAGGCATTCTGTTGGCATGTCCCATTCATCTCATCCAATGTGAGATTACGTGGGTTCTAGACTTACATTCATACGAGCAAAATGAAAACGACTTTTATTGTTCATCTCCAAGGCCTGAATTTTTCTTGGACTTAGACGTCAAAAGGATAGGGGAAAGTCCAGGCCCGAATCAGATCAGCCACAATCTTATCAAATGGTGGAGCAGGAAGATGGACTAAATGACCTATTCCTACTCCAGATTCATCTGTAAATAGGTATGCATATTTAATGACATTTTACCTAAAAGGGAGGAAGCAACGGGCAGCCCACTCAACCATGGGTCTTGGACTGTCAACAGTTCCAGGGAATGTTAAATTGGCTTTAGATGAGACTTCCACTGCCCATCAAGTGGCAGTGGTCCAACCAAATACTGTAGCTCTCCCGGGCCAGCAGTGCCAACTAGGCCCTTGGCCACTGAAGGAATGCAGCAGTCCCTGATGGAAATGAACTGCAATGGAACCTGACTTGAAAGTAAAGTTATTGTCTCCCTGGAACAGACAGCTGGGCTCTGGCATGAAGGATAAAGTCCAGGATGAACTTAGAAAGATAAAAATTCCTCCATTCTTGCTATCAGAGGTTTGTTAATCTGTGGAATGGAGATAGGATCATGGAGTTTTTTTTAAAAAGACTGAGTTCGACAAATTCTTGATTGACAAAAGAAGTCAAAGGGTATAAAAGAGTAGGCAGGAAAGTAGAGTTGTGTCCACAAGCAGATCAGTCCTTATTAAATGCTGCAGCAGGCTCAAAGGGTGAATGGCCTATTCTTGTTCTTAAATCATACGTTTGCACAAAACATGGGGGCAAATGAAATACCTCTGGAGGAAGGGGTGAGCCTCCAAGTGGTAGGCTGACTTGAGTCTAAGCCACCAAACTCCCCCATTCCAGGTAAAGCCTCAGCAGCTGCTGCAGGAGACCTTTACATGTCATTACTCAGCCACTTAAGAACCTCAACTGGCCCATGGTTGAGTGGGCTGCCCGTTGCTTCCTGCCTTATAGGTAAAATTCCATTAAGTATGCATACCTACTTACAGATGAATCTGGAGTAGGAATAGGTCATTTAGTCCATCTTCCTGCTCCACCATTTAATAATATTGTGGCTGATCTGATTCGGGCCTGGAATTTCCCCTCTCTCCTTGATGCCCTTTGACATAAAAGAATCTAAGTCAATCTAACTAGGCCAGTGGGGAGGAGTGGGTGGAGGGTAAATAGATAACAGGAATGGCTCTGCTGGTGCAGCAGCCAAATATACAACCCCCTCACTTGCCATTCATTGGGGGTTGTGGGTTTGTTGGGTGCAAGTTAAGAGCAAAAGCAATCAATTTGTGCCATTATTTTGAAGTGTTTGGAAGTCTACTAATTGAAGGATAGGACAGGTGTATCCTTATTCCAGTGAACAGCCTTCAAAGTGCCATTTCAGTTCTGTTGGAACCCTGCATAATATTCTGGAAGTGAAATCATTTCCATCTGTTCATTATCAAACTATAGGAGTGAGAAATTGGCCTGCACTGTGTCCAATTTTCAGATGTAAAATGACTGCCTTATTTATCATTGGGCTGGGCTTTGCTCCATTGGCGAAAGTTTGAATATCTTGGCTAAATTAGCAGGGCTCACTTTTATTAGGTATCCCAGGCATCACCTAAAACAGGCGATGGGCAACTTCAGTGTCTTGTCTAGCACGTAGCAAATGACCCTTATGTAAAATGAGTTGTCACTGAACAGAGCTGGGATTGGGCTCTTGTTGTCAAAATCTTTCAGCAGCCTCCAAACCCAAGGTAACCTGGATTCACTGGATTTAACCAATAGGCTGTTCAGCACATTCATGGCTGATAAGAACAACTATGATTTGGTCAGGCATAATTATCAGTTTCTTTTAAACTGTCTTTCAGCAATATTGTGTTGAAATTTTCAATAAAAGCTTAAATTGTATTTTTTTACTGCTTTCAATGTCTTTTTTGCTTTGTATTTCTTCCTCTTCTGTCCTGCATACTGAGTTTTCCCGCCTTTTATAAACAATCAAAATTGCAGCTAATTCTTCTTCTAGGGTTCTCATGCCCCCTGCAACCAAGATGCAATTTCCCACTTCTTCCTAGGTAAAAAGGATGTTTTCCTACTTTCAACAGTCTAAAACACCACGCACTTTCTTCCATACAAACCATATGAAACAAAGATTAACATGGTGGATTTCATTTTCCGACTCTTCAAAGTTTGATCTCTCGTTCCGGTTTGGATGAAAGGACCCTATCGCAAATCTTCAAAAACACTAGATGCCACAATTCACTCTCAAGTCACTTCATTTGAAAATCTCCTTGAACCTTGCCCAGATATTAAAGATTTAATAGAAAATACCACTGAATTTGTTGGGACAAACTAAATTCTAAGAGGGTTATTCATATGTCTTAAAGGTCTATGAAGCAATTTTAAAGTCCTGTTAGTTTGGCTTATTAAGAGCATTTTTGTCATTATTTATGAAATGGCATATTAAAAAGTTAGTACATTTCCAGAAAGTATTAGAAGAAACTGGATGAATTGGTTAAAATTGCTGCTTTTGAGAGAATTAGTAAGTATATAGATTACTTTTCACGTTTGGGCCTATCTATTTGGAAAAAGTTAAATGTCGTTTCATACAGTCCACAAATTTCCATGATTTGATCTCTCCGGATCTGAATTTTTATGAAGTCACTTGGTGAAATAAAGATGATGAGGTTGCAGACTCTTACCCAAATGTGAATGACCTCACAGGGCTTCAGAAATCAATGGAACAGTTAGAGGCTGCTCCTCCCTACTATCACCCACATACTAGCAAACGCAAGCACCAGGCTGCTAAAAATGAAGTGGTCATATAAACACACTCAAATGTCTCACAAGACATTTTGTAGTGGTTCTTTCAGGTTTTCGTTTGCACGCCGACTGATGGAGGCCAAGTGGGATGGGTTGATGGGTTCTGGATCAATATGTTGAGGTACAGAGATTGATCAATTCCCTCAGAGACCACATTAATAGTCTCCTAAAGGTGAACTCTGACCAGAGCTCCGGTTTATATTCTATTCAACCTCACCATTTCCAAAATAAGAGTAAAGGCAGGTCAAAGGTTTCTGTTTCCTATTAATTAGTGTGCTTCTCCTTTGGGAGTCTAACTGTAAAGCTAAATAACTCAATTTGTCAATAACACAATCTGCATTCATGCACACATTTTCAGTCTGCACGTACTCTGTCCTACATGTGTCACATGCATCTTGGAAACCCGAGGGGTCTGTGCTTTATAAAAATAAGAACTGTAGAATATATAGTTCTTTAACCAGTTAAAAAGTGCATATCTACTGATGAAACTCTACAATGTAAATCCCTAATCTAATGAACTGCACCTAAACACTTCCATTGTACTGGTGTGTGGGTTTTTTTTTTATCTAATATCCTATCGACAATATTGTAAATTGATTATTAGTAAGTGGGAATCTGATGTGCTAGTGGCAGTTACTGCTACCCTGACCACAGAAGTGTCTGCTCTGAGTATTTATGAAATATATTCTTAGTCCTCATTAGAAGCTCATTTTGATGGAAATAAATGAGATAGCACAAATTTTTCATTTTTCATATATCTCGCTTATTGATGGTCTTTCTAAGCAGTCAGTAGGTGATGGGAATATTGAAACATTGGTATATCAGTGCTGGGAATATGAAAACATTGATATATCGACCACGGAGAAAATCAATAATCTATGTTAATTCTGCACAATAGAGCTACAAATCTTTCAAAGATGAAGTAATCATTGGAATTATCAAGACTGTGTCAGGAGGGCCAGGCAAATCAATGCTTCGGAAAATTAAAACATAATAATCACAATACATTTTTCTCTGAAGCAGCCGTGTTGAGATCCACAGTGCGAGACAAGCAGGTACTTTGGGACCAAAAAATGTAAGTGAAGCTTTCATCTTGCAATTTATATCACTGTTTTATTCCACTTACTGGAAACCAAGTAAAAATTAGCACACATTTTGGTTTCTAAAGTAGGCGTTACAGTGTGGAGAGGAGTGTAAGGGTAGGATGGAATTGGCGGGGAAGGGAGGGAGGCTACTGCTGGGCTTACTCTGATATTTAACTATTTGTAAAGTGCAGGAATGCATCTATAGCAAAATAAACAGCTGGCAAACTCTAGTTGAAACAATTGTTGTTTTTAAGTATTTTAAGAGACAGAAATCTGTCTTGATAGATAGTGTAAACCATACAAATTACTTTGATAACACATCAAATGCATCACTGATAGGGAGGTGAATGGAACCGAATGTCTGGTGGGATGTACTAGGTGGTTGATGTAGTATCACCCATGTTCTGTTCCTGCCTGAGATGCAGGACTACCCTGGTGAATTGAAATCTTCTGTCTGGCTCCAAAGTTTTCATGTTTTGCTATTCAAGTACACAGGCTTTACCAATTTTTTTCCCCTTTGTGAAAGCCATACAGTAGAGTTTTATACAAACTACTTCACCAGATGTTCCAGGATGAAAAGTCACTCTCAGTTTGAAAGCTGACAGGGACTTCTAATATTCAAAGAGTTATTAAGCATCTGAGCATCTGAGTAGGTTGTGAAATTCCTATAAAAGACATACTTCCCTCGTTTCAACAGCACAAAGATTTGTAAAATTTACAAAAATTCATGACTCATTTCTGTCAATTTTATGGAAATATAACCAAGTCAAACTGCAATATTCCATCTAAATCTTCATTTAAACAAGCTCTAAAATTATACTAGCACAGACAATCTGGATTTTCAAAATTGCTCCATGAGGTGATTTGAGTTGTGCCATTTCCAAAATGCAATCTCTGGATAGGTCATGAAAAGGGACTCACGTCACTTGGAACAAGCAGTAAATTGTAATGAAAACAAAATGGTCAGTAGTAAAATGAAACAGTTGCCTTAAACTAATGTTGCCGAACACTATTAAAATTTCATTGATTCTATTTGTATGAGGATTGAATTAAAAAAGACACTAACTAGATTAGTGGAATAGACACATAAGATTATCCATCATTTGTGCATAAGCAAATATAAAATCTTTTATGTTAGTGAGCTGCTGTGGTCATGGCTACTCTTTCCAAATAAAAATAATAAAATCTCATGGTGGACTGCAAGTTTAAGGTCTGCCACAAACTGGTATCTCTCACTTTGAATGCTTGGCACATTGCTCATCAAAACAACAAGTGGATGAACAGATTCCTCCTTGCTGCTGGCACCTCTTTTTCAGAACTCTCCAGTGGCACTGAAAGTCCTAAATCTCTCCTTTTAACACAGTCAACACAACATCACACACGTTTCCTTCCTACTGTCTGAGCCTGAGTGACTTCACAAACTCCTTTGTGTTAGTTTAACGTAAACCCATTTGAGATCCCGACAGAACGGAATCCAGAATAAGCTCATGAGAATACAGATGGAGAGCTAGCAGATTCCTAAACAACGTGAGGTCATATAAGGATTTCTTAGCAATCAATTTATCAAACAAACAAATACTATCCTGAACAAAAAGGTTCATTTGAAGCTTCCTTCCCACTGCCAGTTGGAAAATATTTCGCCTTATAACGAATAGTACTGTAGGGTCATCAATCGGTGCCCAATGAAAAGAAATCTATACAACCTACTGTACATCTTCTGCACTGCCTGTGTCAAGCACAAAAAGAAAACCATTTTGTGATGTTCAATTGATTTGTTTTTTTTGTTATTTTTTGGTAAAGAAACATTTATCATAGGGGAGCTTCCACTAGTATGGCCAATTCTGGCTTACTCTAACCAGAGAAAATTGCAGTGTTCGAGAAGCGAGTAAACTGAAGTTGGCATCAGAAGGGTAGTGTTCCTGTCTCCTTCATTCTTTATAAGAAGGATAATTACAAATGTGTGCCATTCAGAGAAAGTCTATCCATCCATTATTTGAGACTGGCAGATTCAGGTCCTCGGATTTGACGAGATGTGCAATTGTTGAAGGCGCAAGATTTATTTTGTAGGGCATCTGGGTGCAGAGCTGACCAGAAAATGTTTACAAAATAATTACAAAACTTTTTGGCACATTTTCAGCAAAGCATTTTCCAAAATATTTTCAACAAGTAATAAATGCCTGAGGTCATTTGTTTGAAATGATATAATTACGGTTCAGGCAGATCCCATTTTTCAATAAAAAGATAAAACACATTATCAGCAATATGTATAAAAGTCAATATGAAACATTTTAACCCCAGTTTAAGGAAATTTAGTCATACTTTGTACTGGATTGTAGTCCCTTAACCTTACTTTCATGAATTCATTTCAATTTGTCTTTAATACATTAACATTTTTAAGAATTATTTTAGTCAGTCAATTGGTAAAAAAAAAAGGCTATTTTTCTGCCAACCCCTTACTGACCTTCCCATCACTAAGGTTGTCACCTAATGCTGCTTCAGGCTGCGCTGAGGTATGAGAGCCAATTTGGATTAACTAACCAGATGATGTTTGTGTTTGAGGTAATGTTGCCAATCCTTCAGGATTACCCTGGATCTCTAGGAGTTAAACATTAATCTCTCGGACTCGACTGTGAGCAAAACCCAGGAGAAAAGTCAAAGCGGCATTGGAAAGAATTGCATGTTTTTGTCATTTTCTTTGAACACTCTTGTTTGTTATAAAAATGTTTGAGATTTTCTTTAACAAACCTCTCATTGGGTGGAGCAGTTGGAAGCTGAAGGGCACACAATGAAAAATCCAGGAAACCACTCAAACAGGATTGCCAACCTTAGGTTATAATATTTTTCTTCCTTGCCTATATGATTGTTTCTCTTCTTCTCAACACTGTGAACTCCAATTTCACAGTCAGGCAAAGCCTATTAGTGTTTTTGAGAGTGTTTCTGGGCTTCGAACGGGTCATTGAACTGCTCTGTCCTCTGTTCATGAAAGGCTACACTCAGTACCTGCTAAATAACATGGAACCATTGCTTCATAGCACGCGATTGTGCACTTTGTTCACTGCTTGTGTGTTTAGCAGTAAATGTTTACGAATCACTTGACCCTGGCCCTCCCTCCAGTTCACTTGTCTCCACAAACAGAATTCCTTCCTTTTAGGACTTTAGGTGAAACAATAGTACCTGTCATTGGCTAAAACTAATGAGGGGCAACAGCTAACATCCTTTAAATATGCCACCGCCCCACGTACCTGCCCTCCCCTGGTCATGGATTCTTTCTGAAATGGAAATTCAACATATATACCTATTTACAAATTAGATTTAATTTTAATACAAATCATAAGGTTACCTTTTTAGTGAAAAAACAGAGGTTGATGTTTACACATGTAACATTTTGGAGAGTTTGAATTGTACCCTTTCCAATTACCTTGCTGTTGAAGAGTTGCCAAGTCAGAAACTGTTCCCACCAAACCTATCCTGAAAAGTAGCCCAGAAACCACAAGTATTTTTATTATTGAATTATTTATAAATAAGTAACTTCTTTGGAGACTGGCATTAGTTTCTACACGTTATATTTAAATTTATAAAATTTATCAAAAACAAAATGCCATACATCTAAATGAATATATCATTCATAACAGTACAGATGAGGCTAGTTATAGAATCCCTACACAGTGTGGAGGCAGGCCATTCCACCGATCAAGTCCACACTGACCCTCCAAAGAGCTTTCTATCCAGACCCACCCCTCCACCCTATCCCTGTAACCCTGCATTTGCCATGGTTAACCCAACTAGTCTGCACATCCCCGCACATTATCCCTGCGTACCTAACCTGCATGTTTTTAGACTGTGGGAGGAAACTGGAGCACCAGGAGGAAACCCACAAATGACACAGGGAGAATGTGCAAACTCTACACACACAGTTGCCAGAGGCTGGAATCGAACCCAAGTCGCTGGCGCTGTGAGGCAGCAGTGCTAAACACTGAGCCACTGTACTATTTAGCAACAGCATATATTGTAATCAATACAGATCACTCTTCTCCTCATCTTCAGAAGCAAATAACTTAGTGGCATTCAAGAAGCAGATTGGAATATCTTATGGACCATTATGTTCATCAGTAATCACATCGTCATTGGCCATCAAATAGCTCACATTTCTGTCATCAAATCATTCCAATCTCCATATCCCAGGCCTCTCCAACCCAGAGACACAGGATAGCTAACATTCTGCCTCCCTTGGTGCATGTCTTCTCTCCTCCAATCTTCCAATTATTCCACCTTTTGTTCATAGTATCCTTGAAGGCTTGTTTGGAAGGATTATCCAACAGTTGAATCCAGCTGGTTAGACTACCAGGAATCACCATAATAAACATTGTTCTGTAATCCAACTTCAGCAATCACATCACTGATTAGATCTCATCTGAACAGGAGCCACATGAGAAAAAAAACGTTTTAAAGTAATCATCCTTGTCAGAAACTCCAAAACTTTTATCAGCAACATTTTCCATCCTTTCATGTGAATAGAGACAACTGCTCATTTTCAGAATTGTTTTAGGAAGATTTTGTTATTGAATATCACCACAGGCTTAAGCATTATCAACATGGGACATTCACAAAAAGGTAGTGAATCCAGTGTTTTCATCGTCAGTTGACCTCACAATCTTTGTTTGTCAGTGGTTGGCATGTAAAAATTCATGGGAGTCTCAACCATATTCCCAATACAAAATCAGTCTGTATACATTAATTGGTTGATGCTTAATTATAAAATGCTGAAACGTGACAAAATTGGTCTACAAGTTCTTCAGGCAGGTGCTGTGAAGTTCTGGTCTTCTTAAACAGTGCAAAATTATTTCTCTTCACAAACCTGGTACAGGATCCAAGATTGAATCATCTCCCATTTTGAGGCCATTTTCTTGCCTGATTCAGGACAAATGTTTGGAAAGATCCTATAGAAACTCAAGCGTCCTTTCAGATGATTTTCATTGACAAATTTTGCATATTTGACTTTCGACTTTGTTAGGCCATTCTGTGTAGAGAGCTACCTCCAATCTCTAACATTCTTCTCTAATATCTCAAATTCTCTAACTGTTGTACAATTATTTATCTGCTCTGTGATCTCAATGACTTGGAGACTGGGCTGCCATTCTGCCATTCCTTCTTGATACTATGTTGCCATACCAAATGGTAAGATTGGCAGGAACAAAGTGTGCACCAGTGAAATAGTAGCCATGATATTACATGTTGACATCCACGCACAATAGGAGCTGAACAATTATCCTCAATGGTGTACTATTCAATGATTCTATCAAGTAGGTTTGCTGAAAAGGTGAATTTGACTTCAGTGGTGAGCAGGTGGTAAATACAAAAAAAAAATTGGAAATGTGACTAAAATTCAGGGCTTGGGTTAGCAATGTGATTTATGAAGAATTTTTATGTTTTGGCTAAAAGTCAGGAATTTACTTTTCCATTAAATTGACCATTACTAAAGTATACACAGTATTTGCAAGTCAAAAATCTGTAGCAAATGGAGCATTCAGGTTTCAGATCCAATATGGTATTCCAATGCATCCTGTGTAGCCCCCACACCCACCCAACCCACACACCCAAAAAACTATCAGCTCCTTATCACCTTATTGTTATATTTTATATAAAGCTGTAGAAACATTGATCTCGAGCAAAATGAGCCTGTGTCCCAGTTGGAGATTTACTATAGAGAGACTATAATGAGGGCAGTAAAGCTTTATGTTAGCCGGATATTGATCTTGTCATTTAATTATATGCTACCTATTTAATAAGTTATACAGAAACATAAACTGTTTCCAAGGACAAAGCCAGCATCGCAAGCAACATCAACCTTGCAGGAAAAAGAAATCAGAGGTAACATAAATGGTGTGAAAATGCTTTATTTTTGATTAAAAACTCTTTGATCGTGCTCTTGGGAAGTGCCTTACTCTGTTCGACTGTTTGAAGCGCCACATAAATAAAAGTTGTTAATGTCACAACTAGCTATCATATACATTTTAATTAGCTTTCTGAGGGCTGTAGTTGGACTTTGTGATTTGCTAATTATGATGTTTGGAAGGTTAGAAGTACAATAGGGTGACTCAATGCATTAATTAAGGGGAACTGGTTGAATTCATGTTTAAAAATGGGAGCTGAGACACGTTTTAGGACCACTCTGATGGGTGGATGATGCCACAGTGTGATATGAAGAGGGTCCATTATTTCTGATTTTACATTATTTTCATGGATGTGTAAAACTCTAGATATTTGAACCTTTGGACATAATAGCCTTACATGGTTTTACATGGACATTCGTGGTTTAGACTCTGTGGGGGAAACACAATGTATGATGCCCCCATGCACAGTCCAGTTGAGACAGCCAGCATAACGACATGATTGCTGTGTACAGCCCGGTGAGAAACACGCTTTTGGCTGACTGCATGCTCAGTCGGGGGCCCAGTTGTATGCGTTGCTAGCACAATCTAGGGTTCGCCTGCTCTTTTTACAATCAGCCCTTTCCTCCTAAATAACTGGGCCATTCAGGCCACTTTCAGGTCTCAGGACGGCTTGGAAGCGAGGAAGAATAAAAAAAAATTGTATCCCACGTTCTCTGATGCAGCACTGCAGGCCTTAATCCAGAATGTCGAGAAGTCAGAGATAACAAGGTGTAGAGCTGCCAACAATCCATTCACCCACAGAAAATAACCCACTGGGGCTCCTGTAACACAGTGGTAGTGTCCGGACCTCTTGGCCAGAAGTTCAAGTTGCCCTACAGGTGTGTAAGAACATGTCTCAACGGGTTGACTAAAAATATCGACAAATAATCAAATATCCAAAGAAAGTGAGCGGCAGAAGAGATCACTGAACCGTTTACCAACTAACTCCAGGGTGTGCGAGAAAACTGATCAGAGCACACACGAGCTGTGCAGTGAAGTAAGCTCAGGTGCTGGTTCTGGGGAATTCTGCAGCAGGATGAACAACTGGCGAGGTCATATTTCGGTTTTGACAGCTCGCTGCTTTGCTTGTTACTGTATTATTTATGAATGAATGAATGGACACGGAACCTCCCCCAAAATCCCCCGCATCTCCTCCCTCCGAGCCCCCTGCGATCCTCCCTAAACAAGTGGATACAGTTACTGGCAGATTCTGAAATAGCAGCGATGGTATCGCAGCCAACGCACTCGAATGCCTGAGTGTCAAGAGCTCAGCAAAATTTTTATACGGGGTGGGAGTAAGGTTAAAACAAAACTCACACGCCATCACCAATTGCGGACGGCAGATCATCTATCAGTGGACAAATGCAGGAACTTTGCAATGCTGCTTCTCAAATGAAATAATATATCTTTGAAAAGCCAATGCCCGTTTGAGGCCCAAAGACCATATATCAAGCCAGAGGCGCTTGTGGATACACTTTAGGGTCATTAACCTCACACCTGTCTCCCCTTGTCCTTCACGATAATCCCCTGCCCTTGATTTTTTTTTCCCTCCACTCCCTGTTCATCTTCCTGCTCCTGTAATATAAAACAGCGGCCTGTGGAATAATTCAAAGCCAGTGGAGCAGGCACATCGTTACAAATCTCTGCCATGAGCACTGTGACAGTGAAAGGCAGTTTGTCAGATCTGCACCAGGTGACCTCTGTGACACAGACGTGAGGGGAAAATATTGTCAGTGAGGAAAACGATAGGCTTCTGAATCCCTGATTAAATGATTACCTCCTTTCCTTAAGGTACGGGTTGTGAAGCAGACTTTATCATTTACATGTTTTCTTTTAAAGCCAGAATCCGTTGGCAAGCTTCAAGCAGCTGTTCTTCATATACATGTTCGCAGCTGGATGCAGACTGGAGAATGAAACACCTTTAACCCTTTCAGTGTCCTCCAGACCAAACTGCCTTTACAAGGATTAACATTGTACTTAACGTGGGGTGCTTATCTAACTGCAGTTGAATTATCCCTGTGGCCCTACAAGGCCCACCTGAGAGAATGTCTTAGCTCAGAGCTGTGCTGTAAGCTGGGTGCACTCTGCATATTTACATTTTGCATTTGGTTGAGAACTATGTTTGTTATTCCAGGAAAAGCCACGTTCAAACGCTCTCTTGAACTTCTTATTCCAGTTTCAACTCACCTCAGCATTAGACACCTAATGTGACATGTGCTTTGAATCCTTCTTTTCACCGCACAAGGGCAATTGGTATTGGCAACAGCAGCCCGCTGTGTTCACAGTTGGAAAGTTGGCATTTGAGAGGAAGTGTCTATACTCTGAGCTGAGTACCTGATCAAATGTGAGGCTTTGCTGTTATCCGAACAGGAATCTCCAACTGACTTGCAGCATTGAACTGCAATCCTCTTCAGTAAAACAGATTAGGGACATAGGGGTGAACCTTTCAGCACTCACTGATCAGTACAAAATTAGGAACACCAATCTGGATCTTAAATTTGACCTGCTTTCATAGTGCCATTCACTAGTATTACAATCCCTGTGCATCAGCTGAATGTTTTTCAAAAATTACTAATACCAAGTTGAAGGCAATGACAATGCAGAAAGCATGCATCAGCTGCCTCAATTTAAGCTGCTTCTGTACAGAAATGTGGGTTTCACAGTAAAAGCATTATTTCAGCCTTTAGTTATAAATTAGTTTATAAACAGTTCAGTTTTAGTCAAAACCAAAACAAAGTACTGGAGAAACTTATGAGTTCTGACACCATTTGTGGAGCAAGAAACAGTTTTAGCTGAGATTTTATTTTAACCAAAATATGGAAAATGAATGGTTTTTTGACTTTTCATCAATTCATAAAGATGCATTGTTGTCAAGGTTTTGCTGTGAGAAAAGCTATCAGGCATCATTTGGAGTCAAATGGTCAATCTATGTCAAGAGGACATCATCCACATTGTCAGATACACCTCAATAAAGAACAAGAGGATCTTTTCAACAACATCTATTCAAAGTGAACCTGAAATCAGCTCCTGTCCACCACTGAACAAACACTCTAGGGGGTTCATTTGGTTGATCCAAAACAGATTCCAGAGCAAATTTTTGAGAGCTGCTTCAGCATTCAAATGTACTCCAATAACTAGCCCTTGCCAAAGATTGGCTATTCCTTCTTAAAGTGTTTGATTTAACATTGTTACACTTAGTTTCTGTTATACAAAGCTCAAAAACCAAACAAACTCAACTAGGCTGTGGTTCCCAATTGTTCAAAAGTACACTATCCCTTTCTTCATGCAAAATTCTGTCAAGCTATACTGGCTCCAAAGATTTGAATATAACCAATTTGTATTATACAAATGTAACACATGGACCACTATTGCTAGTTGATAATGAGAAATTCATTAATTAAATTGGAATGGCTTTTCCTATTCCTACACCTAGATGTACTGGTTTTTATGGGTGTGGATCATTGAGGAAAATCAAACCAGATATGACCCCACTGGAGCCTCACCCTATTTTCCAACCATTTAAATGTTGAGAGGGTTGGATTGTGAGGAGAGACTGAGTAGACTAGGCTTACACTCATTGGAATTCAGAAGAATGAGGGGAGATCTTATAGAAACAGAAGATTATGAAGGGAATAGATAAAGTGGAGGCAGGGAGGTTGTTTCTGCTAGCAGGTGAAACTAGGACTAGAGGGCATCGCCTCAAAATAAAGGGAAGCAGATGTAGGACTGAGGTCAGGAGGAACTTCTTCACCCAAAGGGTTGTGAATCTGTGGAATTCTCTGCCCAGTGAAGCGGTTGAAGCTACCTCGCTGAATGTTTTTAAGGCAAGGCTAGATAAATTTTTGAACAGTAAAGGAATTAAGGGTTATGGTGAATGGGCGGGTAAGTGGAGCTGAGTCTCAAAGATCAGCCATGATCTTATTAAATGGCGGGGCAGGCTCGAGGGGCCAGATGGCCTACTCCTGCTCCTAGTTCTTATGTTCTTATGTTATGTTCTTATGTACACAAAAAGATGTGGGCTACTTTAGGAGACACAACTCTCTCGGCTTGCATGGATTTTCTTGTTTGACCAAGACTGTGGAAATGCAAAGTCAAGTTCAGGAATACTGAGGGCTGTCCCTTTTCTTCTGATCATTCCTTTCTAGATGTACATGGGCTGAACAAGGTCAACATTCACTGTCCATATTAATAGCTAAGCAGCTTCCTATTCCATTTCAAATGGCTGTTAAAAGTAATTAGTTTTGTTTTGAATCCGATCGAGAATGGCAGATTTCTTACCCTAAAAGACATGAGAACCAGATGGGTTTTACAACAATTTTTTACCTTTCTTTTCACTGTTCCCATTACTGCCGTTGACTTTTCAAATGTCCAATTCAGTTTTTTTACAGTACACAGACTTCCCAGGCACCACAGTGAAATTTAATTTCATATCATTAATCAAGATCTCTGAATCAGTAATGTATTAACAGCACTATATCCCTGCCTGAAGATGTCTAAGATCAATTCCCAGAACTTTCTCCTGGAATGTCAGTGACATGACTGCATATGGCTATGACATTTTCAAGTGACATTTATCTGCCTGCTCTTTATCTTTATTTCCAGTTAAGACTTTACTCTTTTGCTTTTATGCTCAATAAACTGCAAAATTGAAGACTTCCCAGTTTTGGTACCTGGTCATCAAACGGAAGGGG
>NC_063341.1:19608770-19649782 GCF_021869965.1 Rhincodon typus | reverse complement strand
GGTGGGGGGGGGGGGGTCGGCAGGGGGGTGGAGTGGGGGTGGTGGTGGGAGGAGTAAGCATTAGATGGAGATGGAGATTTTTCTACACCAGCCATTATATGCATTTCTTTGTGCTGGATTTTTTTTGGCTACATTCAAGTTGTGAATTCTTTTTCTGCATGAGGGCAATTGAGGTTTCTTGCCTTCATCTTACCAAACTTGCCTCATTGGCTTCCAGCCTTACATCTGCTTCAAACATGTGCTGTTCCCAAAACAACTTGCTACTCAGTGGCTATCCCAGAATTCAACAGTGTCCTTTGAACCCATGACATCTTTAAATCCAAGACAAGCACTGTTCATCAGGAGTCTGAAGCATTCCTGAACTTTGCCCTGCTGTGGCCAAACAGGGGGAAATCAGTATGCTGCAGGACCAGCTGTGAAGTCCACACCACCAGGCCATACCAGACTGATCCTAGGTTGCCACACAGATTAATCAGTCTCAGCACCTGGAAGAATGCACGACATTGGAGGAATGCACGACATTGTAGGAAGATGGTCAATGAGCTTCTCTGCCCCAGCTAGGTAAGTGCCACCTCTTCTTTCTGCTACCTCAGACACACTCTCTATTACTGTAGCCATCTCTCACCATTGCCTACAACATCCTCCCTCACTTGCTGTCACCCTCCCGAACTCCATACACCACGATCCCTGCAGGCCATCTGCACCACCTACGCACTCGGTCAGGACATGTCACCATCATCAGTCATCATTGGCGGTCCCTCACAGACAGGGATGGCTCTCTTCCACTGTCAGGGGGAGTCCAAAGGTGGCTGTAGGTGGCATTTCACCACCTGCACCAACAGTAACTGCTCTTCCATTCACTTTCATCTCCTTTAATACCACCTCTCTCTCACTCTCATTCCAAGAAGAAAACAATCACCAATAGGGCAGACCGACTGAAGACGAGTGGTGGGCTGCATGACATTTGGCTCCTCACCCCTTCTGTGGTGAATATCCTGACGCTGACCACCCTGAATGGCTGACTGACTGTATCCAAACCTCTAAACTGGCCTCAGAGACTGTCCATGACATACTGTGCTGGCGCCCACTGAGCAAAGACTAGCCTCTTTGACTTGACCAAGACCTGCTGATGACTATGACAAGATCTCCGAGTTTGTGTCTGTGCTAAATAGCAAGGCAAGAGAAAAGTAATATGAGCTTGGTATCTCTGGCTGAGGGACAATGAGGAAATTGACAAGATAGTGTAAGGCAGGAATGTTTTAAGCCTCCGGATAGGCTCAGAGCAAGTGAGCAGTATGACAGTGAGCAAGGAGCCTGGGGATGCAGCCTGGTCCAGTCCATGAACTGGATGTGTGTCCCACACTGTCCCTGCTGCAGCATTACAAAATGACAGATGCTGGTACAGCCCAGGGTGCAGCATTGAAGTACAGAAGTGTCCTGTAAGTGGATCGGAGATGTACCATGAGAGTTTTTAAAGAGGCTAGCACACATCAGACACCAATATCCGTGAATGTGTGTTTGACCGGTACCCATGGAACATGATCTGAGCTGCTGGTGCTTGGTGTCTAACATGGAGGACGTTTGGAGCAAGTGGGGAACATGTACTAACTCTGACTTCCATGGTAGGAATTCTCAAAGCTTATCTGATGTGTTTGGTAAGATAGGAAGCTGAATATTAATAATGTGGCTGTTAGTGAGGCATTTAACAAGCAATAATTTCCCTCAATTGGTGACTTGTGGCTGCTTAGCAAGAAACTCATTGCACCAAAAGCATTAAAGATGGATGCTCCTGACATTGAGATTGGTCTCAGCAGAATTTGAGTTTGATTCTCTCACAAATCCTGCCATAGACCCCATCGCTCAGATCCCTGCAAGATTCCGGTCTCCCTCAGATTCCGATTATCGCCAAATTAGGAATCGTGCCGGATGGAGGCCTATGCCTCTTAGGAACTAGGCTAAGACTCAATCTCATTTCACATATGAACATTACAATCAACAGACACAGGAAGCTGCCAGATCAACAGTGAAAAGGGGTTTAAACTCTGCTCCCAGAAGTGAGAGGTCAATATTTTACCCACTACACCAGCCAGTTCCCTTTTGCTGCTCAAACACGCACATCTATTCAGTTTTCACAATAGGATAATGCCTCAGCCAGAACTAAGAAGAATGTCAGATGAAAGAATTAAGAGTTTAACTGCCAACAGAAAGTTTGAGACTATCCTGCTACACTGCAACATACACTAGACTGCTACTGAACTTTCTGACAGACATTTCTCAAATAAAATTCTCCTACATATAATGGGCAAACTAGATTCACTCTTCACACTGATAACAGCTTTACAGCGCACTCAATTCTGACCACAGGTAGTTTGGAGGTATTTGATCCAATTCTCATAATGAAAGCAAAGGAAGCAAAGATTTTGAAATGTTTCCACATGATTTACCCAGGAATGTGCATTGCTGTAGTACTCAACAATGTCAAAACACTGTGGAATTATCAAAGTATCTGGATGATTAAATGTCTCCCAAGATTATATCCTTTATGGGAAGACCCTATACAGAGACTCACTGATCAGAATTTCTCACTGATCTAAGGATTTTGAACTGTTATCCCTGATCGTAAAATAACACAGCACTAACTAGAGACCAATAGGTAAGAATTTTGCAAAGTTGTGCTCAATACTGATGAAAGTATGCAACTCAGAAAGAGGCTGCTCTCTTTCGCCAAAGCTTTATGGGAATCCTGAACCAAATGAACATCTCCATTTGTTTTATCCACCTTAAATAGACACAACTAAAGCAAAGCATGATTGAGAAACTTTCACTTCTAACTTCATCAAGCATTGCTACTTCTGAAATAGAATTTATGAACGAAGAAAAGTAGCTGACAACATCTGCTGCTTCTATGATCTCATTATTCTGCACATTTAACAGACAAATAAAAGAGACAATTCCAGTCTTGGAGAAGCAGTTCAGCCTAATTAATAGGTTTGCCTTTAATCTAAATTGTTAACTGTGCAATTCATTAGGAACTGCCTTTCAAATGCTCTCAAACCTATTAATGAGATTTGTCAAATAGTTACATGCTCAGTGATTCCATTTACAAACAGCTACCAGCAGCATGTAGCTAGTGTAAAACTAGACCAAGTAACAAAAGGTGAAACAAATGCTGACTAAAAGGTTCCGGATAAAAGTCAACACTTTTCCTGTCTTTGGGCCAGTGGGTTGTGGCATCTCTCCTCACTCTTGAATGGCAGCTGGTATTTAATGTTAGGTTGTGTACAGGATCTTTGCAGCCGTTGTCCTCAGATGTTAAACCAAGGTCTGTGTCCCTGTTCAAGTGGATGGTAAACATTTCATGGCACTATTCAAAGTGCAAGGAACTCTGAATGGCTTGACTAACAAGCCACCCCCAATCTACATCACCAGAAAGATTAACTGGTCATTCATCTCTTGCTGTTTGCTGACTCTTGCTTTGTGCCCACATAACAAACGCATCTCCTCAAATGTGACTTGCATTAACTACTAGTGCAAGGCTTACATTTTTGAGTCTGATTGAATGAAAGTGTAATGAGAAAAAAATTCTTAGTGAGGCAAACTTATGCCTTTGACCTATAGCAGCAAAAGTAAAGTTTAATGAATGGCTTGCTGGAGATGTGGATGGGGGAGGCCACCAATGGTTGAATATGACAATAAGTATGAGAATTTTAAAACCAAGGCATTGCTATTGAGGTGAATGAACACAGAGGTGACAAACAAAAAAAGGTCGTTGTGAGATTAAGGATACAGGAACAGAGTTTTGAATGAGATTGTATACAAAATTTGCAAGGTAAGAGGCTGATCTGAAGAGGATCGAAGTGCTTTCTAACTGCACTCAAGATGGGAAAACAGCAACAGGCCTGATGACAACCCAGTGACTCACACACCTACCTTGACTACACCCTCTCACACACTGCATGCCATAGGATTTCCTTCCATTCTCAAAGCTTCTCCCTCTTCATAACTGTTTCAATGATTCCCAGGGTTCTGATATGTCTTTATCCTCAACTGAGGATTCACCCCCCCTATAGTGATTTACATCTCCCTTGACTGGGTCTGACCCAATTCCACTTTTACCCTCACCTCTTCCCCTCCTTACCAGAAAGGGTTGTCTTCACCTCATCTCACAAGCTTCTGTCATCAATGGATCATTTTCTGCCATTTCCATCCCCTCCAAGGTGATGCTTTCACTAAACACATTTTCCCCTCTGCTCCCCTTTCAGTATTCCAAAAGGACTGTTCCCTCTGTATGTCCTGGTCCACCCCTCAAACACCCCCAATAACCTGTCTCCTTGCTATTGCACCTACTCATGTAAGGTCAGGAGATGCAACAACTCCTCCTTTTAGCTCCTCTCTCCTCACTGTCCAAGGCTCCAAACACTCCTGCCAGCTGAAGCAGCAATTTCCGTGCTCTCATTTCAATTTCCAGTATGTTCCCTGTGCACAATACATTCTCCTCTACACTGGGGAGAGCGGACACAGATGGAGTGACCACTATGTGAACGCTTCTGTTTTGTCTGCAAACATTACCCTAAATTTCCAGGGAGACGTTATTATAATTCACTACCTTGCATGAATGCTGATGTCCTCAATCAACCGGACCGTTTCAGTGAAGTTCCACACAAGCTGGAGGGACAGCAGCTGATCTTCAAATTAGTCATTTTACAGACTTCCAGACTCCACAGCGAGTTCAACAATTTTGGAGCATAAAATCTGTCCCTTACTTTGATTCTTTTCCTTTGCAAGTTTTGGATTTTCTCTAACCTTTTTCAGTCAACAGCATACCTGCTCTTATTTATTTCTTTTCTTGCCTTATCAGCATCCCTTTGGCCTCGAATGAGTAATTATTCTGTCATTTCCTTCCGGCTTTCTATCACAAATTGTTCTTTTGTCTTTTTTTCCCCACTCTCACCCCTCATATCTAACTTTCCCAATTCTGACAAAGGGTCATCAATCTGAAACATTAACTCTGTTTCTCTTGTTAAAGATGCTGCCAGAACTGATCAGCATTTCCAACGTTTTCTTTTTCCATTATGACATCAGTATTTTTCCCCAATTAAATCATTAATTGTTTAATTTTTTTCTTTGAGATCATGACATTTTTTGGAACAAACAGCTTTTCTTTCCTCATTAAGAATGTTGAGGCTATTAATGCTGGAAAGTGAAACATTTCTTAGATTTGCTTCTTGTTAACCCATTTTTCCTAATCAACCTGTTCAGTGATGTCTGGAGCAGGTGAGACTTGAACCAAGGTCTCTCAATCCAAGGGTAAGGACATTACAACTGTGCCACAAGAGGGCCCTTAGATTTGCTTTTTAATGTTACCATTAACTCATTTTACTAATTAACCTGTTCAAAGATGTTATTACACACCTCTGGAGCATATGGGACTTGAACCCAGGTCTCTCAATCCAGGGGGTTTAGGGATTGTGCCACAAGACAGTCCTTAGATTTGATTTTAATGCCACCATTAGCTGATCTCAAACGAGGCACATAAAGTTACTAAAAAAAATCTTCACCAACTTTTAGATTTATTTAAGGGGAAGCTAATTAAGTACTTGAGGAAGAAAGGATATCTTAAGTTTGCAGATGACACTAAAAATGGAGGTGTAGTGGACAGCAAAAAAGGTTACCTCAGAGTACAATGGGATCTTGATCAGAGGGGCCAATGGGTGTTGGAGTGGCAAATGGATTTTAATTTAGATAAATGGGAGGTGCTGCATTTTGGAAAGGCAAATCAGGGCAGGCGTATGCACTTAATGGTAAGGTCCTGGGGAGTATTGCTGAACAAAGAGACTTGGAGTACAGGTTCATAGTTCCTTGAAAGTGGAGTCACACGTAGATAGGATAGTGAAGAAAGCATTTAGTACGCTTGCCTTTATTGGTCAGTGCCTTGAGTATTGGAGTTGGGAGCTCATGTTGTGGCTGCAGAGGGCATTGGTGAGGCCACTTTTGGAATACTGTGTGCAGTTCTGGTCTCCCTGCTGTAGGAAAGATGTTAAACTAGAAAGTGCTCAGGAAAGATTTACAGGGATGTTGCCAGGGCTGGAGGGTTTGAGCTATAGGGAGAGGCTGAATAGGCTGGGGCTTTTTTCCTTAGACCCTCAGAGGCTGAGGGGTAACCACTTAGAGATTTATAAGGGGCATGGATAGGGTAAATAAGCAAGGTCTTTTCCGGGGTGGGAGAGTCCAAAACTAGAGGATTTAAGGTGAGGGGGAAAAAGATATAAAAAGGGACCTAAGAGGCAAGTTTTTCATGCAGAGGGTGGTGCATGTATGGACTGAACTGCCAGAGGAAGTGGCGTAGCCTGGTACAATTACAACATTTAAAAGGCATCTGGATGAATTGGAAGAGTTTAGAGGGATGTGGGCCAAATGCTAGCAAATGGGACCAGGTTTATTTAGGATATCTGGTCAGCATGGACGAGTTGGACTGAAGGGTCTGCTTCTGCGCTGTATATCTCTCCAGCACTAAATTAGATGAGGTAAGGTGAGAAGGCGACACATATGGAGAATAAATTCTGGCATTTTCTGGTTGGGCTGAATGGCCTTTTTCCATGCTGTAAAATCCTTTGCGATTGAAATAATGTTTCTCAGCACGCGTCGCATCGCTATATCAATCGGACATCTTTCCATTTCTAACCTCGGTCATCTTGTGATGTCTTTTCAGAGTCTGCCAATTAATGTCAAATTAAGAGCAACTTTGTGCTGCGGGTCTCCTCGGAGCTGGACTGAATCTGACTGCCCGCATTCCTGACGTATGTATTCGATTTTACCTTTAAACAGAACAGTAAAAATCGGTAGAATGAGAGCTCTTTAAAAGTAACCGGGGTATTTTGCAATCTGGTCACTGGCAAGATGACATGTGGCGAGTGAGGAAAGTCCAAGCTTTTGTGCAGTTCTCCCTTTAAATAATGACCTGCCCCCGTGACGGTGAGGTGTTCTTCACAAGCAGGAATTGCTCCTTTGCGTTCTTTCCAGTTTTCTAAACAATTACAGAATGGGAAAAGAGCCACGGAGCATTGCTTGTGACAACAAGCTGTATTGTCCCCGAGAACATCTGTTTCCGTCTCTCAGGCTGATACACACACACACACACACACACAGTGAGTGTGAGTGCTTCGGCCTCGCAATGGATCACACACAAATCCTGCAGAGCAGCAGAAGGAACTGGAAATTATTGGCATTACATCTGGCTGAGCAATCTGCAGCCAATCCCGCACAGGAAAAATAAAACCTCGGAAGCACGACAGATTTAGTCTGTTGGATTTGCATAGTATTGCTTTGTTTTGTTTTCTCTCACCGAGGATCTTGTCTACATTCAAAATCACCTGTACGGTAAAATATTTTGCAACTATACAGGTCTAAGTCAGCATTTGGCAAGCTTAGTGTTGTTAGATTTCTACAGTAAATGTCAATCACCATTCACTTCACCGGTATTTGCATTAGCGATTTACAGTGAAGTTATTTAGATTTATTTATATAGCACTTTTCATATCTTTAGGATGCCCCATAACGCCTCACAGCCAAAGAACTATTTTTGAACAGTTGTTACGCAGGTAGGCTGTGCACAGCAAGATCCCACGAATAGCAATGAATTCACAGAATCCCTACTGTATGGAAACAGACCATTCAGCCCATCGAGTCCACACCGACCCTCCAAAGAGCATCCCACCCAGACCCAATCGTGCAACCCTGCATTTTCCATGGCTAATTCACTTGGCCTGCACACCCTGGACATAATGGGCAATTTAGCATGGCCAATCCACCTAAACTGCACAATTTTGGAATGTGGGAGGAAACTGGAGTACCCAGAGAAAACCCACACAGATACAGGGGGAACCTACAAACTCCACACAGTTACCTGAGGGTGGAACTGAACCTGGGTCCCTAGCACTGTGAGGCAGCAGTACTAACCATTGAGCTAAATGAGAACAGTTACAGACTACAAGGGTGTTTGACGGTGTGCTGTCACCATTACTATCCTGGCCAAAGCTGACAACAATTTCAGGAATTAGTGGAAGTTCAGATTAAGTTGGAAAGTTGCAGTCAATCATGTGCTATCCTGTGGTAGGCTATGCGGTTAACACCTTGCATCTCTTTCCCCGAGTCCCAGAGCCAAAATTCATCAATATAATTCAATTGGCAAGTATTTCTCCTTTTTCATTCTCATTTCACTGTTAAAGCTCCAAATAAAGGTTGCACCATGTTCAGTGGGACATAATACCTATAAGAATAATTTGAGTTCAAACTATTGCTGAGCAAGAGATGTAATCCTGGAAAAATAATGAAATGTAATTAAATTTCTCTATAATAGTGAATTATTAATTTTTAAAATGAACATTTTAAGCCTTGTTCATGGTATTTCAACTTCTAAGCTGTATATTTCATTTCTCGCTTCACAGTGTAGTATTTTTCAAAAAAAAAAAATTTTGACTATTATTGCTCTTCATTTCCCACTCTTGTTGTCTGTGAGAATTCTTTAATGTGATTGGTTGTTTGGACAGCTGGCTGATATCAATGCAGCTCAGTACTGACCATCCCTATTAAAAATCAATCAATCATTCAGGTCCACTTTGACTAGGGTGAAGTTCTTGCCACAGAGATCACCAGGCCTCTCAGCACAGTTCTCTACTGCTTACTGAATTGCTGTTTGATGGATAAATGTCAGCCAAGTCTGCCCTGGAAATTACAGGCCAGTGATTCTGATGTCTGTGAATGAAATCTTGAGAAGTTGTTTTTAAAAGGATAACTGGAGACACTTAGGAAAAGATGAAATCGTTAGTGTATAATTCAGCGTGACTGTATTGGAGGATGATCCAGCTTGCCAAATAAGAATTTAAGAAGGCATGGCACAAAAGGAAGCTCTGTGAAAATTGGGATCTTGAATACTGGGGGTAGGCAGCTTCAGATATGAGGAGTTCTTGAAGTAATTAGGTGTCAGTTGATTACAACAGAGAAAGGTAAGTGGAGATCTGACAAAGGTTTTTCAAAGATAATCAGGCATTTTGAGAAGTTAAATCAGGAACTACTTTTGTTCAGAAGAGTCTGTAAATTTAAAATTAGCATTAAAAGGTCAAAGAGAGTGGGAATATTGCTTTTAGATGAAGGTTTGCTAGAACATCATAGGCCCCATCAGAAAAAAAATCATAGTTTTAAAAATGAAAGCGCATAAATGTTTGAAAACGTGGGTACTCTATGTGGCATTTTTGATAGGCTGAAATGACTCTTTCTGTATGGAAAAGTCTATAATTACACTTGCTCCCTGATGTCAATAGACATCCTGGTGCTGGATGTCACAGGATGTCTCTTGTCTGGCCAAACCATGTGTAATTTCAGAAAACAGTCACATAGGCTGTTAAATTGGCGGCATTCTCACTTCTAAATCATAACATTTTGGGTTCAAGTACAACTCCAGAAAACGGAGTACGAAATCAAGCCCGATATTCCAGTGCAACACTATGGGAGTGGCATTGCCTCTCAGATGAGATGTTGGTGTGAAATATTCTATGGCACTTTAAAAAGAGCAGCAGAATTCTCCCTGTTCTCATGGCCAATATTTATTCTTCATCCAACATCATTAAAACATTATGTTGTCCCTTATGCATCCTGATAACGCCTACCTGTTAGTAAGGTATTTTTTGATATATCGCAAGAAGAGTATTGGCCACAAAGCTATCAGACTTTGTATTAAAAGGTTGATGAATCATAAAGTAACAGCAGTTATACTTTACACATAACCTCTATATGGCAGTAAATTTTCTGTGCCCCAGACTGAATCCAGACTTCAGAGTCTACATTGATAGTGTATAGATTTTCCTTCATTGGTACTTCTTCACAGGTATGACCTTACCAATATGTGGAAAAGGCCAGTGCTAACGGTATAGAGATTTGTTAAACAGGGTGGCAAATCTACAGCTTAAAGGCTTCCACTAACACCATAATTAGCTGTGACTCAATTTGAAGCAGGCCCAGGTAATCAGTCTTGGCCAGCATTTATCCCTCGACAAGCATGCTGAAGAATCTGGTTATTATTGTGTTGCACTCAGCAATCTCCCACAAACAGCAAACTGGTTGCCCTGTTTCCTAAATTACACCAGTGACTACAGTTTTAAAAAGTACTTATTTGGCTATAAAGAATTTTGAGATGTGTACAGCATGTAATATTTTTCTCTTTTCACAAGACACATACATTATGGAAATTTTTTGAGACATCAGTGCTGCAGATGTCAGATTGACCTTCTTGGGAGTCAACCCAAGGAAGGCGATGGGCCCAGTCAGAGTCCCCGGCCTTTGATCCTGTGCGGACCAGCTGGCAGAGGTATTCACTGACATCTTCAACCTCTCCCTCCTACAAGCCGTAGCCCCCACCTGCTTCAAGAAGACCACCATCATCCCAGTACCAAAAGAAAGCACACACAATGTAATGATTACTGCCCAGTGTCTCTGACCTCCATAATCATGAAGTGCTTCGAGAAGCTGGTCATGGCCCACATCAACTCTCGTCTCTCAGCCTGCCTCGATACCCTGCAATTTGCCTACCGACTTAACAGGTCCACAGTGGATGCCATTTCCCAGCCCTGCACTCATCCCTGGAACATCTGGACAACAAGGACACCTACATCAGGCTCCTACTCAGCAACTACAGCTCTGCCTTAACACCATTATCCCCTCTAGACTAATCTCAAAACTTCAATACGTAGGTCTCAGCTCTACCCCCTATAACTGAATCCTCAGCTTCCTGACCCACAAACTGCAATCCATGAAGATAGACAACTGAACATCCTCCACGATAACCCTCAACACTGGAGCCCCTTCCAAGGATGTGTTCTTAGCCCCCTACTGTATTCCCTGTACACCCATGACTGTGTTGCCAAATTCTGAACGAACGCCATCTACAAGTTTGCTGATGACACTGCTGTGGTAGGATGGATATCAAACAACGACAAGGCAGAATACAGAAGGGAGACAGAGAGCTTGGTGACATGGTGCAATGATAACAACCTCTCTCTCCACGTTTGTTTTGCCAAAGAACTGATCATTGACTTCAGAAAGAAAGGCGGAGACCAGGCCCCCATCTACATCAACAGATCGGAGGTTGACAGGGTTGACAGTGTCAATTTCCTAGGAGTGACAATGACTGATAGCCAATAACCTGTCCTGGACTTGCCACGTAGATGCGACAGTCAAGAAAGCACTCCTCCATCAGGCAGAAAATACAGAAGCTTGAACACACGAACCAGCAGGTTCAAGAACAGCTTCCTTCCTTCTGTTATTAGACTGATAAATGGACCTATCAAGCTTAAAATAATGCTGATCTCGCCTTGCACTTCCCCTGTGCAATGTAACCTGTATGCCTCTGTCCTAGGTTTTTTTAACTCTATGCTCTGTATGTCCTTGCTTACTATCATCTGCCCGTACTGCTTGTAAACAAAGCTTTTCACTATACTTAGGTACACAGGACGATAAATCAAATCAAATCGCTCACATTATCAGGATATGTTAAATTTGATTCAGTCCTGCACTGCATCAATGTTTAGTGAAGCACAAAATAACTGGACTCCTCCTTCAGTCTAGTCTGTCGGTTAATTTCACCACTGCTTCCAAATTGGTTTCAGTTAATAAGATCATCTCTGAAACTTCATACACATGCAGAACATACTTCAACCAGAAGAGGCTGCTGGAGACCCAACTGTTATCGCTGATAATATCTCCGAGCTTTCCCGACGCTGTCACTGTTTCTTAATACTCAGATAAAAATCCATTATTTTTTTTTAAAAAACGTCTGTGCATGCACAAGTGTCTGTTGCATTTTTAATGGAAGATCCAATTTGACTTAACTAGGTTTTCTTACAGCAATGTCATACATGACTGGACAGTGTTAGTAGAAGAACGACAGAGTAGTCAATGGGATGGGCGAACAATGTGAACTGGTTTAATTTATTTTTAGCTGAGATATGAGCTTTAGTGACAATTCAGAAGCCAGTCTAACTACCAAAGCTAGATTTGAGCAGAGCAGGAAAACACTCATGGCTGGCACTGCAATATTGGCAGATTTGGACTGAGTCTTGAGGGAGTCCCCTTCATGCGACATCTGCTGTTGTCCAGCTGGCAGTGCTGGTGAAAGGCATACACCACTCAAGCAGCAGGGTGAGCTGCACCGCCAACACCGGCAACTGTGCCACCTCAGCTCAAGCACAGGCACATGGCATGGTTTACAAGCTTTCTGTAGCTGCTGACCTCTGACACCGATGCAGATCAGGTGTTAGGTGAACAACTCTTTCATAAATTAGGGGTTTGTGGAAGGCGAGCATTATCTACCCTCTGGAAGTGCCCAGCACCATCAGGTAATTAACAGAGCCACTCTTACTGCTAAGGAAAAGTGGAATAAATGAATAAAAGATTTCAGGCAATGGGTGTGGAAACAATGCTCCCATGTTTCAAGAGGGTATCTGCACAGTGGTTGTGGCACAGAGCTGAGTCTATGCTGTCTCAGCTTGATCTCCAATGTGATAACAGTGTGAGTATTACAATTAGTATTAGTTCCTGTTGGATTATGTCTGGGAGAGAAATCATTCTGAATTACCTGTCCAGCTCACTTCCCTGACGGAATTAACAATACTTATGGATTGCAAGGGAGGACACCATCAGTGCTCTCTGCAATGATGCCACACGCGGTCCAATAGCCATCCAAACATTAAGGCCTAAAAATTCAAAGCAGTGCCCGAGTCCTCTCCCACGCCCATGTATTCCCCACTGACTCCCTATCCCCTGGCAGCTCACCAGCTTCATGGCAACTGGGTCTGAGGTCCAATATCGGAGTCTACCCTGAGTCTCATCATTCAGATGCAGGGGCTATTTCCTGCCACTTCTGAACTGGACCGGCACAAACCTCAAAGTCTCTCTATGTAGGAACTGGATCAGGTCTCACTGCAAGGGGCTGGGGGCAGGGTATTGTAGCTGCTGACGGCTGTGAAGCTATGGAATGGAGTGGAGGAAGAAAGCAGAATTACAAAAGGAAAAGCAGCCTTTGCAACAGCTGCAGGCGGCTCATCACAGGCATTGCATGACCTGACCTCTAGCAGATGGTCACATTTGCATGGGTATTTTAAAAGATCGGGCTGGTAGCAGCGAGACTCCAGCAGTTATGTGGAGGCAGGGAGAGAGTGGGGGTAGCGAAAGACAGTCTTGCCCAGAGAGCCAGAAAAATGCAGGCCTTGCTGGACTTAAATGGTCCTGCGATCCTCATCTGGAAAAGCTTTGTGTCTTTCCTGGCTGATGGCCAGCCAGATTGACAAGCTGCCGGGAGGTAGAGAAGGCCTGTGCAGGAAGGCCAGGAACACCAGAGGTCTGCAGATTGTATTCTGGGACGTTCACTGGTCGGAAGGGATAACAGTTTGGGATGGAGAGACCTTGTGTCAGTGATTGAAGAGACCACAGGATGGGGACTCAGTCATGTTGTTGATGGTCCTTATGGGGGACTGAGGGCATGCAGCAGGATAAACAGCATAGCAGGAGAGCTCCTCTTCTGTTCCTCCTGATGCACAAGCAGTGCTAGAAAGGCACCTACGTGATAGGTATGCCACTCTTCTCAGCTTCCTTCAGTTTCTGGGAGAAATGAACACTCAGAAATCCAGCCTTTGGGAGGTTAACAGCAAAAATCAGTTCAAATTTGTGTCAAGCAGTCTCATTGATATATTTCACATCTCTGTCTCGAGTACAAGTTCGTTGCCTGTCCCCAATACCTCTTTCTTAAAATCAGAAGCAGTCATGTTTGAGGTGGGTTGGGGTAGGATTTTGAAATGTTATCATACCCTCCCAGCCCTATACCAGCCATCATGACAGTTAAACTAACAACAAATGCACTCTGAAACTGCAGAAGAATCAACACCGATTATGTTTAATCACACAGATTTTGTTTTGCGCTGACATCAGTGATTCCTTAACTGTTTTTTCCCCGCCAGCGATCCAATTTTGAGGTTCAAAAATTATTGGGACCTCTCGGTTAGATTTGAGAACAAGGGCCTGTTAAAGCAACAGCATGAACATTGTAACTTGGTCATATCTCCATAGCATCCATTTAGGTCTCGAATCTTGTGACCCCAAAAAGTTCAGCTTACAATCTCACTTGGAATCTCAGCCCCCACTTTGGGAAGTCCTGCGGAATCCACTGTGCCCTAAAAATAAAAATGCCCTAAAACTCCAATTCTAACATACAAGGCAGATCAACACAACTTCAATGGGACTAGAGGAAACAGGGATCGCAGTATTTTAGATAACACAGTGTGGAGCTGGAGGAACAGAAGCAAACCAGACAGCATCCGAGGAGTAGGAAAGTTAATGTTTCGGGTCGGTACCCTTCTTCAGAGGAAAAAAAACCTACTTCAGTTGAGCAGCGAAAGGTACAGGCACATGGAAGCATAGTAGCAACAGTCTGTCTCAGATTTGCTAATTCATACCTCTGAATCAAAACAATGTGAATTCCAGAGTCTTGACAGCATGATTCAGGCTGATACTTCTTGAGGGACTTCAGACAAAGCTTTAAATGAAGCTCTGGCTGTCCTCGGAGACAAAAAAAATCCCAAGACACAATATGAAGAAAAGCAAGAGAATTCTCCTCAGGATCTTGGCCAAAATTCATCTTTCAGACCTGGTTATTTATTTGATTGCTTTTTGTGGAGCTGTTTTGCATAAATTGACCACTGTGTTTCCTACAATAGAATACATTTCCAAAGGAGTTTCATTTGTAGAAACTCTTTTGACACGAGATCATAAAAAGGTATTACACAAATGCAAGATTTCCTTTTCTTTTCCCGTTAAGATACGGAGCTGCTTTCTGACCTCAGTAAAAGGAAAAAAACAACAAAATAGCAAAGAATAGAACAATTCTTCAAATTACCAAACAACCATTTTTAAAAATTTTTAATTAGTTGGATGTAGGCATCAACAGGTAGACCAGCATTTATTGGCCCTCCCTAATTGCCCAGAGGGCAGTTAAGAGTCAGCCACATTTGTGTGGGTCTGAAATCACATGTAGGCCAAACCAGGTAAGGTTGGCAGATTTCCTTCCCTAAAAGGACACTAGTGAACCAGATGGGTGTTTCCTGCCCCCTCCCCACCAAATTGGTTTCATCATCAGACTCTTATTTTCAGATTATTATTGAATTCAAACTCTAACATCTGCCATGATGGGACTTGAACCCAGGTCTCAAGAACATTACCTGGGTCTTGGAATTAATAGTCTAGCGATAGTACCACTAAGCCATCACCTCTCCTAGATACTCTAGCTAATACATTTTAGTACTGAGCAGGGAGGTGGATCAATGTGAAAATGCACTGCTGTTTATCTGCTTGCTTATCTCTGCCTCCACTGTGACAATTTGCTTTTTCTTTAAGCTAATATCAGCAAAGCTCAAAACAAAAAAGTTTGTTTCAATAGGACCTCATTGCTGTCCCTTCCTTTGCTGTCAAAGCCAGTCATCAACAAACTACATGTTATTTCTCCCTAATTATGTACAGAAGCAATGAATGATGTAGCTGATATACTCTACTTGTCTAAAAATGGATACAAGTAGACTTGCTTTGTATGTAATTCAAACACAATGGGCTGAACAAAACGATTGCACATTGGGTCCTTTCTGTGTACTTTGCTATACTTTTGTCCAATCTTTGGCTCACAGAGATTTCTGTGTTCCTCCAATTCTGGCTTTTTCCACAATTCCAATACTTACTGCCCCACCTCTTGCAGCTGTGCCTTTGCTACCTCAATCCTAGATTCTGGAATTCCTTCCATAATCTTTCCAGTGTCCCACCTCTGTTTCCTCATTCAAAACCTGCCCTTTAAATCAAACATTTAGTGAACTGGATGTAATGTTATATGGCTAGGAACTACTTTTTTTTTAAAAAATACAAAAACATAAATTGCTGGAGTAACTCAGCAAGTCTGGCAGCATCTGTGGGGAGAAAGCAGAGTTAACATTTCGAGTCCAGTGACTCTTTATCAGAATAGATCAGAACTTCTGAACACTGGACTCAAAACGTTATTGCTTTCGTTCCACAGATGCTGCCAGACCTGCTGATTTTCGCCAGCAATTTGTTTTTGTTTCTGATCTCCAGCTTCGACATTTCTTTGTTTAATTATAGTGTTTTTAAAAAAAATTTACTGTCCATGTGAAGTGCCTTGAGAAAGCCTTTGACACGATAGTTATTGTCCAATGACCAATTTAGGATTCTGCTACAAACAGTTGGTTTATATATGCTCAGCTAAAAATAGGATCCTTCTTTGGTGTTTATTAATAGGCACATAGTACAATCAGACTGCATAAAGCAAAAACAGCAAGTGATATTTCCTGATTTTTACTCTGATCCAAGTTTTATTTTATTTGGATGCGGCAATTCTGAAATTCATTGGATGTATAAAAGAAATATTTGTATTTATGTTGCACCTTCCTGAGCGCAGGATTTGCCAAAGTACTTTGCAACCAACAAAATACTTCTTAAATGTAATAATGTAGGAAATACACATAATAATTTGCACATAGCAAGTTCCCACGCGTGCCAGTGAATAATGACCAGATAATTTCTCTTTTCTAAGTGCTGTTGAGGGCTGTATGTTGGCTATAGGCTAGTATGTTGGAGAAAACTCTGTTGCTTAACTTTAAAATTATGCCAAAGGATATTTACATTTACCTGAGAGGATAGTCAAGGGTCAGATTAACACGTCACTGGAAAATTGGCAACTCAGCAAGTACAATGTTCCATCAATATTACATTGAAGACGAGGTTTTGTGATCAAGTCTCTAAACTGGGACATAAATCTCTAACCTCATGTCTCACAGGTTAGGGTCTTCCCAAACAACTGAACCACAGATGACACCAATCTAATATTATCTTAGTGCTTTTGGATAATATCTGATACATTTCAGGACCATTGCCATGCATTGACTTCAAGTTGTACGATTTTTTTTTGTCTCTTTGTTTTCCTGACCCCCCCCTCCCACATTCCTGGTTCAGGTTGTGATTTGGTCAGAGATAAAGATGCTTTTTTTGTGGACCCAAGTGGAGTTAAGGACACATCAGATCAGCTGTGATCTTATTAAATCCTCATTAAATACGGCTCCTAATTCATATATTTGCAGGCACTCTGAAGCTAACCCTTACAAGACGAGTGAGAGAGATCTGGGTTCTCAATGTTTGTCAATGGAGAAACTTGCCCTTCGTTCACACATTCTTCTCTAACTGAGTAACCAGCCACTCAAGAGTTGATGATCACAACAGTTTTAAACATTTTTTGATGGGTTTAGTTTCAGGCCACTTAACAGCATGAGAAACCGGTGTTAGGGAAAATATCCATCCAACATCTTCCACTCTTTGTCTTCCAGTTAATGTTTCAATCTCTTAGAAGATGTATGCTCCTCACGAAAGGATAGAGTCAATGATTTATTAAAAGGAAATAAAGTTTGTCAAATCTGAGAAAAGATTTTTGAGTTTACACTCACAAGGTATCTAAAGGAGGAACAAATGGATGCAATGTACTTGGATTTTTGTAAGACATTTGAGAAGATGCCACACATGGGGTTATTGTACAGATTCAAGGTTTGGAGCTGGAAGATAGCATGTAACCATGGATTGAGGCTTGGTTAATGGATAGAAAACAGTAGAAATAAATGCAATATTTTCTGGTTGACAGAATATAATTATTAGGGTCGCACAAGGATTAGCACTATTTAAAAACGATAGTGACATAGGTGAGGAGACCAAATGTATTGTATCCAAGCTTGCTAACAATAAAATGCTAGATGGGAAAATGAGTTATTAGAAGTCAAACAGGTTGAAAGAGATTTTGACACTAACTGCATCACATCCACACTTAAGTCAGTGAATATTAACAGGCTTTTATTAAAAACGTAACTGTGCACAAACGCTAATAAGTGAGGATATCTTCTGGAACCCATGGATGCATGATCTGGCATCACTCATGACAAAGCTGCTTGTGCACATGCTCAGTAGCTCTTCTTAAAGCAATGGTATAGATAACCTCTTACTCCACATCTCCCCATCCCCAAGTTCTTTCACTGTATCCCTCTAATCCATTAAAATTTAACAATTTAACTGTTTGCTGCCACTTCCACCATCCCACAGATCTCTCCTTCCTGAGGCATTTACCTCTAATAGCATTCTCAGTACTCTTGGAGGATGGAGGGCATGCATGCACTTACTTGCCATTATCTTGGTAAGTGAGCACAGGAATGGACAATGATGGCACTTTCTTAGGATACTTGGTTTATGGCTTGTACAGCAGTGCAGAACAATCAGGGAAAGAAAAACTATTGAAGAGGTAACCCTCTGGCACTCAATCTATCCTTGAAGAGGAAGATGATGAACTAACTTCTCTCTTTCACACTTGTCTGGTGATATACTTTGAGGCAGGGGTAATTCTGCTGGATGTAAGAATAATGAAGAGCAGTCTGGAGGAGAGGGAAATGAGGAATTTCCTAGCACTCTGGAATGCCACTCTTTGTCAATAGTGGTGTCAGTTCCATATCTGCTTCAGTGTAAGACTGCTCTTCTCAAAATGAGAACATTTTCGGAGGCCCAGCAGAAAGTAAAAGTGCATCTCTGTCAATAAGGAAATAGATCTCTGGACCAGGATATGTATGAAATTCCTGCAACTCCGTGGTCTGCAAGCTCGATGACAAATTGTACAATAGCAGGATGTGAAGAATGCACCACCTGCCTACTACAGCCCTAGTGTCAGTGAAAGGTCCTGACTGCCCAGATATTGAGGGCTTTTATTTTGCATTTACTTTCCCATTTATTACTAAGCCATTGTTCAGAAATCACCATTATGTAAGTAATCTCCCTAAATAGCAAGGGCTTGTTTTCCATGATAATCTTCTGCAAACTTAATTGAAAATTTGGATTTTCACTCTCTTGAGTTTCTTCTTTAAATACAAGATCATCACTCATTGATTGTACCAGTAAGTTTTCCTCAGTTAATAATTCACTGTGATCTTGGAAATCTAACTGTTTCCTAAAAACAAAGAGACTTTCTTTCTCCATAAAGCATTTATTTTTGAGTCAATTGCTTGAAGACATTGGCTGGAAATCATCTTTAGTCTTTTTTTCCTTGCTGTGAGGCTGGTTAGTGTTGTATGACTGCTAATACCTGATATTTGAGGTCAGTCCCTTAGAAGTAATTACATTGCTACAATTACTGTTTAACTTTGATCTGGTTGAGAACCTATTCATTTTCAACTTCAAGCTTCTCCAAGGCAATCCTCATTTCTGGGAGGTCTATAGTCTGGCCCTCAATCTCTTTGTTGAAAAAATTCTTTAACATTTCCATAGCCTGTTGATTAGGCTCTTCAAAGAGTTAACAAAGACTTCATCAATATTGGCACAATATTCAAGAAATTTAGCAAGATTCAGGACCTCTTTATCTGAAAGATCAGTCTCTGTGTCTGTATTATGCTCTTTCACTTTTTCCTGAAAGAAAAAATTATGGTCCCTGACCATGGTCTCCAACATGATGGCAGAATCACTGACAGTTATTCTCCCTGCTTACTTGCATTCCCTCACTGTGTAGGTCTCTAACTCTTCACTTCACCTCCCACCCACACACCTCTGCCATGTGCGTCTTTAACAGTTGATCTCACTGCTCACCCATATTCCGTCAATGTGCACACATCAAACCGTCATGCAGCTATATGACTTCCACTACTGCACATCACGTGGTGAGAGAAAGTAAATGCTCTTCACAGGCTTTGCCAGCTTTTTGCAGTTGGTCAAAATGGACTATCATTGCAAGGTAAAGTAAGTTTTGTGACCACACAAACTAATGAACAAGAAATATATTAAGAGCTGATGTAGGAAACTATTATATTGCTGTATTAGTAACATAGGAGGCTATTCAGCCCACATGTCCATGGGTACTATCTGCATCTGGCCCCACTCCTCTGCCCATTCTCTTTGGATGTGCAGTTTTTTTCCTTCCGCTGTTTATCTAATAAAATTGTGCGTGATGAATAAATGTTACAGGGGTTACTGCCACGCCCCACTTCCAACATCTGAGCAACACAAGAACAAACTGCGATCACAAAAGTGACCTCTTGCGCCTCCAGAGCTGAAAGCAGACAGGAATATTCTGGATGTTCTGGAGGTGCAGAACCAGAGACTAGCATGAGCAGTGACAGAGTGACATCATGAACTATAAGGTGAAGCAGTAACAATGAATGATGAACCTAGACTATTTAAAAATAAACAAAAATGTACAATTTCCATGTGGATCAGGAAATTGAATTGAGATTCACAACTCTAAAAGATAAGAGCATTTGCTACTATTCATCACCAAAGTATATAGATACGTAGAAAGGGTGATGGACAGTAAATTCAAGGATAGTTTTCTGTTGAACAGCATGTTTCGGATGAAGAACGTTAATGAGCAGAAGGCTGTTTGGAAAACTCAACAGTCATTTTTGTCTAAACCAGCAGCATAAAGGTAAGGCTTACACTGAACTACCGTTTTGTTTTTGCCATCTTGGACAGCATGGTAGCTCAGTGATTAGCACTGCTGCCTCACCAGGGATCCCAGTTCGATTCCACCCTCAGGTGACTGTCTGTGTGGAGTTTGCACATTCTCCTCATGTCTGCGTGGGTTTCCTCCGGATGCTCTGGTTTCCTCCCACAGTCCAATGATGTGCTAAATTACCCATAGTGTCCAGGGATGTGCAAGCTAGATGGGTTAGGCATGGGAAATACAGGGTTACAGGGATGGGTCTCGGTCAGATGCTCTTCGGAGGGTCTGTATGGACTCGATCAGCCAAATGGCCTGCTTCCACACTGTAGGGATTCGATGATTCTATGATCTTCTGGAAAAACATGAGATGTTCATAGGTGGTAAAGTTATCAGAGAAGCAATGAGAGCAGTACTGACTCTTTATTCAATAACTTTAAGTGCAACGAAGAAACAATAACCGGCAATCCAGAGCATGTCACTCAGTGCGTTCACAGTAGCAGGGACAAGTGGAATATTTGTCTGAAGACATCTTTCAGCAACAGTCGGGCCTGAAGGACTGAATGATTCTCATTTCAGTTCGACAAATCCATCCACGTGACTGACACAGCCCAGCTGATAGCTTTTGTATGCATGGTTTTTAAAGGACATACCAACTAATGAGGATCTTCTCACCCTTTTGCCCCTTAAAGAGACCAAGTAGTGAGGGTATCTACAATAAATTCAAAAGATATGTACATGAGAAAAACATTCCAATCAAGAAACTGGATTCCATTACAACTGATGGTGCTGTAGCCATGTTTGGAGCAAATACAGGCTTTGTTGCATTTTGTAGAAATGCTCCTGATTTCCCTTCTCTTATCCATTACCACCGTATAATCCACCAGTAAGCACCAGTCAATAATGGTATGCACTTCTCTCATGTGATATAAGCTGTTTTTAACAATGTAAACTCAATTCAAGCGAGAGCCCTTTACTGCTTATTTAACTTGACTAACTCAATATTGCTCACGGTGAACTTATCCGCCATGATAACATGGGATGTTAAGTCGAGGGAATATTCTACAAAAATTTTGAGATCTGATGCCTGAAATCATCATGTTTCTTAAATCAAGGTATGAAGTGTGCAGTGAGCTATCAGACAACGTGTGGTTGCTCGACTTCGGGTTCCTTACAGATGTAATGCTAAAGCTGAACAAGCCAAACTGTGAATTGCAGGGAAAGAGCAGAGACTCAACACATGATCAGTGCTGCGAATATGTTTAAATTGAAATTAGGTCTGTGGTTCTCCCATTAACAAATAAAACCCTGCAATATTTCCCTCGGTTGGAGAAAATACGAGGAAAATAATCAAAGGCAAAGAGAAATGACTCCATCCAGAAAGGTTGTGTACATGCCTGAGGAAGTTAGAGGAATTCAACAGGTGAATTAAATGTGATGGAACATATCATCATACTTGCCTCAAATCTACCCCTTCAAGTAGATGGTAGTCGGTTGACCACCAAATTCCATCAGGTGTTTGATTTACAAGGCAGTGAAGTAAATAAGGAGATTATTACTATGCAAAACAATACTGAGCTGAAAACAACAAAAAAAAAAGTCCACTCCTACCATCCCATGCTTTTAAAGTGAAAGCTTAATTTGACTCCACATTGATCCATGAGACAATGTTCTCTCAAATTAAGATGATCAAATCCAAGTTTTGAACCTGCCTCTTGGAGTAATTTAAATGTACTGTATATGACTTGCAGTCTCAACTACAAACCAGACTTCAAAGTACTGGAGAAGAATGCGCAGTTAAAAGTGTCACAATAAGATTTGGTGAGAAGAGGACAAAAAGAAGAATTATATGTACTTGGATTTAGAATTATATAACACTAAAAATAGAGAGAGTATTTATTCTAAATTTTCTTAGGGCCACATTCTGGGTTGCACTTTAAAAAAAAAGCAATCTTGTGCTTAAAAGGTTGGAGAGCACTGGCCTAGGGTTTGTCTTGGTGCTGGTCACTGGCATTGTGACCATGTGAAAGATTGGTAGTATTCTCGCGTGACACTACTGATGGTGTTTAATCAATAAAGTTTAGCTTAAGGGATAATGAGTTAACTTTAATCTTGGCTGCAGCTGGTGAATTTAAAAAATGTCAAAGATGCATGCAGCTCTCCTTAATAAAGAAAGAAGCTGATTGCGAATGACGTACAGAGTTGCAATAATCTCTCTCCCATTGCAGTGAAGAACTTCTTATATCCGGTCTCTTGTTCTCATTGTTTGCTAAATCTTTTTGCTAGGGACTAGAAAAAGGCTAGCACAGCCATGCTTTTCCATGACTGTGGTAGGCAAGTTATACAGTAATGCACTTTAACTTGACCCACATTGCAATGTCCTCTCTTTGGAAATAAATCTGGCTGCTTTTCAACAAAAGGTGCTATTTGTCCCTTTAAAAAAATGACTATGGAGGGGGATTTTGCAATTAAGCAGCAATAACTTACCTTTGAGTTCATTGACAGCACCACCTTTTTTTGTTTCCTCCGATTTCCCATATTAGAATTCATTTAATTTAATCCAACCACAACAACCTCTTGTAAGCACAATGCTAATTGAACTTTCCACGTGTTGCTCTGTGCATTCATCCAAACAGAGACAAGTGGACAATTAATCACAAACAGTCTGAAGCGGAACAGACCCTTATTTACTGGAGATAGTAAAAATTATCATTCCTTCAGAGAATTTCAGATTTGTGACAGTTAGGTAATTTATAAAACTATCCAATGTGCTTCCGTCTCACACTAATAATCAGCAAACACTTCTTCTAGCAGAACACTACTTGACAAGGGGAGAAATAGACTCATTAGTATATCATTTAGCCACCTCATAAAATGCCATCAGATACTGCTTAATGATGTGCATGAAACCTTTTCTCCATTAGCCTTCAAATGAATTGAAAAATTCCAGCCAATTATTACCTTTAATGTTGCCTTTAAATACAAAAGCGGGGAAGGATTCTTTGGACTATAATGTTGCATCACATATATATCCCTGACCACAGCAATCTATCATGATAAGCCCAATGAAAGTTTAGGGATAGTGTTGTAAAGCAAAAAGTATGGAAAGCTCAGTCTTCTCCAACAACATTTAATTGATTAATTTATTTTTCATTTTCACTGCTCAATGATCCCAAGTCTACTTTCAATAATTTAGCTCTCTGTCAGAATACTTAATTGCTTTCCCTGTGGCCCACGGAATAATACTTGCCTAATTTGTTGTTTACTGAAAGTGACCACGATTCAAAAGCAACAGGTAAAACAAAAGAGAAAGATTTGTTATGATGTATCGAGTCAAAGCACATAATCAAAGTATGTCTTTTCTTGCTATAGTTACTCATTGAGTCACTGTCTACTCTCAACATTTTCTGTCTTTATTTCACTAACAACCTGAGGCCAATTACTCAGATCTTGTCTTAATTCAGACTGAGAATGATTGACTCTGTACACATTGAGTAGGATTTCTTGCCAGTTATGGCTTGGTTTCTAACTGTTGGAGGTAATCCTGGTGGAATTTATTCAACTTTTATTTTCTTTGAATTTTGTTTACATCTCCCATTTCTTTCTTTACTTGGTGCCTTTATGGTCTCTTCATTCCCTGTCTCTGGAATCATAGAATCACGGCATCCCTAAAGTGCAGATAGAGACCATTTGGCCTGTCGGGACTGCACCAACACTGAACAGCATCTGACCTGGACCCACCCCCTCACCCTTTCCCCATACCAAAAAAACTGAACATGTGCTACATAATCTCCTCTTGCTCCAAAACTCACCAAAAACTTCACTTCTCAAATTCTAGCCTCTTGAGCATCCCTAATTTCAATCGTTCTACCATACGTGACCTTCAGGACATAGCTTCTGAAAGCCCTCTCCTTCCCACTCCTCATTAAGCTGCTCCTTAAAAGTACTAATTTTTTGACTAGGTATTTTGGTTGCCAAGAAGGCTGGTCTACAAGAAGCCAACACAATGTCTACTTACAGCATTATCGATCATCCATGTTCAATTCTCTTTCCCTCTGATATGAAATCCTGGTACACTGCAAGACCCTCCCACCTGTTTCACAGCTGTCATGGCTTGATTTAATGCTGAACAGAGTTAAGTTGCCAGCCCAGTGCATGGTGTTAGTATTTATTGGGCTGTAGAAGGTCAACACGTCTTCAAACAAAACAAGTTAACAGTTCACAATACTCCCCTAACTTCAAGTGAGCTAACAGCTCTACAACGGTTGCAACTGAGTGAACCCTCTGTTAAAGTATCTGAGGATTGACCTTTCTCTCCTTTTTAATGTTTGTGGGGCAGTTACTTTAGTTGAGATTACCCCAGTCACCTCCATAGGTATCTGCTACTACACAAAGTTTCTAATTTCACCTTAATGTGACAGCAACAGCCCTGGCAGAGTAACTCTGGCTGGGATAGAAAGACCAAACTGAGAGTTTGACTTCACTTCATAAATGTAAAAAGGTTCCTCATTTATTGAGCCATATCCATGTTCTCGTGAATGACATCAACACAACCATACAAAACACTGCAGAGTGTACGCTTTTTATTCTCAATAGTATCATAGTGAAATACTACTTTGTAATTGTGAAATATCACTAACAACAATATGTTTGGGTTCCTGAGATATCAGAACCATGCGCAAATTTTGACACGTGTGCTATCAGTTTTATTTTCATTGTTGGTGGCATAAACAATTCGGGGAATTAAATATTATTATTAATCAAATCTACTGCAGTGACATCCTAGAAATGCATAAAACCTGCCCTGGTTAATGTTGGTTTACTTATCTAATTGTGGTGACTGAATGTTAAATTATGTTCCTTCACTGTTGAGCAGAAGCCAGGAGAATCAGCAACAAAGCCCTGTATCTTCCCAACTGGTGGACAAGTGAATGAAGCTGCTGACTGAGCAGGAATAATAATTTAAAATAAGCAGATAACAGCCTTGGATCAGTAGGCAGCACACAGTCCTCTGTATTAGAGGTTTGTAGATTTAAATTCCACTCCACACCAATGACCGCAAGATCTAGACTTGCACAGCCCGAAGTGCAGTCTTTCCAATGAGATAACAAACTGAGGCTCTGACTCTACTTACCTATAGCCCCATCTTGAAGAGCAGGAGAGTTCTCTTTGTGTCCTGACCAATATTTGTCCTTCAAACAACATCACTACAAAACACATTATCGCGTCATCATCACAACTGCTGTTTGCCAGAATGTGCTGTGCGCAAATTGCCTTCCTTGCTTCCTGCATTACAACAGTATTTGATTGGCTATAAGAGCATTTTGGAATGTTCTGAGCTCATGAAAGGCAGTATATAAGTGAAAAAAAAGCCTTCTTTGCACTATGAAAACAGAACTTGTGGGATTATATCTAATAATTAGAAACAAAAAATCTCAACAAACTCTAAAATAAACTGACATTTACTTACCTTTTATAACATTTTAGTTTTATTACCCAAGTATTAAATTTAATAGCATAACTGTTATAATGCACATACTTCTCATAATAAGCTCTAATATTGTATTCATCTGTTAGTGTTGGATGTTGAAAAGTCCCAATTTTACTGTACTGATATTAAAAAAACTTCCTGTTATGAACCTCATTTTCTAGCATTCTCTTGTATTACAAGACTGTTGATGAAACATATTCAGTCATAAACTTCCTGTTACAAGATACTGTGCAATTACAAACCTAAAACTCTAAACATGTAAATCTCTTGATACAATGAACACTGTTAACATGAACTTCCTGTTATACTAAATTCTAATTTTACACACCTTTATTACAAACACAAAAATAGGAGAAGAAACAGCTATTCAGCCCCTTGAGCCTGCTGCACCTTTCAATAAGATTATGGCTGATCTATTTGTGTTTTGAATTCCAAATTCCAATTTAAACCCTTGAATAACATTTGATTTCCCTGCCTAACAAGAATCCATCCAGCCTTAAAAATATTCAGTGACCATGCCTCCACTGAACCAGAGAGTTCTGTGCAATTCAGAAAAAAAAAAGTTTTCTCCTCATCTCTGCCCTCATGCAGTGACCCCTAATTATAAAAAAGGTGCTATAGTTCCTGACTGCCCACAAAAAGAAACATGCTTTTCCACATCCACTTTGTCAATGTCTTGTTCACTGCAATCAAGTCACCCCCCCTCATTCTTCTAAACTCCAGTGGAAACATGCTCATTCTGTTCAACTTAAACTCCTATGGCAACGCACTCATTCCAGGTCCCAATTTAGTAAACTCGTAAAACCGTTTCCAATGCAGTTACAGTGTTTCTTAAATAACGAGAACAAACCTGCACAGAATATTCGAGACGTGGTCTCACCAACGTTCTGTATAGCTGAAGCATGACATTCTTATTTTTATGTTCAATTATTCTCATAATAAAATATAGCATCCCATTAGCCTTTTAGATGTCCTGTATTTGCACTTTAACCTCCTATAACTCATGTTCCAGAACACTTTCCTCTACACCTCAGATTCGACAACTCTTCTCCACTTAAATCATCCCCTGCATCCTTCTTTTTCCAGTCAAAGTGAACATTTTCCCGTGTTACACTCCATCTGCCAGGTTCTATGTCCCTCAACCTATTATATTCCTCTGCAACTTTCCTATGTTGGATATCCTGAAGATAACAGGAACTAATAAAGGGCTTTACAATGGGCTGCCATGGGAGTAGAAGTACATGGAGTCATTCAGGTCTGCTAAGAGCTACGTTTGCAGGAAATCAGTAAATCCTGTCTTTACCAAACAAGAACAAACTATTCAGGATTGGTCATATGCACAGACAGTTCCAAATAAGGTATACACTTGGCACAGAGACCCGTGTATAAAGCAGCCCAGAAACCCCCTGATTGTTCATCAGCCCTTTGAAGATTAACTCTGCAAGAGGTATCCTAGGTCAGGAGGTGTGGTGAAAATGGCGAGACAAGTTCCAGCCTAGCCAGCTGCCAACTTTCCCGGGTAATAATGTTTGGGGTTTCATTACCAAACCCAGATTAGTGAGAGACAGTGATTGATATCTCTCTAGGAGTTAAAAGCATGTGTTATTCATTTAAGTACTTAATATATTAATAACATTTTATACAACTCTGAGTGTCTCCATTATATCCTCGTCTATGTGTATACTGTTATCTCTCAGAGATGGACAACACCTATGTCTTCTTCACAACATACTTTCCTACCAGTCTTGGTGTTATCTGTAGAGTCATTGTAACAACATCAGCCAGGTGGACCTTATAGAATATATGTTCCCTGATTGGACTAGATTAACAGCCCCAATCAGGGAGTCCTGGCTGACAGATATGAACAGGAAAAACAGACATCCTGTTCACTCTGAAAGCTGGCTCTGAGGGAGCTGGATCTGTGTCAAGGACTCTTCCCATCTAAATAAAAGATGATTGGTGACAGGATATTGGTCCCTATGGGATTATTTCAATGGTGATGAGAGAAAAGCATGCTCCTGAAGAAATTTGCTCACTGACAGTTGAATCGGAGCAAGTGTTTCTGGCATCATGCCGTTATGTGGGAAGCTTGACTTGTTTTATCCTGCCACTGAAGGTTGGGCCCAGAATGTAGAAAGAATGTGTTTTTTTTCCCAGGCAAATGACATTGGGGCAGATGAAAAGCAACGAGCAGTTCTCCTCACAGCTTGCGGACCCACAGCTTTTTTTCCATTATTAGAAGCCTAATATTCCCTGAGGCATCAGATACTAAAACCTTTCAAGGGTTGACAGATTTAGTTAAGGACTATTATGACCCAAGCCTCCTTTAATTCTGAGACACTCAGGTTTTTTTGGCAATCTGAGAATCAGGGGAATCCGTATCGGGATTGTGGACTGGGTTAAGATGACTGGCAGATACACGTGACTTTGGGTTAACCCTCAATGAGATGCTGAAACAACGTTTGGGACGTGGGATCAATGATGTAACCATACAAAAAGTTCCTCATAGTTGAAGCCCAACTGCTCTTCAAACAGGTACTATAGCCGGCTTAATCATTGGAAAATGCAGCGAGTGCAGCATATGAGTTTGCAGGGTATTCTGATGGAAGTGGACACCTTCACCAGTCTGACTAAACTTGGGGAACACCACTTGTGTGAAGGCAATAGCCTCACTCAGGACATATCCTGAGCAGAGGGACTCTAGGTCAGCCCGCAGCAGAACCCCAAAACAAAGCCAAGCCTCAGCCAAACAGCAAAAATTTTCTTCAGGATCCAGGCTGGCAGACCATTGTGGTTGCTGCCTGTATGCGAGCTTGAGACAGTAGAACAGTACCACTACACCTAAATTGAGAAAGGGAACTCATTGGCCGGCATCCAGGAGAACGAACACCCTGGAAAGTCCACCTACATCTGGTTTGGAACCGTTAAGTGGCTTAGCAATATCCAAATCAGAACCAATAAAAATAAATGTCTGGTTAAATAGTCACCCAACTCTAAGGAGGTCGATACCAGTGTAGCCATTTCAGTGATTGCAGAACCAGTCTTTTGAAAATTTGCTCTAGACTCCAATCCTTATGTTTGTGCAAGATCTCGGCTAGACTGAGAGCCCATACCAGGGAATCTTTACGTATTAAGGGTACAACTTCAGTTCTGGTCTCTTATGAGAAGCAGCTGATTTCTCCCCAAGCTTGATGGGGAGAAATTGGTTGAGTAAGATTCACTTTGATTGGCCCAACATTTTGATTAGAAAATGGCTGCCCAAGTGAAGTCTTAATTAAATACCCAGAGGTTTCTCAGAAAGGTCTAGAGACTATCAAAGTAGTCAAGGCCACCTTGCATGTTGTCCTGGAAGCAATTCAATGATACTGCAAGGCTCGTCCAGTATTTTTGCCCATAAGGCTAATGGCAAAGGCAGAAATCAGGAGGGTGGAAAGTGAAGGAATCAAAGCAGTACAGCTTGCAGAACAGGCAACACTGATCATACTGATTGTGAAGCCTGATAGGAATGTTTGCCTTTGAGGGGATTTTAAATGAATGGTAAAGTGCTTTTCACAGCTGGATAAATACCCAATCCCTCGCTTAGATGATTTATAATGCAAAGCTGACAGGGGTCTGTCCCTCATGAAGCTGGTCATGAGCCATGCGTACTTGCAATTGCAGTTAGATGACAATTCCCAGAAGTATGTTACAATTAATACCCATAAAAGGTTTCTATCAATATACGAGACTGACATTTGGGGTATGTGTCAGCGATTTTCCAGCAGACGATGGACAACATTTTAAAAGGTCTACCCCAGGTCGCCATTTATCTAGATGACATGATATTAACAGGGAACAGCAATATGGACCACAGAGAGAATTTGGAGATATTCCTTAGACATTTCTCCCAGATGGGCATATGCCTTAGAATGGAAAAATGTGTGTTCCAGGCATTCCACATGCCCTGCAGAGTCAACAACACCGGGTTACACCCATTGGAAGATAAAGTGAGGGCGATTAGTAGTGCCCCAGCTCCCAACTTGGTATTGGAGCTTAGGTCTTTCCTTGGGCTGGTGAACCATTATGGAAGGTTCATACATAACCTGGCCTCCATCCTGACATCTTTGCACCAACTTTCTAAAAGAAGGATCAGCCTTGGAAACGGTGGCATAGCCAAGTCATAACCTTCAGGGAAGTGAATAAACAGCTATCATGCTCTGAAGGTGTTGGCACACTGCGATCACAAGTAAGATCTCGTATTGACATGCGATACCTCCCCGAATGACATCAGGGTTGTATCAGTTCATAGGTGGCCCAATGAAGAAGAACACCCAATGGCATATGGAAACAAGGTCTTTGGTTAATGCAGAGCATAAATATGCCCAGGTGGAGAAAGAATATTTGGCGGTCATAATTGCAGTCAGGAAGTCCCACCAATACCTTTATGTACTTACAGAGGACAAGGCAGTGCCACCCATAGCTTCAGGCCAAATTCAGTGGTGGGCTCGAATACTAACTGCTTATAATTACAAGATGGAACACCATCTGGAACGCCAAGTAGTAAATGCGGAAACATTGAGCCACCTCCAAATATATACCACTGTTGGCACCACCACTGGAAGAGACCATAATGGTTTTAAATTTTCTGGACACTTCCAGACACAGCTGACAATATCAGACATTGGACACAAAACGTTCTGTTCTGGGCTAAACTGAAACAACAGGCAGTGATGGGGGAATCCAAAGGGCTGTCACAACCAGAATTGAAACCCTTTTGGACCCAGAGAGACCACAGCACAGTAGAGGATGGCACTTTATTATGAGGAGCAAGAGTGATTGTTCCAAACATGGGTTGCCATCAGATACTGGCTGAAGTCCATCAGGGTCATCCAGGGTTGTCCAAAATGAAGATGTTGTGAGAAGTTATGTCTGGTGGTCAGGCTTGGATGCAGATAAAGCCACATTGGGCGCTGCCCTATCAGAGCGCCAACAAGGGCAAAGGTTACTGCCAGCAACTCCCCCACATTTGTGGCAATGGCTGTGTAAACCCTGGGCTTGGTTACATGTTGCTTATGAAAATCTTTTCATGGGCTCAATATTCTTAGTCATTGTGGACGCCCACTCAAAGTGGCTGTACGTGCATAGAGTTCATTTGTCAAACACAGGGATGACAATAGAAAAACTGCACGCATCTTTTGCGATACATGGACTCCTGAAAGCGTTGGTCACAGATAATGGGCCATTATTTACCAGCAGGGAATTTGAGTATTTCCTAAAGTTGAATTGGATTCGACTTAAGGACAGCTCCATACCATCCATCATCCAATGGTCTAAGTCCAAGCTTTGAAGGCAGGCTTAAAGAAACAACCTACAACTTCACTTGATACCAAACTGTCCTGGTTCCTATTTGATTGTAGGACCACCCCTCATGCAACTACAGGGATCACTCCAGCAAAGTTGCTAATGGGGAGGGAAGACTCTGCACCAGATTAAAGTTGTATTTCCCAGACCTAGAGATGGTGCAACGGCATCAAGAATGCCAATGCTGGACATAAGACTCCACTAAACAAGAGAGACAGTTTACTTCAGGAAATGAAGTTTGATGTAGGAACCATGGGAATGGTCCTGCATGGGTAAGGGGCATGGTCGATGCAAGGTCAGGTCCTGTGATGTATAAAGTTCAGGTAGTTGAGGTGGTCCTGAAGCATGTGGACCAACTGAAAGATGTAAACTCGCAAACAATGCAGGAGTGAAACATGCCTGTTTCTTCGACTGCCTTTCTAACTGTTCTGGACCCCAGCCGTTCTCCCTCCCTGTCAAGCATTGAAAGGACCTCGGAATCTGAGATGGACGTGGTGGATATAGTCACCTTTGCTGCCTGAAGAGGAGAATGAATTGTTTCTGAAATGCTCCAGGCACAAGAGGCAACTGTATCAGAGGCAGAGTTGGAGTTACCTAACTGAGTGCTAAAACACCCGAGAAGGATCTACAAAAAAAAACACAAAATAAAAGCACCGGCCTATGTCCTCGGACTCAGAGGGAGAAGGATGTAGTGGTTTTAACAAGGATGACCAAGTGGACCTCATAGAACGAGTCCCCATATTGGGGCTGTTAATGTGGTCCAATCAGGGAGCCCTGGCTGAAATATATAAACAGGAGTGTCAGAGATTCTGCTCACTCTGAGAGCTGGATCACTGTCAAGCACTCTCCGTGTGTAAATAAAGGCTGGTGACAGGATACCCAGGGAATTTTGGAAAATTAATGTCAATGCATCTATTAGCAACTGCTTATGAACTTAGCATGAAGTGTTGTCAGCCACACCTCCATCAGTCTGTTTAGTACCACATCCCTCGTGATTGCAATTTTGCGAAGTTTCTCTCTGTTTTCTACCTCCTGATTTACAATTATTACTGGAAATCTTTGTATGCTTGTAGAAAATTAGAAATAATAATTCATTTCATCTACCATTTCCTTAATATCTCCTTTTACCTGCCCATTTTCTCTCTCTCTCTCTCTTTCCCCCTTGAGGGCTAACACTCACTTTAGGACTACTTTCCATTTTAAATATCTGTACAAGCTCTTGATGTATATTTCTAGTCAGTTTCTTTCCATATTCTAATTTATTCCTCCCAAGTAAACTTTTTAAACTATTCTCTACCATTCTTTCTTTTCTGGCTAAACATCTGAACTGCCACTCAGACTGGTGATCTCTAATTTAAAATTGTCCTTTTTAAATTATGATTCTACCTATTCTGACTATTCTAAAATATCTCCTTAAATGTCAGCCACTGTGTTTCTATTGATCTATTCCCTAAACTAAGATGTTAGTTCACTTCAGCTTTCATACCCCAGAGCTCTCTGGTAGTGTCTGTGCCCCTGAGCCAGGAGACCAAAGTTCAAGTCGCACCTGTAAACATGCCAATTTAAAAATATATATTCGAGACCACACTGTTGCCCCTTTTTCAGTTTAACATGCTAATCCTGGAACCAATCTTCTCCCTTTGAAACTAGATATCAATAATACTGTCATTGCTGCTACTTAGAGATGCCTTCCCTCTGAAGTAAAATGAATCAATCTTGTGGCATTACACAATAGAGTCTAATATAACCTGCTTTCTGCTCAGTTCCAACCTGAAACATTAACTCTGGTTTCCCTCCACAGACACTACCAGATCTTCTAGTTTATTTGTAGATTAAAGTCACCCATCATTATGGTCTTCTTGTTATCACAAGGACCCAATATTTCTTCTTTATCTCATATTGTGCTGGCTTTTAGGGACGCTGTAGACTAAATCATGACTTTTTCCTCCTATTATTCTTCATTTCCATCCAAACCATCATGATTTCCTGAATCAAGGTTAGCTCTAACTGTTGAGCATATACCACCTTTGATTTACAATGCCAACCTTTACCTAGTTTCCTATTTTTTTCCCCTTCAAAAGTCAAACACCCCTCAATATTTAGGAGCCTGTCTTTGTCACAATGAAACCATATCTCCATAATGGCTATCAGATCGTACTTATTTACTTCAATATTTCCCAATTTGTCTACCTTGTTATGAATGCTTACACACTTGCAGATACAGAGCCTTTATGAGTTTTTAATATTTCATGCCTTTCAGTGGAATAAATGCTTTTCAATACACAAATAATTTATTATAAACTTCTTGCTATGAACAAGTCTCTCCACAACCCCAAACCAGCAGAAACAATGCTATAAAGATGTTTCTGCTTTGATAAGACTGCCTTCAATAAGAATAAATATTTCATCTTTTACAAGTTCACAACCATGAGGTTTGAAAACATCAGGTCACGGGTGATAACGGTACTCAGAGATCAGTAGTTCATTACAGCTTCAAGTTGAGTTAATATGAGCTGCAACCTCCGAGGTATTTTCTAACTCACACCACAGAGATTTACACTGTCTCTAAAGGCTATTTTAAGAGAGGCACCTGCAAAATGTGTATTGTGAAGTATTGACTGAAAATGTCTACACACTCCTTGTAGTTTTTGAAAGGGAAACACAGAAAGGGATTGCATATTCTAAGTTCCTGTCCATCTGGGATTTGTGGATCCATAATACAGGTGAATCCTGAGAAAAATGAACTTTCTGATTTTAGAAACGTCTTTTGTGGAAACATTTTTAGTTTGAGAAATGTGTGTTCCCAACAAAGACGCAGCACAATGAAGCTTTGGCAATAAACTACAATTTCCTGCCAGGAATATTTCTTTTGTGTTCTAAGAATGGCGTGCAGTTTTCAACAAGAATTTGATGAGTAAACAAGTTTGACGCAATCACACTTATCTTCTATAAATGCTATTGAGAAAATAGAAATCAATTTCTGTCATTGCTTAATGGAAAAAAAATGCTCAATAAAAAAGTGTTGGTAAGTGTGACTGCATTGTTTCTGAAACAAGGGCTGAACTTGGGCTTTTTTCCACAATCCATTTGAAGTTTAAATGTTCTGTGAATGCATTAGAGGAATGGAATGAATTTACGCGGCATTATTTGGATACAGTATACAAATTCTCTGTGGAACATAGTTTTGATCTGTACTTGAAGTTAGGCTTTGTTTATAAAAAGTAGTCTATTTCTAGTTAAACTCCATGTCTGAGTGTGATAGCAGTAAAATTAGGCTGTTCTGCTGTTTCTACTGTGTGATGCTAGGATGGCGGAACTGCTGTATGAGAAGAGGTTGAAGCAGTTGGAATTATATTCCACTGGAGTTCAAGAGAATGACGGGTTGGTGAGGGGTGGTGTCTTATAGAAACTTTTAAAATTCTAACAGGTAGATCCAGGTGGCAGAGCAGTCTAGAACCAGTGGTCACAGTCTAATCATTTGGGCTAAACTATTTAGGACTGAGAGGAGGAGAAATTTGTTCATGCAGAGAGTTCTGAACCTTTGGTATTCACTTCTACAGAAAGCATTTGAGGCTGAAATATTTATAATTTCAAAGAAGTTGGAATATAGTACTTGGGGGTAAAGGGATCAAAGGATATTGGGGAATAGCCAGAACATTCTATCGAGTTGGATGATTAGCCATGATCAGAATGAATGACGAAGCAGACTCAACGGGCTGAATAGCCTATTCCTGCTCCTATTTCTATTTTTCTGTGGTTCAGTTATGCTGACAGTATTTATTTTCTCACTTTGAAAACATTGAGCATGCGAAAGCAATACACATCAATGTCAGATTGCATTGATAATCCTCAACCGTATTTCAAAAGCCACTTTCCATTTAAATATCTGTGTTCGGCTGTTGTGCAAGACATTAGCCAATTGCAGCCTGTGAATGAGCTAATCATGACAAATGAACAAATATAAATCATTATAAATCCAACTAATAATCAAGGTGCATGCAGATCTTTGGAAAAAAAAGGAGTAAGAACAGCAACACTTTTTATCATCTGACAGTGTGTGACACTGATGCCAGAGAGCAAATATAACCTTGACCTGTCCCTGGTTTCATGTAATTAAGGGATAATTGGGAAACACTTGATTGGGGCTGTGTATTCGTGAGGAATAACTAATCAATGGTGTTGGAGGTGCAGTGTAGATAGAAATAAAACTTTAGCTAGGCAGATATATAACTGGACTCTGTTTAACTAGCATTCTATCCTCTGGTACTCAACAACACTCATTCCAATTTCACTGTAGTTTTTGCATAACAAATCATTTTCAGAAAGTTATATCTTCCAGACAGTTTTCAAATAGGAATGAGTAATTAGCCAAGGGATTATCATAGCAGCTTTGGATTTATTGGATTGTACCTCCAATTTTCCACTGTATATTGACCTGTCCATTCCTTTTATATGAGCCCCCAAGAAGGAGGTTTGTATTGCATTTAAATTTGCCAGTTCTAGGCAGAGGGTGTACAATGTGCTTTGCTTACAATACACCCAAAGATGCTGAACCTGTGTTTCTGGTCCATGGAGTCAGGACGTACGATAGCATGATAGAGTGTTATTATTGAAATGCACTGTTGGAAAACTTTGATTTAAATCAACAATTTAGTTTCAGAGCTCAATTGACAGATGACAGTGAAAGATGATACTAGATTAGAAAGCATATTTGATTTTGAAGGAAGCATCTCAGGAAGTATAAAGTGAGTTTAACAAAATTTGAGAGGTTAGAGTATAAACAGTTTAATCCAGCACAGATAAAAACAGAACCAAAATGTATGTAAGTATTCTATGAAGGAAGCTGAAAAACACCCAGGTGCTTGAGTGGTTTTCACACTAGACATATTTAGCACTATGGAGCAGCCACTGAAAAAGCACGTAGTTAAAATATTCAAATACAAATCAGTAAAAAAACCTATGGCAACTGTATAGTGAGCTGGCCAACTGACATTTCAACTGCTAGGTCCAGTTTTGACCACTCAAACATCAGGGAGGCATTCACACCCTGGTGAAAATCAAAAGATGAGCTTGTGACTGATCTATACTGTTAGAAAAATAAAAAAAGGAAATCAACATCTTAGCTCTTAGAGGAAGTGATTGGGATGTGATTTCATACAGTCATGTATAATTATTATACGTACTTATAGAAAACATTTTAAACCAAACAATGATGATAGGATAAGGTGATCCAGGTTCAAAACTGATAAAATGAAACCTGATACTGTATTGGAAAATTCTTCGCACATGGAATCCATTGTATGGCAAGGTTGTGGGCTCAAAAATCAAAGAATCATTAAAGTTGAATGTGTTTATAGAGGAGAGTGATTGTTGCCTTTCTGGATGGATGTGTAGAGGTGGACCAGACTGTAGTTTTTGTACTTTCTTGCCAATAATGGTGAGATTATGTAGGTGTGCATATTGCAGACAGCACTCATATACTTGTGATCAAGGCAAAAAGTATATGGCTATAAAGATGGTTTCAAGCATAGGCATGAATCTTATAGCATCCTGTAGCATTGCATGGAATGGTTGCATCAGCAACGATGAGAAGTTGCATTTGAGTATTCCAGTCTGGTACCATCCTGTGCAGTATACAGCTGTTATAAAGAATGATTCCTGTGGAGGCTATGTGGGTGCAGCACAATAAATGTATGCATTTGAACTGGCTCTCTTGCACATGACTGTACATGGTGATTGTAAGAGATTCTTCCCAAATCTACCTCTCTTCTATCTTCAGTATTTGGTGACATATATGTCACTTTCCTTTGGGCTGTCAGTGGAAGAGAGAGAGAGAGACGTCTTCAGGACCCAGTTCCAGCTGAACTGAATCTCATGTAAAATGTCTGACTCTGTAAGGACAAGATCTTCTGCTCACGAAGGACATGATCCAACCTAACAATGCCTTTCTCATGTCACGGTTTGATTCTCAGAGGAATTGTAACAGTGGTATCTTTGATGTGCAAGACTGCTCTGATTCTGATTTTCTGGCATACATGAAGAATGGTATGAAGTCAGGCTGGGATAGTTTAACCTCCATATGCAGCCATTAGTTTCATATTGAGCCTGTATTGCATTGCCCCAAGATGGATTATTGAAGTAACATGCAAGATTTAGAAGTCAATGTGGAGTTTGAGGAATTGCAGGCATCTGCAACATACTTTTGACTGTTCCTGTCAGAGTTTTGACACGTAGGAAATATGCATGATTATTCTCAGCAGAAAAAAAAAGCTAATTTGAACTAATTTATGACATATACATATCTTAAGCAGAAGATGTAACTGGTCCTATTAAAGAAAGAACAGCCACATTATAGCAAATTTACAGCAACTGGTAAATGTGTTTTACCAGGCATTGGGCTAGTTGCACCATTAGTAGTGGAACTGTGTTTGAAAATTGTGTCAAAAGCAAAGATTAAGATATGAGATTCTGCTCTCACATATTAGAATACATTTCAGTTGAAGCCTGTTACACAGGAACACAACCCTCCTCTGTCTCTCAAGATAAACCATGCTAATGGAAGCAACCTAAGAAGTGATTCCATTTGTCATTTATGATATCTCAGCTCCCAGTCCAAACATCAAGCTGACAATAACCGTTTCTGTGAACTACCTGCATTGTAAATAGTTTTACTGCTTAAAAACCTTTAAATATTAGAGACAATGAAAACACCAAATTACCTGACAAAAGCATTTTGGAATTCAGAGGTTGATTCCACCCATAATCTTTATCTGAATCTGGAGTTTTCTTCTTGTTTATTTATGCTGTTGATCTGTTTGTTTCCTTCTATACGTTTCGGAGCAGGACTACTAATTAGGACTATTGTGGGCATGTATTTAGCTGCAAACTGTGAACTAAACCAACTCAAAATCATTTCATGGACAGGACAGTTTGGGACAGATATAAGCTACAAGTTCTAGTTATAATGATAGTCATTTCTCCAACCAAAAAATTTCTGCAATAAATTAAAGCTATTTTAAATTAGCTCTCAGAACTACAGGCATTCCTCAATTGTGTCCTGCAGTTTGATCCTTTAAAGGATAGTTACATAATGTTGATAAAGGGCACCATATCACTGGAAATCACTGAAATTCTTGGCAGTAAAAGGCTAAACTCCCATTTTGTCATTCCCCAGTGATCAGTTTCTTACTGCAATCTATTTCCTGACAATACCAGCTTCTGATCAACTGTAGGAAGCACAAACTGATGCTTTCGGACCTTTCGTGGGTTTTTATTTTCAATATAAAAAGTAATTGATTTGGAATTGACAAGCAGATCGTTAAAAGAAGGAAGTATCTCTTTTCAAGTGATCTGCCCGTCAGTCTTACTGAAAACAAACCACGTGGGGGTTCTGTGTGCTCTTCAACTGCAAGTCTGTAAGCTGATTTTATGTTCGGCTTAGTAGAGATCTGAGGGTGAATGATTTTTGATGACTGAGCCCTTCCTGCAGATAATGATGTTCCCAATATAACCTTAAAAGGTTAGCTAAGATCAGTGACCTGCTCCAATAACGATTAGACACGCTCCACTTATTAACATTTCAGAGAAAGGGAAAGTCAGAATACATGAGCACGTGGACATTAGGTAAATCAGAAGCAGAAAGCAATCAATGTTGCCTCTTCCATTGAACATTGGTATTACAAAGGGCAGCAAAATGACAACCATCATAATTGTTCCTGTAGGTATCCAATGGGTATGACATCCAAGGTGCAGCCTTCTTGTAGTGTTGCAGTGTAATGTATCCTGCTTATTTTAGCTCCCTAATTATTACAAAACCACCAATAAAAAGTGGTAAATTGAATAGAGTAGTTTGAGTCATTTCACTGTATGGAAGTTTAGGTTCTAGGTTCAAACTACTCATGGCATAGCAATCCTGAGGTGTTGATTATCAACAGCCTCTAGTTGACGGGGAGGGTTTTCGGGTCGGGGCGAGAGAGCAGAGTGACAGGCAGAAGGGATACTTTTCATCCCAAGATTTCTTCTTAGTGCCTGAATCCAGAGCAACACTGAGCTTGCACAGAGGAATCCATGCTGGTGAATGGAAAACACCAGAAATAAGGAGAAGAACCGGAATAGGTGAGAAGGGAGGAAGTAAATGTGTTGGTGGTCATTATAGGAGAAAGTAAAGCTGCGAGAAATTTAAAGGGAAAAAAAATCACAACCAAAGCAAGAATGATAAAGCCTGGAATTTTTGACACCAAATAAATTGAGCTTGAGAATGTCAAGGAAATAACAACATAATCATTTACAAAAAGACAACTGAAGATTAACAACAGGCAAAGTGCGAGCGAAAGGCATGCCAATGGGAAACGGTACTCGGCTGGTAGTTGTATTTGCAAAGAATGAGGAGATACCATCTCTGGTTATATTAGCACGTTTAAAGTCACACATGGTCAGTTCATAAACTCCTCGGGTGAGGAACTGTTCCCCTTCCACCCACCCAATCTATTCCAACTACGGCAGCAATTTCCAATTATTGCTGAAAAGGTGAAATGAATACAGATCAATATCTACAAGCTCGAAGGCAGCTGGCAAATGCATAAACTTCACTGTAACTACCGCAGGAGACAGGAAGAGAAAGATCAAAACCGTCACCTTTGCAAGTCAAGTGGCTGTAAAGGAAAGGTAAAGATCTCTCCATTTGCCAGTTTAAACCGTCCACAATCCAATCAGAAACATCGGTGCTGAGAATATAGTGTTACTGTGGAGTTCTGGGAAGAGGGCCTGTTTTCAAATGAGGAGGATCGATTGCAAGCGAGAGCAGCCCAAGTGCTGAAAATGGTGCAGCTCTTTTGCCAGGAGGGGTGATTGGAATAATTTACAGATCTTTCTATACCTCTTCCTTGTGCAAGGCCACTGGTGAAAGTTTATAGAGAGGCAAACATGACGCTGCAAGGGGTCCCTGTGGAGGGGAGAGAAAAGAGCTTTATCTAGTGCTCTCCCCTTTTCCAGAGTGCGGTGAGAAATAGTATTAGTGAAAGAGATCAACTTCCCTATACAACAATAAGCATGTTTACAAAACTGTTGGAAATGTCTAGATTAAAACATTCCCAGTGATGCTGAAGATCAGTTGAAACTTACCACATTCTTTGAAACTTCTTAAAATCCCATGGCCTAAAAGGTCATTTGGCCCATCATTGCATTCTGGCTCTTCGAACGAGCTCTCCAATTAGATCCACTTGCCTACCTTTTCTTAATAGCCATGCAATGTATATCATTTATTTATTAGATTGTAGTTATCCAGTCTACCCTTCCATTCAATGTATCCCAGTTTATGACAACTAACAGGATGAAAAGAGAGTTCTTCATCTCCCGTCCAATTCGTATGTCAATTAGTTTAAATCTCTGCCCTCTAGTCAATGATCCTCTACAACCAGGACAATTCCTACTTACTTTATCTAAAGCCCTCAAAACTTCTGCGCTTCAATACTGATTTCATTTGAAACGTGGTTTCACCAACTGCCCGTTGAATATTGTTGAGGACAGCAGAAACCATTAACGAAAATAATAATAATAAAGGAAAGCACGAGACGCACTCTAAAGACAACAAGGTGCAGGGCTGGATGAACACAGCAGGCCAAGCAGCAT
>NC_063341.1:19576440-19603770 GCF_021869965.1 Rhincodon typus | reverse complement strand
GCCCCCTTGACCTGTCCGTCCTCCCTGGACTGACCTATCCCCTCCCTAACTCCCCACCTACACTCACCTTTACTGGCTCCATCCCCGCCTCTTCGACCTGTTTGTTTCCTCTCCACCTATCCTCTCCTCTACCCATCTTCTATCCGCCTCCCACTCTCTCCCTATTTATTTCAGAATCCCCTTCCCCTCCCCCTTTTCTGATGAAGGGTCTAGGCCCGAAACGTCAGCCTTTCTGCTCCTATGATGCTGCTTGGCCTGCTGTGTTCATCCAGCCCTGCACCTTGTTGTCTCGGATTCTCCAGCATCTGCAGTTCCTACTATCTCTATCTCATTCCTTGTTGTTTTAATTATTTTTGGAGATCTAAAATAAGTAAATCTAGAAAAGTAATTTCCTCTTTCCCTTCATATCTCCTCTTACAATCCAATCTTTCTCTTCCTCTATTCTGTTCTGTACTTGGAGGAATGTAATATATCTACTAAAATTTACACTTCCTTCTCAGTCTATATGCTGTTAATTTTAAAATCCATCAGTTGCATTGATTAACAAAATAGACAATTTCTTGCCCTATTCACTCAAATCCCAAGGTCTTCCTTGCTTTGATGTTATCAGTTTATTTAACAGCTTACCATACAAAACAAAAAAACAGTTTGTGCCCTTGTATTGTAGGTATTATATTTTCAAAATCAGAAATGCTATGATTTAAGAAAGCCGATTTAATATATAACCTAAATAGTGGAAGGCTATTTTAAATAATTTTTTCTTATACGTAATAGGAGAGATCAGGTTGATTCTGAGCAGCAATGCACCTGTCAACTACTGGAAAGTAAAAGTAAGTTTTCAACCCGTGCTTTGTGAATATAGGGGTTCTATTCCAGTACTTTGACATGCAGCACCATGCTATCGCTAAGCTTACAAACCAAATTTATCAAAATGCTGCAGTATTAGTTTAAAATCTAATCCCTCACACAGGCTGGAGAAATTACAGTGTTTGGAAAGTTTGGGCCCAGTTTTGAATTTGTTGCCTGTACTTTTAATTCACAAGCCAGTTGAAATGGATTTTCTTAAACAACAAAATTATCCCTTTACATGAACAACAGAAATGGCACATGATGCATTCTAATATTGTTATAATTTCTACTGAATGATATTATTTAGTTCTTATCACAGTGACTGCTCATACAAAATTCCTGGACTGGAAGCCAACATTGGTTAGCTAGTGTAGGGGCAATGGGATAATTAGATAGGACACAGGAACAGAAGTAGTCCATTCAGCCCATCAAAATTCAAGGTCCTTTGCAAATTAAAATGAACCAACAGAATTTGGATGAACTTTACTTTTTGAGGGGTGGTAAACAAAAGGGAATACAGGAATAGCTGGGTCTGGAGGAGAATGAAGGTCTCAATGGTGAATCAGGTGGACCACAAGCAGAGATGGGTGCTGTTATGGAGGTGCAAGTAAATGGACTTTGTTAGGGAAAAGGATTTGGGGCCAGAACTAAAACTTGATATCAACCAGAATGTCGAGACTGGGAATTAAATGGCAGTGGTCAGGGAGGGACAATGGAATAGATAGTGAAAGAATAGAATTTATGGCAGTGCAGAGTCTAATGGCTGTTGTTTTCCCAGTGTTTAACTGGAAGAAACTGTGATTTATCTAGATCTGAAATTCAGGTCACAATGGCAACACAACCAACTTGAATATACAGAGCACATTTAAAGTGGTAAAACATCCCAAGGTGCTTTGCAGGAGTGTTATTAAGCAATATTTAACACAGGGCCCTATAGGATGCATCACAACAGGTAATTAAAACCTTGATAGATTTTAGGCAGAATCTGAAGGAGGACGAATCAGTAAAGAGGTGGAGAGGTTTAGGGAGGGAATAAAGTTGTCCCTAAGCACAGAGATAGTGAACGGGTAGAGAGAAGTAGTAGTGTGGTACAGAACTTCATACAGGTGTGATCCCTGATGCCTTGGCTACTAGTTAGCTCTCAATCAAGATCATTAAGTGAAATGGACATTGGAAAGGTGGTAATAATTTGAATGGATGGAGAGGTTAATTATAGCACTCTCAAGAAGAGTTACCTGGTCATTGCTGTACACAAATTGGTTGATGCATTTCTTACATGACAATAGTGACTACACTTCAACCAGTACTTCATTGACTGCAAAGTGCTTTGGGAAGTCCAGAAAGATACTTTATTAATTCAATTCTTTATTCTTTTCTAAATGTCATTGAGATCTTCATATATGGAGAAAGGAGGGGATTAAAGATAGATCTTTGGAGGATTCCAGAGGTAAAGCTGGATGGCCCGGAAGAAAAGTGGTTGCTGGAGATTCCACGATTGGGCATGAATGGAAATATGAGAGGGCAGTCCTACCCAAGTGGACAACGGGAGGTGTTGGAGGGGATGATGTGGTCAATAGTGTCAAAGATTGCAGCCACATCAAATAGGATTAGGATAGAAAGTGCCATCGTCACTATCACAAAGGGTGTAAATGATGTGGGCTGTTTCCATTCTATGGCAACGGCTGAGACCTGATTGGAGAAGTTCAAACAAGTAGTTGTGGAAAGGTTAGTCAAGGATTTGAGAGATGATAACACATTTTCAGAGCTTTGGAGAGGAAAAGGACATTAGAGATATGTCAGTAGTTTGAATGGATAGAGAGGTCAATTTTGGGTTTCTTAAGAAGGGGGCGATGACGACATATTTGAAAGGAAGTGGTCAGTACCTGAGGAGTGAGAACCATTTATAATACCAGCTAATATAGACCAGAAAGAAAAATGGAATACAAATAGATTATTGAGAGCAGTGTCATGGAAACAGGAGGTGGGTCTCATGGACAAGATGCAGAGAGGTGTGAGGGAAACTAGAAGAGAAACTGAGTTTTGAGTTCAGAACAAGGATGGGGGGACAATTGGGGAAGATTAGCTCATGGCCAAGGGGTAGGGCACAACGTGGTAGAGGCAACTTAATAAGATGTTTCAATTTTCATGGGTGTTATACTACTACTGTCACATCTGGAGTACGTTTATAGTTTTGGTCTCCTTATTTCAGAAAGGATGTGAATGCATTAGAATTGGTTCAGAGGTGGTCTGTTAGAGTGATTCCTGGAATAAGCAAGTTGTCTTATAAGGAAAGATTGACAGGCTAGGCTGACAAAGTGGCATGACAATGCATGATACACCTTGGTTCCCACACCTGCATTAAAGCCAAAACCCTGCCTAGTATATCATGCAGATCTATTCTGAATCTATTCATATAAAGTTGTTCAACTTTACATCTGCAAAATGTTTAGCTTTTGAAACTAAATTGGGAATTTACCAAAAAATGCAATCAAGGAAATTACTTGAACTGCTTCTAAGTCAATTAATGTACAATTAAAGATCTAATGTTTCTCACCCTGTATAATCCCTAGCACAAGCTGCCTACTAATTTAATTGATGGTAAGGAATCTTTTCTTTCTGCATATTGTTCTACCACACCAAGCACTGAATGTAAGTGAGATGGTAAGACCACCGGTGCCTTATGTACAGACCTGATTTGTTCTAGCTGTACAATTAGCTATTCATAGGTATCTCTGAGTAGCTGAGGATGGTAGTGTGTACAAGCTCTATTCTTTGTCTGCAAGAAAACCATTTGCTAATATCAGGCACTTTCCCATACCAGCACAGTCAAGTTTGGGAATTCAGTAATACGATATGTGTCATATCACAAGAGGTGCTTTAATAGGCTGCTTTACTGTATCATTTGGCTCAAAAATCAAATAATACAAATACCTCGAGAAAGTTCAAAGGCTGGATTCATATCTCCCTCTTTTAGAACATAGCTTTAGACAATCTCACGAGGTGGACATTTCAATAACTTCACACTAACTATGGGGTATAATCAAGGGAACAATTGCAATGTAATTGTTAGCCTTAAATTAACATACAGAACAAATGGTCTGAAAGAAGATAGACTGTACTTATTGTGGAGAAAAGAGCAGCTAATTTGTATGCAGCAAGATGCCACAGGCATGCTGAATGATCAGTTAATCTGGTTTTGGTTTTGGGAGGAGCGTAGCATTTGGATAATTCTGCTTCTCCTTATGTCATGTTACTGGATCTTACCTAACCACTTGAATAAGCTGACAGGACTTTAACTTGTCACCTGATCTGATGAATGGCACCTTCAATGACACAATATTTCCACACTGAATTTTCAGACTAGATTGCACGCTCAAATTCTGGAAGGAGCATTCAAACAAAAACAAACTTTTTCCGCACAGAAACAAAAATAAGTAAAACCAAGAACTGACTGTAAATGTTAGCCTTTAAGTATGGAACTCCTAAATCCAGAATAGTATTAGGAGGATTGTAGTTGTTTTGTTGCATTCAAGTTATTTTGTCTGTCTTTTTCAGTTATCTGTTAGTCAACCGCTGTAGGTAGAATGAGTGGATAGTCAAGCAAGTGTACCAGGTTTGTGTCAATGCCATGCTCAAATTGGTCACAGGGAAGTGTATGAGAATGATGTTATATTTCATTCCACTCCCCCACCCCCGCAACTCACTGCTCCCTTATGTGAAATTAATCAACCCTCCACTTAGTATCTCCTGTGAGCAAACTGGCAAAGGTTATGAACTTGCTCTATCCTCCAAGGCAAAGCATGCTAATGCCACAAAGAGTTGCCCTCTAGCAACATGCCACTTAGATATTTGTTGGCCTACACTGTAAAAAAGAAATCATTAAAGTGTCAATGAATTTGCAGATATTTACAATTCCCTCCAACTGAGCATGGGCAGTTAACAAAAGCAAATAGTTTTACTGCCTGCGTTTTAAGATTATAGTGTATTCCAATTCTGGTCAAATCTTTGCCTTGTTGTTAGTTATTGTTACTTTGCTTGTTATTTTGAATAGATTTCCATCAATTCAGTTAAAAATTAGGCCCACAACAATACTGTTTTGAGTTACAGTGTGTTGGTATAATACAACACAACTTTGCTCGAATTTTGAGGACTGTATATCTAATTATTTGCAGTTGAACTGGGTTGAGCAACTGAGTGAGAAGTGTCTAATAGTGATCAGGCTGGAAGCAGGAATTGGGGCTAGCAACAAAGTTTCAGCCTCTTATCACTGATGGTGTTAAATGAACAAAGTATCAAAAGCTTGTTACAATTCTAATAAACATGACACTTTTCATTGCCAATTCCCATCTATTAATACTCCTTTGCACAGAATGTGTGCACACTGTATCGTTCTTGTGTCATACCAGTCAGAGACCTCATAGCATGTACTTGCACCAAAACAGGAAGCAACATTTAAGCAACGCTTGTCCAAAACAGTTCATCTGAGGGGTGTAAGTAAATGCAACTTGTGTCACTTTGTACTGATTGATACCATTTTGGCTGCCACATTGAAAGTAACAATAGCTAGAGTACAACTGTCCTTACTGAAAACAGAGCCTAGAGAATGAACAACACTTTCGGTTTAGAAAAAGAGAAGAGCCAGGATGTTTATGTCTCATTTTAAAGGTGGAACAGAGTTTAAATAAATGTTCCGGTAATCTACATGGAGCTCTCTGAACAGGAACAAACCAACAGGACCAGAATGTACAAGTGTTTATATTTGTCAAGTGTTCACCCCATAGAATTATGCTCATAACATCTTAGAAAAGACAGATTTTGACTGGAGGCTTGTGGAATCTAGGCAATAATGAATTGGCATTCATTCCCAATTATTTTCATCAAAGCTAATGAAAATAAAAGTGGTAAGTAATATCAGCCAGACTGTCAACTCACTATCACCAGGTTTACATTATCACACAGTCACAATCTCACCCAAGCAGCTTAAGGTGGCATGCTGAGAATGAAGAGATATATTTAGATTAGTATTTTTTTTTTCCCTAAACTGCGGAGAAGAATAACAAGACAAACTTATTCTAGCATAATAAACTGGTAGCAAAATATTTAGCGTCCAATGCTAATACAGACAAAATGGAGATCAGACAACAATCAATTCCCAGCTTCAATATTATATTCTGTAAAAGGAAGGGGAGCAAATTTGAAAAAAGCACTGCTAATCATAAATAATCTGATTGCTATTGTGAAACAAGGTCTGAGCTTATTCTGAGCTCCCTCTGAACTGTTCACAATAGGGACATCTTAACAGGATCAATACATTAGGACCAGAAAGAGGACTTTCTATTGTGATGTTTCCATACAAATAATTTAGAAGAATTGTAGAATATTAACTTTATTTCACAATAATACTGAGGCATATCTAGCCTGGCATTTTCTCCACTGCAAACAGAAAAGCAATTTCTGGTCATGTTCAAAAATATATTCCATGGTACTATATTTTCTGTTTTACATCTTTTAAATCAAATCAACCCCTGAATCAGTTACACTAAAACACCACAATGTGGAAAAAAGATCTAAAATGTAAAGCTTGCTTATGCTGATTCTTTGTGAGATTATTTATTCTCCACCAAACTGACACCTCTCATAATTGTGAATTCTATTCTTTAGCAGGCTGGAGGCAGTGGCTGATTTTGAAGGATGATGTTCAAACTGATGGTACCTCAATATACATACATAGTCTTATAACTTTCTTGCCAAATGACTTCCTGTCAGACTTGACAAAAGATCTATGAGAACATTCTAGTGGTTAGAAGTTAGGAAAACAAAAAAAAAGCTTTTTTTTGTCATGGAATTTCCCTTCTTTAGATAAATGGGCAATGAAGGAACAAAAATGTAAAACAAATTGTTAACTGTAACACTAGATTTACCAACTTAGGTGTTGATGCAAAGGCAAAATACTGCAGCTGTTGAAAATCTGAACTAAGAACAGAAAATGCTGGAAATACAAGCAAGTCAGGCAGCACATCCATCAGGTTACCTTCATGAAATGTTAGCTATGTTTCTCTCTCCAAAGATGCTGCCTGGCCTGTTTGTATTTCCTGCATTTTCTGTTTATATTATCAGTTCAAGCTTTCTGCACATCAGTTAGAAACAGGCAAATCAAGATCTGAACACAAAGCTGCATGGCCTTAACAACCCACCTCAACCCACACTCAAACTACAGTTGGATAAAATTGGAATATGTCTGCCATACACTTTCCTTCCATCCTTTCTGAAATTTAATTGTTGCCTAAAGATTTTCCTCAGTTTTTCCACATAGATCAGCTGCTGTCTTACCACTCCCTTTGAGATTTTATCAACCATGCCCTTGAATGTGCTTCTACCTTTCAACTGCAACCAGCTTATTTCTTGCCTTCATAAATGGTGAGCTTTATAGATATTTTCTAATCCTCCTGTTCAGACAAGTTATTACATATCTCTGGAGCAGATGGGATTTGAACCAGGAACTCCTGACTCAGCAGTTGGTGAGCTTTCTCCTGGCAACACAATGAGAGTTGGCAGCTTGCCTGTTTCACCTAAATGATGGCCAATCTTGATAACTGATTAGACCATTTGTATCATGCTCAACCAAAGTAAACAATAAAAGACCAAGTACCCCCAAATTCCTTGGTATTCCTTTGTGTGTGTTGGTGGTGGGAGGGAGTAGGACTAATATCCCTTCTCTAATTTTCAGCTAATTTGGCTATTTTGGGTAAAATTTTAATTCCAGGTTAAGAAAGGGAATTAAAGTCATAATTGATTTGAATGTTCTTCACGGCACAATTTGTTTCATTGCAAAATGATGATGTAATGGATTAGGTAAATCAGGTGCAATGTTCCAATGGGCTCACAAAACCACAGTTATATTCTCAGCCACTACAACTTTCCTGTTTCTACTGGCGAGATTTTTTTTATGCCTAGATCAGGAACTACTTCAGTGAGCAACAGTGAGGGGGTCACAACTGGCCTTTGGCTCAGACTGAAATCTTTGATTTGTTAAGAATGCAAAGAGCTGGAATCCAGTCTTATCACGGAGAAAAGGCACTTTACATTTCACCCAAGGAGGCCAGTCGGTTTCGGGCTAACATCTTGTCCATATTATGAAAGCTCCAGTAGTGCAGTGTTCCCTCAGTGCTGCTGGACTGTCAGCCTAGAATGATGCATTCACACCTCTTGAGTTGGATTTCAATACACAGCGTAGTGGCTCAGAGGCATGGTTAACATCTTCAGGACTATGGCTGTTTAATGGGAGAGAACATTTTAAAAAATCCTCACAAGGCCATATCATTAAATATAAAAGGCTCAAAACTGGTGCTGACAGTAATTGCTACACTCCTGTCCTCACACACAGTTGCTGCTGATACAAACTCCTTATGTGACTTGATTTTACACATATAAGATCTTTATGTTAAGCTCTTATGTTTAATGGTTAATAATGAGTCAGTATCCTAGTTTTCTTTGAAGTTAACCAAAATGAAAGTTGGGAGTGATGAAGAACAGGTTCTCAACTCAGTATTTCATGACTTGCACAACCCAAAGTCAAAATCTACCCAAATTTTTTATTTTGCCTGTTGAAAGATCTGAAAGTCACAATCTTCACCTGTACCTTGCATTTTACACTTCTTACATTTACAGTTTATGCACATTCTGATCGGAAAAGGATCAGCAATGAATTTTTTCACTAAGTTCAGTCATTCAAGACAGCTGTTTAGTGCTGCAACCTTGGTCCAAAAATTCCACATCAACATTTTTGTAGCTAACCAGATAGCATTCCTTTTGTAGTTACATTATAAGTCATGGGCAATGAATCGAGTAAATGACCATAACTCCATGACATGCTAAATGCAATATTTACCACACACAGAGAAAATTCATCATGTATTACTGTACAGTTTTGCATTAAAAAAGTGGACAGCGAATGCCAGCTTTTAAGTCTGCAGCTAAGTAATGGAAAAAATCACAGAACTGCAAAATAATAAAAAATTAAAAACTTCTAGGTATGAATGACATGTGTAACTTAACATAGCCAGAACTATGTCCTTTACAGAGTTCTGCAGTTAAAAACCATCACGATAAATTACCTACAAAATATATTTTAGTTAGCATTTTATTTTAAACACGTCTTAATTTGAAAACATCTTCTGACATGCGCCTCAAATCCAAGTCTGTTATTTTTACAACAAATACAAGATTCTGATTTCAAAAGGTACTTTGATTCCGACTTTCACTAATGCAATTTGACCAGATGCAAACAATTCATAATCTTTATCAAAATCCGCTTACAACATGATCTAAATCAGATATAGGATAAAGTATAAAATGCACAGGGATACATTCCCTTCCTTTGGTGATTTTAGTCAGAAAGATAGATGCAAATACAAACTAAAGAACACCAATTTAAATTTATGCCCAATTTGTTGCTGAAATTAGCTTAGGATTCAAAATACATCTGATAGTGCTTACAGTGTATAACACTATAAATCCCAGAGTGACAAATTATCACTGCAGGCTTGAGAAGTATGTGATATGTTAATGTTGCATCATTCAAATCAGGAAAGATTTTAAATCTAAAATATGCACTGGGGTAAATTTCTATCTGTACCACCTGGATAGGAAACCTTTCCCTGGGTGAAATGCCAGATGGGAAATTGGAATGGGAGACTGTACACCCATACTGGATTCTGCCAATAATAGGAAAGCAAAATAGCTTTTGTAATCAGTGTGTGACCTCCCCTCTCCTAACTTGCTGTCCTTACTCTTCAGTTGGGTAATAATTCTCACCCAGGCGGTATAGATGCAAGTTTCCCCATCATATCAAAAATGAGCTTTAAGTAGCCACCTACTTTAAAATGTTAAGTAGATGATGAATTAACGGTTCATTTAGGTAACTGAAATAATCTTCAGCCATTAAGAAGCAATAGTTGCGTATTTCTCGAAATAACCTTAATAAATAATTGTAATACAAAATTATAATCATACCTTAAGTTCTCTGAAGAATATACTGCTTCGAGCCCACTCAACAATGGAGAATAGGGTCTGATCTGCCATCTTACACATAAGCCCAAAAGTGTTGAGCTTTTCATGTTTTCCCCTGCTGGCCTGTTCTTGCTGTAAGTAGGCCAGGATCTTGGCCTGCACCTGGGGTTCATCTGGTTCACACTTCAAGAGTTCCACTATAAGATGTGGGATACTAGATGGAGAGCTGGTTGGGTAGGCGTCCATATACGAGTAGCCCATTAGAGATTCTGGGGAGCTAGTATAGGGATCTGGATATTCTGACTTGATAGTACGACTTGGATAAGGACTATAGGTCTGATAGCCTTGCAAACTGCCATGTGTTGGCATTGCCATGCTAATCGGAGATGTCACAAATGGGCTTCGGTCATAGTCTGTTGGAGGCAAGGCAGGATGGTTTAGAGGTAGGCCTTTGGAGGCTGAGTGGATGTTTTGGATAGCAGAAGATATCGTCAGGTCTGTTGGCATTGTCTGCATCACCTGAGTCATGGCTTCTAGTTTAAGTCCATTTGCTCGTATCAGAGCTTTCTTCTGCTGTTTCAGAGCCCTGTCCCTCTTGTACATTGGCCCAAACTTGTTTCGACCTCCACGCATGCGATCAGCTCTTACAGCTGTGGAATACATAGGTTATAAAAAATAAATCAGTTCTTTAATTGATGTACAAACAAGTACATATATACACATTGCAAAAAAAAATTCACACTGTTTTGATATTTTTCTCAAATATTATTTTCCTAACATAATTAAAAAAACTAAGAAAGTAACTATTAGACACTCAAAGCCTAATTGGTTCAAGATAATTTGTAGAAGGTTATGGTTTGTGTAGCTCCAAAATATGTAAAGTATGTAAAATTAATACCTTTCATCATATTTTATGTGTTGATTGTTGCTTCATTTAAAATAGAGATCTCTATTCTGCAGATCTGTCTGTGAGCTTATGCTTCAAACCAGTTGACAACCATCTGGCAGAAGCAAGCCTTCAAATCAGCAGTCTTATGTGAACTGATTATACCTTAGGTGTTTGCATGTATTAAAATATCACTATGCAGCTCTACTTTGCAATGACCAAATAATCTTCACTGAGGAGAACAACTTCAATAATGGCAATGAGGGATTTATCAATACATGGTAACTGGACATGTGCGCACAAATGAATTTAAGAACAGTGTGCCAGTATGACTCAGTACTGTAACACTCCTGGTAATGTCAGAGATCTCTTTGTTAGAAAGGAATCTAATTTTCAGAGTAATTTTTTGGACATCACAAGTACTGCAGCGTATATCTGAGAAAAGAATTATCCTTAGATTTCACGCACTCAAACAGTTGTTCTGTGAAAAACAACTACACTTTACTATAAAATAAAGAGTTTCTACAATGATTGCACTCTTCCGAATCAGATGTTACTTTCAAACTTTATAATTTGTGTCCGATTCAACATATAATGTTTTCAACGTCTCTGTGCTTGTCTTGATGCCAGTAATGATGTGGATAATATTTAACCTCTACTTGCAATTTCTTTCACTGTTTCATGTCAGTTTTTCTGCCTCCTTTTGCCATCCCTTTTGCTTGAATTGCACTATTCATCAATGATACATTAGTAAAGCAAAATTATATTTCCCATGTGAAAAAAAACAAGCTCATTGAGAGCCCTGATGTCACCGTAATAGCTTCTAATATCTCAGAATTTAAAAAAAAGATTAAAACAAATTCAATTCAGCAGATGCCTTGGGATTCATTTTAATGGTCTCTGACACAGTAGTGTCTGTCACCACTGAGCACATCTAATGGCTACTGAGTATTCTCGCTGAGCAGTTTCAGCAATTGGTGACTAAAGGAAAACAGGAACTCTCTGTCAGGCAAATGACATGTTGAGACTGCTGAGACTAATACTTGAAATAACAATTGGAACATTTTATCTTTGAGATTAGGGCCATGATAAAAATATATTACAAAATTATGTATCCATTATAACATTTTGATGATTAGAGGTTCAAACCTACAGAATAGAAAATGGACTAGGAACTAATTGTCAGTACTCTTGGGAAAACATTCCTGGCTTCATGAAATCTGTTATGTGCTTATAATAATGCGTTAATTTATCAATATACCATCAAAACAGCTCAAAATTTTGCAGTGGTCAAGTCTAAATGACAAAGTTGACTATAATCATTAAGGGAGAATTTGGAGTTATTTTTTATTCAAGTTAATCCTGGACTGATTTATCTCTATATTACTAAGTGCCATTAAAAATGCTGTTATTCCACAGTAAAATATATACTATTTTGGATGGCAGCACATGACATGTTGTGGAAGTGCTGATTTAGAGCTATTTCTGTGGTTGTCATGATATCCAGAATATGTATTCATGCAATGGGACCTGTCAGAATGGTGATAGAACATGATGCCTGTATAATTTAGATTGCACAACACTCTGAAAAACACAATCCTCACAGAACAAAAAAATAGTCCCAAGGTTTATTATTGATTTTGGTTAGATCTGTTGATTTTGAATGTATTTGTTCATGGGATGTGTGCATCGCTGGCTAGGACAGAATTTATTACCCATCTCTAGATCTGACTTGCTGGGGCCATTTCAGACAGCAATTAAGAGCCAAGACAACAAGGTGCAAGGCTGGATGAACACAGCAGGCCAAGCAGCATCATAGGAGCAGAGAGGCTGACGTTTCAGGCCTAGACCCTTCATCAGAAAAGGGGGAGGGGAAGGGGGTTTTGAAATAAATAGGGAGAGAGTGGGAGGCGGATAGAAGAGGGATGGAGGAGAGGATAGGTGGAGAAGAAACAAACAGGTCGAAGAGGCGGGGATGGGGCCAGGAAAGGTGAGTGTAGGTAGGGAGTTAGGAAGGGGATAGGTCAGTCCAGGGAGGACGGACAGGTCAAGGGGGCGGGATGAGGTTGGTCGGTAGGAGATGGAGGTGCGGCTTGAGGTGGGAGGAGGGGATAGGTGGGAGGAAGAACAGGTTAGGGAGGCAGGGACGAGCTGGACTGGTTTTGGGATGCGGTGGGGGGAGGGGAGATTTTAAAACTTGTGAAATCCACATTGATACCATTGGGCTGCAGGGTTCCCAAGCGGAATATGAGTTGCTGTTCCAATTAAGAGCCAACCTTGCTGGGGGTCTGGAGTCACACATGGGCCAGACCAGGTAAGAATGATAGATTTTGGTTATTAGTGAACCTGATGGGTTTTTGAAGACAATTGACAGTGGTTACATGGCCACCATCAGCTTATAATTCCAGAATTCTAATTGAATTCAAATTCCACTGTCTGCCATGGACAGATTTGAACCCTCATCCCTACAGCATTAGCTTGAGGTTCTGGATTACTAGACCAGTGATGCTGCCACTACACCATATAAATGCATGCGCACAACAAATTATTATAACTACTTTTGAGCACAAAAGTCCAAGCTGACATTGCAGTGCAGTACGCTGAGGGCATGTCATACTGCCAGAGGTATCATCTTTCAGATAAAACATTAAACGAAGGCCTCATCGCCTCTCAGGTGGATATGATATGTGGATGGAATACTATCACTATTATGATTACTATGGAGTATTATTTTGAAGAAAAGTTGTCTTATCATCCTGGCCACTGTTTATTCCTCAGTAAATATTTTTAAAAGAGTTTTTCAGGTTATAAACACATTTTTATTTGTGGTAGCTTGCTGTGCATCAATTGGCTGCAGCACTTTCTACATTTCAACAGTGACTGCACTGTAAAAGTACATAATTAGCTATAAAATGTTTTGTGACATGTTCCATTCATAACAGGCCCTATATAAATGCTAGTCTTTCTTTGTTACTTTAATTATTTATGAATGAACAGCCAAACTACACAATAAATTGGAATAAAAATTACGGGTAATTTCCTGACAAAGCTGAGGTATTAGTGACCATTATAAAGGATGATAAACTGGAACAATAAATAACTTCTTAAATTGCTGAGTCCTAAATACCACGGAGTTGAATGCAGCCTGCTGAAGTGATAGGGGTTGTTGTCAAATTGTGCGTAGTGTTATGAAGAGAATGGAAGATGACTAATGTATAGTTTTAGGTTGATATTGCTTCATGAGCGAGACAGAGTGGGGAATTTGTAATGGAGTGATGTACAAAATTGCATAGGAACGAAAAGTAGTAAAGCAAGATCATTTAACATATAGGAAAATTAGTAGCACATCTGCCTTTGCGCCGGAAGGTCCAGGGTTCACGTCCCTCTCTAGGACCTGAAATGTCTATGGTAGCAAGCGCTCACGATACCGCCGATCAATTTGCCAATCAGTTTATGAATTCTGAAGTAAAAATGTGATGAGGGATAATGATCAAATTATAAATGTTTAAGTGATGCACACTATGTTTGAAAAGGACTTTCAGCTTATTATGTAGAATGAAAACAAATGTGTTTGTGAAAATGTCACTTGATTCTTTTTTAAGCAAAGTTACAAATATTGACAGAGCAGTATCGTGGCTTCAGAAGTAATGCAAGACAACGAAAATGTAGACAAGTAGATGGGGCTACGTTATGTAATATAGGAATCGATACAATTACGTTGGATGGTGCGACGTCAATTGATCCAATTAGAAAAGGGTTGGCATGGAGCACATTCCTCTGACCTGGTGTAATTTCCACTCGTATGCCAAGACGGGGATGTGGAGTCACAAAGAGACCTCAGTTTGGTACAGTGTTCAGACGTCATATGGAATAATGGAGGTGAATGATGTAGAATGATTTTGAGTGTGAATCCTGATACTTGTTTTCTGAATGCACTTAAATGATTTCCTTTCCTCGTCATTTCTGGTGCAACAACGAATCAAAGTCTGATTCTGACTGGCAGATTGCAGGTTAGAAATGAAATTTAAGGAATTCCAGGCTCTAATACTTAAAAGCCAATCGCGTAAAAATCGATTCTCTCTGTCCTTGCAAGTGCTAATTCTTAAAGATTCTTTAAGTAGCGATAAGTCATTCCAGACTTTTCAACAGCGATACTTAGCAGCCTCCTTACTGTTTCCAGGGAAAGCAACAGAACCCCTTTTAATGTCCCTCCAACACCTGCGCGGAACGGATCAACAAGGGTCCATTCCCACTTTATCAACTCCCAGGCGGTGGCGACATGATAGAACTGGCACCCCGGGTCAGGGACTGTGGAAGCTCGGCACGGAAAGCGAAACAAGTTTTCCTACTCTCTGAGTACCCCTCATCCCCAGTTCTGCATCTACATTCCCGCTGCAAGTCCAAGAGTCTGGATAACAGGGAGAGCAAGATGATGTACGCATTTTTAAAACCATTCTGCCTCCACGTTGTCACCTGCCACTAAAGCGCAGACATGAATATTAAGCAATTTTCCAGCCAGCAGAAACTATCCGTTATCCAGTAGCCCCCAGCAAAGAGGGAAGAAAAGTTGGTAGCAAAATAAAGACTACCAAAATGAAAGTAGTAAAAAGCATGCGTCACCGCTAGTAAGTTCACTCGGTGCTAGATGCATTAGGATCAGAAAGGTAAAGAACGCCAGTACATTTGATCAATTTCATTACTGAATGACTAAGTTATGTTTTCACCGGTTGAAATATTCGTTCAGTCATTGTTCCCTGAATCTACACACTGCACGGTGCAGTATCTACATTTAGAATTCAACAACAGTCAACTGCTTAAAGTTGAGCCATGAGGTTGAACACTAGACATTGTCTGCGAGCCTACAGTGCAATATATGGACTGTGGCATTTACAGGCAGCATGCAAACAGACAAATATACCGCGGCATGCAACTCCTACACTGCTTTCCCAAGGATTCGGACCCGGGCAGGCTGCAGAACGGTTTTAGGAGCAATCGCACGGTTATCCTAATTTACAATAATGTCCTCAACTACTGAGATTCACACAATGATATATAAAGGGGGTACGTAGACGATTATTCATATGTTTTTATTGACACCATCGCTCATATAATCAGGGATCTGGTAATGTTCAGAAACATTGAGCAGTCAGCTTGCAAATCTAGTTCAGTTTGTTTTTGTTTTTATTTTATTTTAAAATCGATTTTCAGTTCCCGGCTAACTTCAGCGTCCACTTGTCAAATCCAACGGACACATCAGCCGGAAGATTGGAGTCCCTTTTGGAACTCGGGTTAGTGAAAGGAGCCGTGAATCTGCCATTTGCTGTCACTGATTGAGGATTGAATTGCCCTGAGCTGAGTGAAAACGCAAACACTTTTTAATCGGGAGAGGGAGATTAAACTGTGCGAATGTCCAATTCTGGGAGAAGGGGAATAAGAGAAACAGCTTGTAAATCTGATATACCGGCGTCGCACTCTAAAACGGTCACCAGAATTTCACTTCGTATAAAATATAATCGGGAGCCTTGGTTTGTTTCGGCCTATCAGCACCGCTGTACGTTTGTTCTTATTAATCTGCCGAATGATATCAGATTCAAGCTGTGTGCCTGTTGGACATTACTGAAATTGTTCTGTGCAGCCCTCACTCTGTGATCAGGACAGTAGCCTCCTGTTTCTCCGATGTGTTCAATCCCTCTACGTTTTTTTTTCAAACGGCGGAGGCAGACGACACACAGCTCGGTAGCGTCTGAAAGTTGCCACTTACCTTCCAACTTCATCCCGACATTCAGGCATTTCTGAAAGCGGCAATAGGGGCATCTTTTCCTCTGCGTTTTGTCGATAGGACAGCTCTGGTTTTCTATACACGTGTACCTTTTGTTATTCTGAACTGTGCGTTTGAAGAAACCCTTGAAAGAGAGAAAGAGAGGGGGAGAAGAGAGAGAGAGAGGGCGAGAGAAAGGTAGGATAACTTGTTTGGGATGCAGGTATCTCACCAAACCCGGCTTTTCGTTTCAGCGGTTTTGTTAAACAATCCCTCTCTCCTCGGAAAGGAGCATCTATCACTCCTGTCACTGAAATAAACCTAACGCCAAGAACAGAAAAGCCACTCGGTTTAAGGGGTTGCAGGTCTAACACTAACGGGAAGATTTTGAGCGTGACTTTCACGGGGGGAGAGACTGACGTGCAAGGGGAGCCGGAGGGAAGTGAGGGTTTGAGTGTGAGTTATGCTGGAAATGCTTGCAATCGTAGTGAACACAAGTGAACAATAACGAAACAAACACCCCCCCCATTCCACCACCCCACCCCCCACCAAAGTCCGCCCCGAACTACAATCTTGCCTTTAACTGAGACTCCCTCATCCCCAGGCAGACTGCTATGTAAAGACGGGGATCCCTTGCAGCAGATTAGAATGGGTCAGATATGAACAAGGGGATAGGGGAGGATGCTAGTCTGAATAGGGTGAACCCCTCCACACACCTAGCCCCCCCCCCCAAACAAATAAAAAATAACCGCACAATTTTCACCGTCTCCAAAATGAACGCGGAAGGGTAATTTTGTTCGAAGATTGGTAGAAAGTGCCGGCAGGGGTTGGAGTCCGGATTATAAAGTATCTGAAACAGAAGCCGACTTTAGAAAGGCAGAGGGAAACTCGTGGCGCCGAAAGCGGCACTGGCAGCTCCCTGGGGATGGCGAGCATGGAGAGTGGAATGAGCCAGACAAAGTGCCACTCACCTTACAGCTCTCACAGGTTAGCAGGCCGTAGTGGTAGCCCGAGACTTTGTCACCGCAAACCGGGCACAGTTCGTCCAAATCCTCATCGTAGGCATACTCCATCATTTTCAACTGGCTGGCTAAGGAGAGACACAGAGAGTGAGGGGAAAAATCACGCCACTTCTTCAGAGACCACTTTGTGTGTACACACACGCACAATACACACGCAATACACACACATACACAAGTCAATTGGAATGACACAGCGGCCCGGTGTAAATCAGCTTCGCTTTAACGACAACATCGATCGAGAGTCCTGCTCGGCGAATGAAGGGTGTGGGGATTGTACACGGGTCTCATCCCCTTCCCTTCTTACACACTCCGGAGAATCCAACAGCTGCCAAAACGATGCGAATAGAGGGAGGAAGCGATTGGATGAGAGGGTAGGGGTTGTCGGGACCATTAAAAAAAGGAAGGTTTGGGGGTGGGGTGTGGGATTAATGACCATCACATAACAAGGGCTGGAATCTTAACAGTTTTAGTTACGGAAAGCAGCGGAGAGACTATAGAACAAACGTGCAGGTAATAGTAACGCACCTTGTGGAACTGGCCGCTTAAAAACTGCTGGGTGCTTTTATTTTGTTCAGCACTAAAGCTCATCAATATCAGGTCACTGTCAGGAATTCACATTCGGGCAAGCTGTATGGTTCTCAGGCTGACTTAGGTGCTTGGCGTCAGCGAGTAGGTGACTGCAATAAAATGTAAAGAAGAACTTCTTGAAAGAAAACTTTATGGGGACGAGATCATTCTAGAATTCAGACAGCGGTTCAAACAGGTGTTTTGCCTTGTCGGATTCACGGGGTGATAATACTGGGCCAGTATAGGGTTGGGGGGGGCGGCGACAAGATGATACGAAAGTTCCACCATGTAAACTGTACTTTACCTTCGGCGCTCCCAATATACCCAGAGGGGATTTTTTTTTGGGGGGGTGGATGTGAGGTGAGGCAGCCGGCACACACACTGCGGAACAGAAATCAGGCAAAATCCCACCTGTGTGTAAACTACACTTCTCAATGTTGGCCCGTTACCGTTCAAACCGTTTCCCACACTTTCTCTCTAACACATTGTTTTACTGGTCGGTAACAGCTTGATGCGGGATATAAATTCTCGCTAATTCCTGCCCCGGAATCCCACTTTACAACATCCCACACTAACTCCTCAGTGTTCAGAAGTCAACCGAGGGCTATGCGCGGAGTAAAAGTTTAAAAGTACGAACAGCGAGATGGGGGCATTTTGCACCATGTCACTCGGCCGGGGAGTGATGGGATCACCCTGTGCTAACTCTCCTGCTGCTCTGCAATTGATCCCTGGTTATAGCGAACGATATTTAATAAAAAAAACTGTAACTCCATTTTAAACTCTTCTCAACGGATTGCCAGAACCTCACCGTTAAAATAAACTCACCTTTAAAACGCACCCTGAACTAACCTACCCCCTCACACATGCGACGATCCAGATAAGAAAAAGCCAGAAGTTAAGCGTTGGCCGCAAAACTCGACTAAGAAATATTTCAAAGAGACGTGCTGAGAAACTGGAAGAAACCCATTCTCTGGGTCTACTTCCAATGCAATGGATTGTTTAGAATTGAGTCCCTTGTCCGGTCGGGGACGCGGGGATCATTTGCAAATACAGGTCGAGGAACGCTCGCTGGACTTGAAAAGAAAGTCACGGTCCTCCCCGCTCCCCCCCCCCCCACCCCCCGGGCAAAATGATTGTCCTGGTCTTATCAATACAGATTTTTCTTTCAAAACAATATTGAAAGCCTTGCTGAAGATTTCTGTATCCTGCAAAGCAACTCGACTGGTCTGAACTGAACGAGTGCTTCAGCTGCTTCGATCGGAAACGGATTATTGGCAGACGGGGAAAGAATTCCGCCTTTGCTAAACTTTCCTCCAACTACTTCTTTCAAGCGCCTGATTTAAAATGTTTGGGAAATCTACATGCACGTCCACACACGCGGGCTGTCTGGGTCTGAGCTGTTGCAAAGTTCATACCACTGCAAGGATTTCGATGCTTTCTGTAATTACTGAAATATTCGATTATAAACGGTGTAATCCCTTTCTCCGGCTGCGGGCTGTGTTGACGGTTTAAAAGTTCACATTCCTCATTCACCTCGGAGAGGTGAAATGGTAACTTTGCGTTTTGTTTTTTTTTGGGAGGGGGGAGAGCAGCGCTTCAGAAATTTAAACTGAGCTTTAAATCTGAATCAAGCGGCATGTTGGTTTTGAAAGGACGCTTCTCCGTGACATTACATGCGGGGCAAGTAACTTTAATCTAACAAAGCAGATCGTTCCCTTAGAGAAGAAGGCAGGACAGGCGTTTGGTGGGGGGCTGGGGGGTGGGGAGGTGGTGGAATAGCGCAAAACGGGCGCTAGCGAACAAACCGCCCCCACCCCACAGATTTGTTTCCCCACCGACTCCCAACTATATATGAATTTCCAATTGAAATGACGGACTCTCGGTTGAGATTGAGCGCATCGGCAAACTATCCGACATTCCCCCCGCTCTCCGCTGGAGCCTGGGCTATTTCTAGGAGCCTGTGAGCGCTCTATTTCTGAAGCTTGTTATTTATAAGCTTATTGTCATCTTCTGGTCGGAGTAACACGCACAACCCGCATCGCGTCTACCGCCCGACAGGTGCTCTGGGAGCAGGAGGCAGGAGAGGAATATCAGAGAGGGTTAGCGAAACGGGAAGCTCATCCACCTGGTCTTTGCCGAACTTGGACTGAAACTGCTGCAGTTGGAATAGTTTAAAGGATAGTTGAGATATCTTGCGCTCTTGGAGGAAATCACACTCCGCAATACGTGGAAGTGAAACGTTAGTTTAGAACAAAAGGGACAAGTCACGATTTCCTTGATGTGAATCCCAATATTCTGTTGCTGCTCTGACTAGTTGGGAGGACTGGAAAACACGTCAGCGGCTACAGGAATCCGGTTTTGTAAGAGTGCTGATACAATGAAATACAGGGTATATCCGCCCTGCTGTAGTCATCAAGCCCTCGTATTGTCCCCTGTCCTGGTTACCTTTGCGAAATGGTCACTAGTTTAAAGCAGTGCGTTCAATCGGAGAGGCCCAGTTCCCTCCCCAGTGCAACTACTTCCAAATGTCCTTTCCAAATCCAGCTCCGAGCGCAGCGCGCTCCCGGTTCGCCGCACAGATTGCTTGCTTCTGGGACACCCATAAGCGTCCTCTCTTCTCCTTTCTACCTACATTACAGGAGCCGGGACGGAAATCCGGCGAGACAGCGGACTGAGTGCTGAAGAGACGGATGGTTTTCCTACAGTCCTCTGCAAGCTCGGCAAGAAACTTTCTGTTTCAACTTATCAAGCGGCAACGTATGAAGCAGAGAGCGCCAAGTCCCCCCGGTGTCAAACTGAGATCGAATTCTCATTGTGTTTTAACATCACGGGCACCAGCGGGTCTGTCTATTCTGCACAGAGGGTTCTTAAAACCGAGTCAAAACGCACAAAGACGCCTCTATCAAATGCCAATATTTAATATGCTCCGTGTGGTTCGCACTTGCAGAGGTGATGCTTTTCAGAAAGCAACATGTCCAGAGTAGTTAGACGGAGTTTCTTTCCTCTGTTGAGCATGTGTGTAAAATTGGGTCGTTTGCAACGCTACTCCACGCCAATTGCCCCCCACCCCTTTCCACCTCTCTCCCCGGGGTTCTTGTACTTGCTTGCCAAGTTCTCCGGTGGGATAACCGGCCTGAGCTGTTAACTCAGCCTGGGGGTTCGGCTAGAGGACAGATCACCCTCATACTCCCGGACTGGTGGGGGGGGAAGGGGTGGTGGGGGGGTCGTGGGCTGGGTGGTAGGCAACAAGGCAGCAACTGAGTTTGTAGTTTGTGTTGGAGTGAATAGTTTAGTAAAGGGCGCCGTGAGTGGCCACGTTGTCTCGGGCTGCGGGGTCCAGGGGAGGACAGGTTAGTTCTCTTGTTTCAGCTTTGCACAGATTCTCAGCCACCACCGTCTCCCCCCCCCCCCCCCCCCCCCCCTCCCATCCACCCCCCTTTCCACCTTTGCACATTCACGGGGCACAGATAGCCACTCTCCTCTCATTTCTGGAGAGACCTTGGGCGAAATGTCAACATCCCCACATCCCTTAGCACTCCCCTCTCCCCACTAGCAAAGGGCGAGGTACAGGAGCTGATGCATTCCCACCTTCCACCAACACCACCTCCCAACCCCACTCCACTCCGCCCTCCGAACCCGGCTCAACGGTTTGTTAAATCGATCAACTGACCAGGTTGTTCAGTACAAAACGCAGTTCTCTTACCGTGCATCGCCTCCGCCATCCGATCCCCACGCGAGTAAGCAATACCAATGGATAGTGCCTCAGTTTGGGGCAGCATGACACTACTCCCCCGGGCGGCTGGGCTAGGAGGTGGGGGGGGGGGGTGCGAATCTCCGTGCGCTATCCGAAGATCTGGACGGACGGACACACACACACACACATACACAGCGCGATGGAAACCAGAGATTGATTTGATTTAGAGCTGAGATCGAATACAACTTGACTGAGCAGAGAGAGACAGAGAGAGAGAGAGAGAAGTGTGTATTTGTTGTTAGCGCGTGTTGTTGGGACTCATGGCATGCCCCCCTCCCCCGGATCAGACTGACACCGACTCATTCTAGTCTCCGGCTCGAGTGTATGCAGGGAGGCTGGCCTGTTAAGTTACAATCCTGCACTTCCTCTTCACCCGCGCTTTCCCAGCGACCTGCCGCCCGCAGTCCAATAGGCTCATCAGGCCGTCCCAGCGTCAGCCTGACTCAGCCAATAAAGAGGGACGGCCTGGGCCCAGGAGCCGCAACTGTCCCCGCCCCCCTCCCTCCTCCACCTCCAGGACAATCATAACATTCCTCCAGGAACCAGGACAGAGCACAGCAACTCACAATCACAGCCTTGCTGGCCCTTCCTACACTTAGCACAGTCTCAATGCAAGCCAGTTTCACATCCTCATTCACATTGCTGTCATTTTTCGATCCATTGCATCTGTCAACTTGAATGATTGCACGAAGTCTTAACCAACTCTATGCGCCAGCAATGTGCAGTCCTAAAGGACACTTGACATTTAGTGGAATTGGTGCAGATCCCAATGACTGGACAGTTAAGATTGACTCTCAAAAGGTTGGATTTGCAGCATCGTGCACAGTGTGATCCCAAAGCCTGGCGGTCAGCAGCGTGACCTTGATTCCAGTGGGACATTGGAAAGTTGGGGCGGTGGGTCAACAGAGGAAAGGGTCTCATTTCGGACCTCACTAAGAATTTTTTTTGAGACAACAAAGATTTTTTATCTGCTAATTCCAAAGAACTTGGCCACGTTATAGTGTCTCAACTGAATCTCATCAAAGAGCCTTTAGATTTTTTTGAAACGGCTTGTTCACAATTCATTACATAGGTGTGAAACAGAGTCAGGTACGAATACTGATCACACAACACGGAATCGTATATTTGCGCACTGCTTGCTTAATACCCCAAACGTTTGGTTTTTACAGAATCATTAACAGCGTAAGTTGAATATGAAAGTAAACTTTCAGTGGCATGCCAATCACAAACTGGTGCGAAATATCACAATCTTTATGAAGTGCTTTTGGCCATTTGGGAAACAAGCGTTTTTTTTTACATCTGTAATTCGATTCCGTATATATGCAATTCAAATAACAACTGTCCCTGTCAGCTCCACCACTCTCCGTATCCGTGAACCTAAAGAAAGGGTTGAGTTGGATTTTCAGAGGGTGAAACAGGTCATTTGCGATTCCATTGAGGTAGTTTGGTATCGGTCGTTTCGGTATTATATTGCGGCTCTATGTAACTTAAATAAGACTAACTTTAGGTTATTCGAAGCTTTTCACCAGCCGCCTTATTCATGATTTATTGAAATATGAATTCATCACGTTATCGAGTGCGATTGAGCATTATTTCTAAGAAACGAAGTTTTTATTAACTGCTTGATTTTGATTAGGAGGCGAATCTCCTGCACAATGTATTCGATGCTGCATACTTTTAACAAGTTCGCTGTTCTTTCCTTAAATGTTTGACTAGATGATGAAGGCAGCATGCTAAACAGAGACTTACTGGCTCAATTAACTCAACAGCAATGACCTTTCCTCTTACCGGAGCTGACTGGTGATAGTTGAGATGCTACACGTAAGGGGTAAGAGGTGCAGTGGGGAAGTAGTCACATAGCTCACCTTCATGTGAATCACTGCTCAAGGGCATTGGCCACCACGGAACTTTCTCCCCTCTCACCCACCACCCAGCAAAAAGCTCCGATTCAAAGTTCTGGGAGATTGCAGAATCGATCTGTAATTTTAATCCGTTTTTACAGGAGACTCCCGTCACCTTTTTTCGGAATTTCAACAAACTCGCATACATATTCCAAGCAAACAGCCTCACATATGCTGTCTGCTAACTCTGCCGCAAATGTAACACTAGCCGAGGCGAGGTGGCCCATTTTAAACTCACGTTGTCTCTTTGAAAAGCGACGGTCATTAATACTACCAGGCTATTCTTTCTTCGGCTTCTGACAGCTCACATACTTCGAAAGGTCTCTCTCTCTTTCTTTATGGGGCCAATACATTACATCCAGCTCTCGGGAATCTACCAACAGATCCAGCAGAGCCAGGAATAAAACGCGGAGCAAAATTGAATTATTGCTGTCTACTCGCCTCTCTCCTGGCGTTAGGTAGTTCATATTTTTATTTCACTTATCAGCTCTTTTCTCTCGACGTGATAAACATATCTGAATAATGAAATCACAGGAGCTGATCAGCGAGGATAACAGCTATTTAGGGAAATACAGCCTTCATCACGTTGTATTTAAACATATTGCAGGGCAAGTTTGTGTAATTACTACACTGGGAAGCCATGTAACTTCTGGAATGTTATCTGTCATTCGTCTATCTGTCTGTTAATGGTCTATTCCTCTATCAGCCTGTCAATCTAACCAACTGTGCACCCATTAATAAAGCAATAACACTTTCCACAAAGATAGTTGCATAATCCAGTTATTAATCTTGTTCCCCGGCAGTGTTCGATCATTATTTCAATAGAGCGGTGTTTTATGAACAGGACCACACGTGCTGAAACAGATACCTCTCTATTTTTAATTCCTATTTGCCGAATTTTTTTTTTCTTTGTTGTCTGATTTTCCTTACAATGCACCGATTTCCCCCCGCAGAGATGCACAAAAGTCTGGGCGCCTTTACGATTGCTATTTGCTTCTGAAACGTGAACAAATCGAAACAATTTCAATTCTGCTTTTAGCACCTTGTGGCAATCCGCCCTGGGATCATTGCCCCGAAATATGGGTGTGAAATACCTTTCCCATGTGCAAAAGCGCCCTGCACATCTACAGCTAGGAACAGGGCTGCGAGTGTTTTAGTGCAAGAAAATCTAAACTGGTAACTGAACACCTTGCGGAAGTCCCGGGCCGACAGTGGGATGCACATTATAAATTCTCTTTCGGCTCTTTAACTCGCCAGAAATCAGACAATGCCGTGATATAATCTCTTTTGCCTATTATCAGAACTTGCCGTGGATTTCATGTTATTGGGGCACTGCATCCCACATTGTTTATCCTCTCGGACTGTCTTCAACGAATATTTTAAAGCACCCGGAGTTAACAGTCGGGCGATAACACTAAAACTGTTCAGCTTTCAGTGCCCAGCTTGGAAATGGCATTGGAGGGGAGTGTGGTGTCCCAGGCGCCACACAGGAGGTGCCCAGCTCCGGGCTCTGCTCCCGGAGCCAAATGGTAAATCCTGGAGACTGGGGAGCCACTGGCATCGACACAATTGGACGGACAAGGTGTTTCAACTCCCTCCCACATCCCTCTTCCCCCCCTTCCCCCGATACTGAACATGCCCGCAGGAGCTGGCACTTCCCTTGGCCTTATATGGTGATACTCTGACCCCAGTCAAAGGAAGCTCTGCCAACGCGATGTGTGACCCTGCTCACAGACACGCTCCTTTCAGGAAGTGCTTTCTCGCGGTTGGGAACTCGTCCATTTCTCCCTAAATGAAAAAAAAACTAACCCTCAGGACCCCGGGTGCCAGGGGGCAGAGCTATGACAATGCTACAACTTAAACAAATCTATAACAGACCACAGGGGTTCAGCTCGGCTCAGGGGCGGAGAAAGTTGAATGGACCATTTCAGCGCCAGCTAAATCTCTTTCTGAAGTCTCCGACTACAAGCGTTCGAGAGATGAAGGGACTCTAGAATTGCTGACACGCTGTCTGACTTTGTGACCCACTTTATCTCTCAGTTCCCCCAGCTCAGAGTGGTGTGTGTGTGTGTGTGTGAGAGAGAGAGACAGAGAGAGAGAGAGAAAGAGAGCTACAGCCAACCTGCAACATGCTCGAGTCTTCAGGGCTCCGGATCCCCGTCAGTCTGAGCGGGGGTATTGAATAGCCGAGGTGCCACTTACCGAGAGATGTGAGCGCAGGTTTGATAGACATCGCTGTGGTGCCGGAGGAACGGCCACTGGCACATTATTAACTCCCAGCCTGACGGTCTTGAATGTCCAGCTTCAAACATGAAGCGGCACAGGCCGGGCTTTGGAACGAGAAGGTGCAGGGATAAAGCTTCACAGAACCTGGAATTAAAACCTCATTCCAGATGTGGGGAGGCCGTAATGCATGTGGCTGGCCGGACTATGTCCTACTTTCCCGGTTTCAATGACCGGCAATAACCCGTGACACGCCATTACCTGCTGGCCTTTACTTAGAAAAGGTGGAAAATTGGTGACCTGCTCCAGCCGCAGCTCATTGCCACATGATGGTGCGCAGGTTGATAAGAAGGCCCTGTCATAAACTGACAAGCTGGCCAGATAACAACGCTGTGCAGATAATGGCAGGTCAATGATTAACCAGCAGAACGGGAATGAGGGCCTCTGGCTCAGTACTTAGACTTGTTTCAGTTGCTCAGAGAGAGTCGATATTACATTGGCTAAGTACCTGGCCAACTTTGGTCCGGCATCTGTAAACGTACCCCTTTGGGATTCAACCTCTTTGTGTCATTAGCAGTTCAGTCAGCAAGCCTGTCCAGAGTTTAATGGGGTTACAAATTTCTTTGCAGATTGGTGCTAGACACTTTAATACACACTTGTTTAGTCACAGAAATGTTATTGGACATTTTGGGAAGGGTAAGTTTACAATGACTGTAGCATGAGGGGCTAAGGCTGAGTGTTATAAGCTAATAAGACAGTCTATCTCACACAAATTGATGCAAAGTCATATCCTGCAGCCTCATGGCAAGATGAAGCCAAGGTAAGATGTTTCTTAAATAGAGTTCATGTTTTGCAGACTCTCTTAAGTATTAATATAACAGGACCAAAAGTATACAGTAGCAGCCATGAAAGAAGCATATGGAAATGTCTCTGCTTTTACCAGAGAGCTTCAAGAAAGTCGCAGGTCCCTATCAACAGAAGCATGGCTGAATTGGTGCTGTAAATTTACCAGATATGGTCTTGCATGGGATTTTGCTGAAAAGTCAAGCAGTGAGCAGATCATTACAATGTTAGTATGCAATGACTGGTTGTACAGATGATATACCAAGAAGTACCATCGTTGAGCCTGCCAAATATAATAACCGTACCCAGCAGCAAGGAGAAAGTATTAAGACTTTTATCAATGATCTGTACAGAAATGAAGAGAACTGTGTGTTTGGCAGTTTAAAAAGATGAACTAACCAGGGACAAAATTGTTTTTGAGATAACAAGGTGTAGAGCTGGATGAACACAGCAGGCCAAGCAGCATCAGAGGAGCAGGAAGGCTGACGTTTCGGGCCTAGACCCTTCCTCAGAAAATG